>NC_133156.1:227091504-227396379 GCF_040802235.1 Manis javanica
ATAGTGCAACCAAGTTCAAAATTTCACTAATATGACCTCAGATTCCACACTGAACTCACTTTTAAGAAACCACCACTGGTTGAGTTTGGGCATAGACTCAAAACACTCCTCCCTTTTCTGACTATATGTCTGTGTAAGGCTGAATTTTCTTCATTAATTCAACCAGAACAATGTATCTCAATAGTCACAATTGTCATATGCTCCAGCAATTGCACTTATAGATATATATGCAAAAGAACTGAAAGCAGAGACTTGAACAGTTCATAGCAGCATTGTTCACAGCAGCCAAAATGTGGAAACAGTCAATTGTCCATTGAGGGATAAATGAATAAATAAAACGTCATATATCCATACAATGGAATATCATTCAGCCTTAGAAGGCAAGACTATCTGACACATGCTACAACATGTAGGAAACTTGAGGGCATTATGCTCAGTGAAATAAGCCAGACACAAAAAGTCAAATACTGTATGACTCCACTTACATGATGTACCTACAGAAGTTAAATTCATAGAGACAGAAAACAGAAGGGAGGCTGCCAAGTGGGGAGTTATTGTTTAATGGTGTTCAAAGATGATCTGAGGCATATTTAGAAATTTAAGAGTGTATTTGAGCAAAAGTCGATTCAAATCAGGAATCACCAAGCTGGAAGCGGCTAGGAGCCCTCCACTGATAGGAGCTAAAGAAAAGGTGTTTATAGAGGAGAGGCAGGTGGAAGCAAAGCAAGGTAATTATTTGATTGACTGCAGCTTAAGCGGTTGCATTATTTAAGAAAGCTTAGTTGGCTGTTTGTGATTACTTGTCCTTAGAGTTTGATTTCTTAAATTGTGGAAATGAGAGGCTTAGGTTTGGGTTTGTTACATAGACTACTATGGCATTAAAGCCACCCCAGTCGAATGACCTTTGTGTTTAACTGATGTAGCAGTGGGTGCAGTTACAGTTCGGTGAAAAGATTTCTGGAGATGGATAGTAGTGATGGTTGTACAACAATGTGAATATAATAATGCCACTGATCTGTACATTTAAAAATGACTAAGATGGTAAAGTTATGTTATGCACATTTTACCATAATTTTAAAAAGCAAATAATAATAATAAAGGTCTCTCTTTTTAGAAACATCCTTTTGGATGCAATGGAAAGAATGCATTTTAGGAGAGAGCCTGGACACAGAGAGGCCAAAAAAGCAGCGACCACAGTAACCCAGGTGAAGAAAGAGATCTGAACTGGGCTGAAGAAATGTTGAAGGTCAAAGAGACAAGAATCAGTGACTAATTCACTTTACCAGAAAAGGGAGTGTGATACTGTGATTTGTAAGATATACATGTGTATATAAATGTGGTCACTGAGATGATCAAAATAAATTTCTCATTTATATTTGGTCATCATCCACAGTTCCTGGTTCACAGTTTGGAAAAACCCTTGGAATTTCCCGAGCAATAAGAGCAATGGGAGCATCTTTTGTTATATTTGGTCTCTTGTCTTCAGTTCCTGAAGTCGCTTCGGAGCCAAAGGTGAAATGGGTATCAAGCCCATTCCATCTCCGTTGGGTTTATGTTAATAAGGTGACTTTGGGGAAGCACCTGAGGGTGGGGCTGGTCGTCAGGAGAACCTGCCAGGAGTAGAGGGTTGGAGCTTTCAGTCCCACCCCCTGATTTTCAGGGAGGGGAGGGGAGAAGGGCTAGAGGTTGACTCAATCACCAGTGGCCAATGAGCTGAATAATCACGCTTGTGTAACGAAGCCTCCATAAATAGAACAAAAGGAGAGGGTTCAGAGACCTACCGGTTGGTGAATACGTGGAGACTGGAAGAGACCTGTGGGCCTGGGGAGGGCGTGGAGGCTCCTCACCCTTTCCCGGCATTTTATCCTGTGCAGCATCTCCATCTGGCCGTTCCTGAATTGTGTCCTTTCATAAGAAACCGGTGATCCAGTAAGTAAACTATTTCTGAGTTCTGTGAACCACTCTAGAAAATTAACTAAACCGAAGAAGTGGGTGTGGGAGCCTCTATTTACAGCCGGTTGGTCAGAAGCACAGGGGATAAACCTGGGCTTGCCACTAGCATCTGAAATTGGGGTGATGGGGGGAACAGTCTTGTAGGACTGAGCCCTCCACCTCTGGAACTCGGTGACTTTCCTGGGTGGATGGTGTCAGAATTGAGTTGAAATGTAGGACAGACAGCTAGTGTCTGAAGAATTACTTGGTGCTATGTGAGAACCTCACCTTCATCTCCACACATTGGAAACTGAGTCTCAGAACCATTTTAGGGGGAATTGAGGATGATTTGCAAGGTTCTATTTCTAGAGAGAGAGTAATAGTATCTCCATCAAGTGATAAAAGGAGCTGACTTAGGATTTAAGATAATGAAATTCACTTATGTTAATATGGAGATGCCCATCTAAGAAAAGATGTACAGCAGGCAATTGAAGTCAGAGAAATCTGGGCTGGAGGGAAAACCAACAATGTAGATGGAGGCTAAAACTAGGAGGGTGGATGAGGCTTGCCAGAATGTGTGTTTATTCTTAGAGAAGAAGGAAGTGTGAGACAGAACTCTAGGAAACAAAATAATTGGGACACTGGGCTCCTGAGGGTGATCTAAGACAGAAAGAGCAAAGACGTTCCAGGGAGCGAAGGGAAGGAGGTGCCAGGAATGAAACAGCCTCCAGAGGAATGTTAAACGCAGCAGAAAAGCCCAGTAAGATAAGGACTAAAGGTTGTTGGTTGGTTTTGGAAATTAGAGAATTTATGGTCTAATATTCAAAATAAACAAAAAACTTCTATGACTCCACACCAAACAAAATCAATTAAAAAATGGACAGAAGACCTAAAAAGACATTTTGCCAAAGAAGACACAGATGGCCAATGGGCACATGAAAAGGTGCTCCACATCACTAGTCATTACGGAAATACAAATCAAAACCACAGTGAGGTATCACCTCATGCCAGTCAGAGTGGCCACTATCCAAAAGATAAGAAATAACAAGTTTTGGCGAGGATGTAGAAAAAAGGAGCCATCCTATACTGTTGGTGGGAATGTAAATTGGTATAGCCACTATGGAAAGCTGTATGGAGGTTACTCAAAAAACTAAAAATAGAAATACCTTTTAACCCAGTAACTCCACTTCTGGGAATTTACCTGAAGAAAACAAAATCCCTGATTCAAAAAGATAAATGTACCACTATATTTACTATGCCCTTATTACAACAGCCAAGATATGGAAGCAATTGAAGTGTCTATCCATAGATGAATGGATAAGGTAAATGTGGTACATATACAATATAATATTATTCAGCCATAAAGAAAAGAATTTTGCCATTTGCACCAACATGGATGGACCTAGAGGGTATTATGCCAAGTGAAATAAGTCAGGCAGAGAAAGACAAATACTCTGATTTCACTTACATGTGGAATCTAAAAAGCAAAACAAATGAACAAAAAAGAAAGACCCATAGACACATGTAGCCTAGTATTAGCTGTAGGGGAGGGGGTGGGTAAAACAGGTGAAGGGGATAAAGAGGCACAAAATTCCAATTATAATATAAATTAGTCTTGGATAATAGTAGAGCATAGGGATAGTCAATAATGTGATACCTTTTTATGTTGACAAATAGTAACTACACTTACTGTGGTGAGCATTTACTTTAACTGTCGAATAACTATATTGTACCCTTGAAGCCAATATAACATTATATAACAACTACACTTCAATAAAAAAAAAAAAGTTAATGGTGCCCTTAGCTAGAGTGTTTTTAGTAGGGCTGGAAAAGCCAACTTTGCTGTAGGTTAAGAAATTCTTGGGAAGCGAAGAAATGGAGAGTATTAACTTTCCTTGGAAACACCTGACCGAGAAGGAAGGCAGAAGATCGGATGCTAATTAAGCAGTCAGAATGTGAAAAGGGGGCGTTAGTTTATTTTTGTGGAGTTTTGTTTGTTTAAGATAGAAATGTGGACATGTTTACACACAGGAAGATGAGTTAACAGGGAGGGACGAATGCAGAGGCAGGAAAGAATGAGAAGCACAGGGACGAGATTGGGAGGGCAGGTGGCAGCGATGCCTCATCCGTGCGGCCAGCGGGAAAGTGGGTGGGGGCGGAGAGGCGTCGGTAAAGAGTGAAGAGCGGGGAGCCGGAATGGCGCGTGCCTAGAAGGAATTGTTAAGGTGTAATGAGAACAATAAAGGTTTGGAATAGTTATCTTGAGCCGAAGTGTCAAAGTCCCTTCAGAACCAGAGACCCTGCACTGGGCCCAAGGCAAAAACATGAAATTCTACCACCAGAGGAAGCACACCCGTGTGGATCTGAGCGACAGAGAGTATTCTTGTTCGGACAAGCCAGGTGTCGCTAAGACAGCACCGCCACGGCTCCCTTGTCCTCAGAGCAGTGGCCGTCAGGGGGAGCGTGGGCGGGACCGGTGCTGACTGCAGAGAGGCTGGCTCCCTCCTTCTATTTGTCTACTATTAAGTCACTGCAAAGTTGATTGACTTAAGTGAAACTGAGTCTCGCTTTCCTCCTGTGATAAATGTCAATAAAAGAGCCTATCCCATGTTTGCTATGTTAATATTTGAGAAAGTATTTCTAAGGCACATGGCTAATAAGGGTTAAATAAAGGGCAGGTATCCTCTTCACCATCATCCTTAAAGCAAGTAACAATGGCTGATTCTGTGCCACAGCCCATACACAGATCCATTCATAAAATGTGCCCACAACTAATTGCATTTGCAAATCCCAAGTCCGTGGCTGCTCCATTCCTCCTGATGCGCCTCTTCCCTGCTCCTTCCAGAAGGCTGGTAGTCTTGAGAAGTGCATGCAACAGTTAGATGGCCTTCATTGCAGAAAAGGAGCAGGGAAAGAGGTGAAGAAAGGAGCAGAGGACACATGTGTGAAGGAAGGAGGAAAAGTTACAAATATTAACTTGTATTATCAAGAAACATAATTAGATAGGAAGGCAGAAATAGATATCTTTCTCCCTTTCATAGGTGAGCTCCTGAAATGCTAACATTGTTAGAAAACAAATCTGGTCCCCTTGGGGACTCACTTGCCTCACAGAATAATCATAACCCCAGCATTTGTTAAGCCCTGGCTGTGCCTTACTTCATTTAATCCTCACTGGAAACCTCTGATGCCCATTCTACAGATGGTGAAACTGAAAGAGAGGTTAGGAAATTGACTAAAGATACTTTTACACCTGTGCTTATAATAACTTTGTTCACAATAGCCAAAAAGGTGGAAACAACCCACAGTGTCCACCAGCAGATGAATGGCTAAACAACATGTGGTATATCCATACAACAGAATACTAGTCAGCCACCCAAAGGAATCAGGTTCTGACACATACTACAATATGGTGAGCCTTAAAAACCTTATACCAAATGAAATTATCCAGACACAAGAGAACAAATACTACATGATTCCGCTTACATGAAATAGCTAGAAAAGACAATTCATAGTGACAAATTAAAGGTTACCAGGGGCCAGGGAAGAGCAGGGAAAGGACAGTCTCTTAAATGGTACAGCATTTCTGTTTGGGTGACAAAAATCTCTGAAAATAGATAATGGTAATGTTTGCACAACATGTAGATGCAATTAGTGCCCACTGAATTTTACACTTAAAATGATTAAAGTGGAAAATTTTGTTATATATTTTACTGCAATTAAAAAAAAATTCTGGAACTACAAAAAAGAGAAAAAGGAAAGAAAGGAAAAGAAACTTGCCTGAGTTCACATAACTAGTGAGTGAGGGCATGTGGTCCAGAGCCCTGTCTTTGCCACGCCCTTGAGCAGGCTCTGCTGCTTACCAGGGGACCCCAGCCTCATTCCCAGTGGGCTTCCAACAGGCCCTAGGCCCACAGATGACGGTGCTCCCTGCCCCAGCACCTCTTTCTAATCAGAAGAAAAAAGCCACAGTTTGTCCCTGCAGACTCTCACCACCACGACCACCAGGGAGAGTGTCAGCACTGAAGGGCACATCCCTGGTCTGCATGGTGTCACCATTAGTAGACTCTCCACCTGACCTTTGCCCTTGACATCAGAGGGGATGCTGCTGAGCACAAGGACTGAGCTCTTTTGCCTGTTGTGGAGGCAAATACAGGGGTAGACTTGGGAGAGCCGGCGGTTTCTGGATTCAGAGTAACACAACAGCACAGCTTCTTGGGTGAGGAGTACTCTAAGAGCCAGATAAAAACTGCGTGAGTTTCAAGGGTGGAGACCAGTGTGCACTGAACGGATCTGTCTGATGCATACTCAGCAAATGTGTCTGCAATGAATGGTTGCCTGACTAGCATCTTTTTCCCCTTCCTCCAAACTAAAAGAACCCTCACTCAGCTCATGTGTCACCCCAACACTAGCTCAAGAGAAAGTTCCTGATTGGTCTCAGACACTGAGCTCATGGCTTCTCCCAGGCAACTATTACTGGCCCAGAGGTGGTCACATGACCCACGCTGGCCCATTCAGGCTGGAGGGGTGATTTACACGTAGTCCATGCCTGTGGACAGGTTTCTCCCTCCTGCTAGATGTGAGCATGAGACAGCCTTAAGGTGAAGGGATTGCTTCATAAGGACATTGCATTTTAAGGACACTAAGATGGCTCCCAGTGACCTCCCCACCCACACCCACAAAACATACTCCATCATTCATTCATTTGATAATGTATTTATAGCACACTCATTGTGTCCATCTGTCACGGAAATGAAGTAACATAAATCATGGTTTGGTGCAGTTGAGGAAGCAAACAGCAAATAAAACAACACCACACACACAAGTTGTCACCAGACCCCAAAGCAGCAGGAAAAGTTGATCCTGTGGGCATCCATAGGTGGGCTTCAGAGCCACAGGCTCAGAGCAGCCTTGCAAGAAGAGGCCAAGATCATGGGGATGGAAAGAGAAGAGATGCATTGAGCACACTCCCTGGGAGCAGTAGGGAAGACGTGGAATCCCATAGAAATGTTGTTCCAGATTGGGAGGCACTCCTGTTCACATCGGCCAGGGAGCACTCATGTGCCACGGGCATTAACTGCCACTCTCTGGGCTCTGGATCAGGTACATACATGTAATGGTGGGTATGCGTCCATGAGCATACCAGCCTTTCAGAGGATGCAGACACAGCCCTAACGATGATGACCTGACGCCAAGTTCAAGATCGCCAGAGAAGGCACCCTTACCCCTACCCAAGGATGCAGCGAGGCCCTAGGGCCCCAGCACACTGCTTCCTCTATGAGGCACAGCCAAGCAGAGACTCTGAAACTGGGGAGAAGCTCCAGGCTAGAAAAGAGCCAGGTGTCACCCAGTCGCCCTTCGCTCCACCTCTGGAGCAGCTGTAAGCCTGGCTCACTGCCTCCAGGATATAACTGCTGGCCTTGTCCTGGCTGACTCCTCTCTGGCCACAGGCATCTGGGAGGCAGGGAATGTGGAGGGTGGTTGGTAGACCCTCTCTCAACCACTGACATGCCTTAGCCAGGCACTGCCCAGCCCAGCGCATAGGGTGCTGTGAAGTGCCGATGAGGAAACAGGAAAACAAATGCGCTGTGAGATGAAGAGCGCATGCACACAGAGGGTGGCTGAGGAGCCATAGATATTCTCCTCTCCCTGAGCCACCAGCCCAGGGCTCACTTTCCCACATTCTGTCATAGCTGGGGCA
Organism: Manis javanica; assembly: GCF_040802235.1. Lineage (NCBI taxonomy): Eukaryota > Metazoa > Chordata > Mammalia > Pholidota > Manidae > Manis > Manis javanica. The sequence goes on from NC_133156.1 coordinate 227,099,135, forward strand.
TGCCAGCCACACTGTCCAAGCAGCTTTGCCGTGCTGTGGGTGTACGTCATTCAGAAGATAGAGAGGCAGACCTGGATTCCAGGTGGCAAAGAGGTCTTCTCGTCCCAACTCCAAAGACAGGGCTAGAGTCTCCATGGAGGGCCACCCAAGATAGCGAGGGGCAGAGACCTTGCTTGATGATGTTAAAGCTTGAGCCCACACGTTGCTCTGGCTGCAGGGTGAAGGAGTATGAGCTGGCATTCCCAGGTGCTTTTCCTCAAACTGTGTTATGTTAGGTAGCACCTGGACTCAGCCTTGCAGCCCTTCACCCACCCCCATGTGAGCAGCCCCACAGCATTTGCTGGTTTCCTTCCCAGAATGTAGGTGCATGATAGAATTATGGAGGAGGGTAGAGATATGGGGTGGAGTGAGGCAGAAAGGGAAGCTGGGGAAAGGACCTGGTCTATAGAGGTCTGAAGATTTGGGTCTCTGCTCACTACTGAGGTGGGCAATTCACCTGTTTTTATACCTGCATGTTTAGTTTGAGTCCCACTGCACTGGGGTGACAGAGCTTAATCACAAGCACCTCTCATCCCCTGGTGCTTGTGGCAGCTTACACAGTGCTAAGGATCTGGGCAGGAGGCCACATCGGGCCCATGCAGGCATTGCTGAAGAGCCCATTGGCCCACACAGGTCTTCAGCAAGACACCCCTCCTTCCAGGCATAAGACCCTTTACATCTGACTCTTCCCTGAGCTATCCCATGCCACCCTCAGGGGCACAGGATTTTATGCCATGTTGGGGCAGGGGAATCTTCCCAGAGAGAATTGCCAACAGCAGACCATAGCGCTGTCCACCAACCCTCCTTCACCCAGCAGCACCCTTTCTAAAGAAGACAGGAGTGGGAGTCCCTGCTCTCAGGATGTCCATCCTATCTTGGCTACACCCAGAGTCCTTGCTACTCCTCTGTGAGTATCAGCTTCTGAAAACATCAGTCAAGACAATTCTCTGTTTTTTCTGCTTCCCACTTTTCCCATCCCTTTCCTGAGCACTGAGCACAGGGTAGCCTGGTTGTTTAAACTGGCTGAGTGGAGAAGAAAGGGCAAAATATTTAACTCAAGGGAGAAAAAAACTCACCCACGTTAGTATCACAAAGTGCGGTCATGTTATATGTCACATTCCTATAGGGTGTGGATGTGCAAGAAAATCCTTCATCTGTGCTAAGTATTTGTGGGCAGGAATATCTCAAAAGAAGCTGAAAAGAAATAGGGGAGCTCAGGGCCTTGTGGGAAATGGCATTAGGGGAGAAATCCTCCATTCTAGTCTTGTCTCCTCGGGTGGCAGAGGAGACACCCAGGTCACCAGGAGGCTGAGGGCACCAGAAACACCACACATGGTGCGGGGCATGGCACATATACTGTGCAGAAGGTGCCCCTCTGAGATAACAGATCGCATGAAAGATACCCTGTCATCCTCTGGGCTGGCACCAATCATGACCAAAGAGCAGGGCCCAGCAAGCAGAAGGAGGGCATAGACCCCTCTGCCAAGCACTGTTCCACCTCACGCCAACTCCGCGACCCTATGTGGGCACCCAGCTACCTTTCATTATAAAACCACGTTGTACTTTAGATAAGATTATAAGGAAATCTGCAGGAAGGCATGGCCCCACACTCAATGATCATGAATAGTTAAGGAACTCAAAACACACAACTCCAAGGTCATCGGACGTGGGCTGTAGGAGCCCTGGGTTAGCTTTGGTTTGCTGTTTTTGTCGAAGGGATCTTCACCTCTCAGGTAATGAGCCAAAGCCTGAGAATGAGACATTGAAATGATTCTGCGCTCAAATCTCACTTGATACTATAAACACTTTTCGTGTGTCTGCCTTTCCATGCTCCTCAGCGTAAATGCCAGGGGACACTCCAGGGAACACAGAACTTGAGAATTCACCTCCCAAGGTTAAAAAATGGTAAACAAGAGCAGAGAAGAGAATAAAGTCGTTAAGCCAGCCCCAGCATATGCCCGATTTTCTAGTAACCCCGATCATATCAGAGGCAAAAGCTGCTTCTAATCAAAGGTGGTTGCATAGTTGTTATAATACTTTCCACATTGGATCCTGTAACTAGTGCATGGTGTATCAGGAGGCCCGTGCATAAACAGACTGTCAGGTCGAGGAGGTAGGCTCTCGCAAAGGACAGCCTGCATAAACACATACGGCATGATGAACCTCCAAGAAACTCCTCCTGCCCCCGCTCACAGTGCCTCAGTGGAAAATTGCTGCTCAGGTTGCCAAGTTAACCTTGATTCTAGGCTGCTGTTCATGCTCTGGAAATGAACTGTTCAACCTGAGGAGCTTTCCAATATCGTCTGAACTGCATACAGAACATGAAAAGTTATTGTAGTGACCATTTTCCCATTTTTCTAAAGATGGTACGTTTCTAGTACTGTTCTAGATGCACACAAGAGAAACCCTCTGTCAATGTGTGAAAAGGCCTACATAGACTGAGACCCATTGTACAGCCTGCAGAGGGCTAGGGAGGATAGGAATACCATAAATTTACAATCTGATCAAGAAGGTTCTGGTTTTGCACACATAACCGACAAAAGAGAATTAACTGCCCCTGCAGAATTGGCTTCTGGGTGCTGGGGCTCCCACGGGCCGCTGCAGAGGGGGTGGCTCCTGTCACAAGGATGGTGATGCTGGACGTCAGCTCAGCTGTCATCCTGCCTCAAGGCACTTCCGAATAGAAGAGAAGAAAGGTGAACACTGTGTGAAAAGCGTGACTAAAAAATTTTGGAAAATGGGAGGGTAGGTTAGATGTCAATGAAGGATTCAGATAATTTTTCACAGAAGACAAAGGGCTTGCCATGCCTTTGAAGGAAATGTCATCAGTGCCTGGCTGTGGATTGTTTCCATGTGTTTATTTGTCAAAAGCATAATGAAATAATGCAAAAGGGGTGAAGATGTCCCAGCTAGGACATCTTCCAACTTGGGGTGCTAAGCAGCCCGCCGGTCTTTAGGGAACTAGGATCTGTCTCCTTCCCCTGCTCCAGACAGACCTTCACCTCTCAGAGCCAGGACGAGAGCGTTTCACTTCAATGGGAACTTTGCCCTTTCTCCATCAATCCTTCCCTCATCCTTCCCCAGCACACACACAACTTGAATGTCTTCTCCTCTTTGCTGAGGCTTCCTTTATGTATGCAGAAAATGGCCCAACTTCCCTGTCATCATAGGGTTGTGGGAGGGGGCTTTTTATAAGCCACCAGTTTGGTAACAGTCGAAAGGCCTAATGTTTGTTCCATCTGCGGGCCAACACTCCGACCCTTTGGTATGATGGAGGAGGCGTTACATTGGCAACCCTGGGCTCCCTCTCAGACCAGGTAATAGACCAACCCGGGATTAATGAATGGCCATAGCCACTGACAAAGATCTGCTGTTATTTTCTGTTTTGTAGTGAATTCATTAGGTTATTAGGATGCTTTTATCAGAGATGCTCTCTTGAAGTCAAGCAGTCTCTTGGGGTTGAGGAGGGAAGTAGTAAAATTATTCAGAATGACACAGAACAGAAACAAGTACACGGTTGCCTGTCCAGCTGAATGCTCAGTGCCTCTCGGGCATAACCTTGGAAAGAGGTTCTCATCCAGGGAATGCCCAGTATTTTATGTCATCCTAGTATTTCACACGTGATTTGGTAAAACCGTGCATGCTCTTTCTCTGAGGCCCTGATTACACAATCCTCATGTCTGTCTCAGTTGGCATGCTCCTGAAACTCCTTAACCATCTAAGGCTCACACACACCCAACAATGGGTGTCCATTATTAAGGAATGATTTCCCAGTCTGGCTCTGAGAACCAGTCACTTCAAATCTTTATTCATTCATGAATTCATTCATCTCTTATTCACTCATTTATCCAAAATTTTCCAGGAAAGAAAGACTTCAGAAATAGATGATGTACTGCCCTCCGGGAGCATGCTGTCCAGTGGGTAAGACAGGTTGACAGATAACTGTGACACACATAAAGAAATTCCATGGCAGAGGGCATAGGAAGGAGCAGAGAGGAGGAGCTGCGAAGGGCTGGGAAGACTCAGAAACAGGGAACACAGAGGTTGAGACATAAGAGGATCATCAGCCATTCCCAGGAATTTTTATTTTCCTCTTCTCCATGGGACCTGGTCATGCAAAATTTTTTATTGTAACTAAATTAAAACCTTTAAATAACTTAAAAAATCCTCTCATAAGATATCACCAGCTGCTGCCCGCACTGGCCGATTGCAGCCACAGCATGCTGGCACTGGGGAGCTCTTGCTGATTCTGCAGTCACCAGGTCCTGAGTCAGCCCGTCCAGAGGAGGGCTCTTCTGTCTCATTGTACAGGGATCTACAAGCACTCACAGGGTGACAGGGCCCGTGTCTTCTTGGTCTTGATATGTCTGTGTTAATGTCAGTCATTGTTTGATTTAGAAAAGAAGCAAGTGGGTCCCTACAGGCCTTTCACCATCTCCTACACCTGCCCATGCCTATCCCTGGCCTCTTTCCTCTCTCCTCTGGGGGTTGAAAGCCTTCACTTTCACACAGTACTTCCCTGGTCACAGTGATTCCCAGCCATTTTCTCAGGCTGGCGGCTGGAGAACTAAGGCTTTACTTAGAGGAATCAAGGAGAGTTCTGAGGCTGGTGCAAAGATGGGAGGACAATACATTTTTCCACACATGCAGGCCATCTGGTTTGCCTGTAATTAGCTGGGGATTTCTTCTTGCTTCATAAGAACTACAAAATTAACTTAACCTCCAGTCTGTGCTGCAGTCACCAAATCTCTCAACTTGCCCAACTCCTCTACCAACTGACCAGACACATGTCAGTGACCTGCAGCTATTGGAATATGGATACTGGAGAAGATCTTTCTGGGGGTTGGGGGGTTGGTTGTATAATACTCTGTGGAGCCTCTCTGAGCTGCAATAGGCCATGGGCTTAGGCCATTCAGCCTCAGTACAGGGAGTCCCAGTATGCCCTTCACTAGAGGGTCCTGGTCAAAACACTGAAAGATTACTGGCATGTGGTATGAAAAACAGAGGGCTGTGCAGTGGATGGATCCCTAGGAGCTGCAATATCAAAGGCAGGGGACGAGGATCCCGTGATGGGGAGTGGTGTGGCCAGATGGGTGGAGGGAATGAGAGGAGTGACAGGCAGCAGTCATTCCAAAAGGAAGCAATGGCCCCACCTGCCACATGCCCCAAAGAGTTCAGTTAAGGACCAGAATGGGTGCCCACTGGATTCAGCAAGCAGGAGGCTCTTCAGAGCTCAGCAGAGCAGCTTTAGTGCCGTGGTACAGGTGGCAGCCAGATTACAGTGACTTAGAGTAACTGATGGGGTGATGGCTGTACAACTATGGGAATTTACTTAATACCCCTGAATTATACAACTAAAAGGGTTAAAATGCTAAATTTTGTTCTATATGTTTTATATACAAAGAATAAAATAGCTCAAAGGGAGGGGGAAAGTGTGAATGGGAGGTAAGAAAAGAAGACAGGGTGGAGACGGAGGAGATGAGGTCATGAATTTTCACTTTGTTTTAAAACAGGAGTGATGAAGCATGCTCATAGGTCAAGTGGAAGGAGCCACTAAAAATGTATAACAGAAGGCTAGATGGTCCATAAGAAAGACAAATGGGGAAATGAGGTCAAGAGCAAAGTAGACTGACTGGCATAGGACTCACCTGGTCTTGTGGCCCAAGAGTGAAAGAGGGAAGGGAAGAAGGAAGGTGGGCTCCCTCGGCCATGGCGAGGCAGCCCATGTGTGGGGTGGTGGACAGGCTCAGACTGCCACTGTGGGGCAGGAGAAGGTGGCCTAGAGATCTGTGAAAGGTCCCGTATTTCTTGTACTGTGTTTATCAAATAGCACAAGGGAAAGAGGAAGTGTTTTTTTTCCCGGTGAGTCTAATGTCTGCCCTGGTCACTTGCTCTCAGTTGTGAATTAATCGTCCTGACCCCACCTGCCAAAGCGTCCTCAGGGGGAAACCTAGACAAATGCTCCTTGGCCTTCAAGGCCAGGATCTTCAGGAGCCTCCAGGCCAGCTTTGCCAGGAAGAAGCCAACAGAATTCTGACTGGACTCCTGTGCTCAACTTGGGGCACCTGAGGATGATGCCAGTGTGGCAGTGCCTCCTGCAGAGCAGCTGGGACCAGGAGGATCTGTAGTCACTGGGCCCTGTTATCTGAGCTTTCTGTTCTTATCTAGCTGGACAACAAATACACCCCGGGCAGTGCCAGCCCAGTGTCAGGATTCTGCCTTTGGTTTCTGCCTTTTCACCTTACCATCACGGGGTTGCTGTGATTGCATTACCATTGCCATTATCATTATTACTGTAGTGGAATTCAACCCAGTGGGATGGGGAGTCCAACAGGGATGATGCGGCACAAAAGCATTTTTTTATCTTGCCGGCCTTATGTATTAAGTTTCAGTTTTATAGGATTAAAACTAGCTGAGGTCTGAGGGCCTCCTCAGGCCTCCTTGACTCCCTTCTGGTGCCCTGCTGCCTTTTGCTCCCCCACGGTGACAGGGACCCTTCTGGGATGCAGACGTTAGGGGCTTGGAGAGGCTGGCAGGCGGGTGGTCTGGAGAAGCCTCTAATCAAAGCTCTTCAGACCTGCAGCCAGGGGACCCGAACCTCTGCTTCTCAGTGTCTGAGCACAGCTCAAAGCCCAGGCCATGGGCAAGGAATCCGAGGACAGGAAACGCAAGGAACAAGAGGGAAAGGATAAGGGGCTGTAATGAGGGAGAGCAGGGGTTTGGTGTTGGGGAGAAGGCCAGGCCTGGCTCCCAGGCACCGCAGTTCTGCAGACAGCAGACGTCTGTGCTGGTCCGGGAGAGGAGCAGAGGGGGAAGCAACCCAAGGGAGCAAGAGCCATCATCACAGTCTGGGTTCAGCCAGCGGGAACGAGCCCCTGGGAAAACGAACGCCAATGCCCCATTCCAGGGTTTCTCCTCAGGGAATCATGGTGACATCCTGGGGCTGCCTGGTGGATAGGATGCACCTTGTGGCTGGGGCTCTGGAGTTGAGCAGACAGCAGAGACCTGCCCCCACCCCTTGCTTCCCACTTGTTCTCAGAGGCCCCATCAGGCCTCCTACACTGCAAGTCCCTCTTTGTGGAACAATTCCTTGTGAGAAACATTCATTCATTCAGTAAAATGTATTATTGAATTTATCACATGTACCTGCTTAAAACACAAGACTCCCCAGCCCCCCAAAGAGATTTCACTCTGCTTGCCCCTCAGAGAAGGTTTTCATGTGGGAATGAATTCAGAGCTCTGTCGGACAGGTGTGTGTGGCGGTGGAGTGGTGGGGCAGGTAGCTCAGAATAGGATGGGGCTTTGCCTCCTGAGTTCAAAGACTTGACAAATGTCTCATGAGTCTTGCCCTCATAGCTGACCCCAAAGAACAGTTTGAGAACACCTTCAACTTCAGGTTTCCGGAGACTATGATGAGCATCCCTAGAATCATACTCCAACTCAAGGCGCGCTGATTCCAAAGCATACGCTCCTCCAGACTTACTTCACGCTGAGATCTCGCTTACGTGCTCCTGCAGGAGGGCACTCAGGACAGCTCATGTTCTCTGGTTATGTCAGGAGAAAGTGTCCCCACTGAATGTTCTTGGTAGGTGAGGTGGAGTAAGGGAGTCTGCAAAAATGAACATGGTAGAAATCAAGCCCCACTGGCGCACAGAGAGATCATTACCCTATGGTCTCAGTTTTTGTTCTTTCCTAGTGACAGGACCCAGGCAGAATCCAGCGGCCAGAGGACAGCATTTTCAGACGATCTACTGGTCTCCTGGGTGTTCTTGCTGATGTTGTGGGAAGAGGAGAGGACAAAGCTTGGAGAGTTGGAGAAAAGACTAGCCCCATCCTGAGAGTAAGTGACTGTCACTGTGACATCCCAGGAAGGAATAGAAATTGGTCTCTTTCAGGAAAAAAAGACTTAGGAATGAGAGGAACAACTTTTATGTGAAGGCATAGAACTTTAAAATCAGAAGGAAGGAGTGGCAAACAGAAAGAAAAAATACAAGCAAGATATTTAAATAGAAGAGAAATTATATGAAGATGTTAAGAACAAAGACATGACTAATGCACAAGAGATATGCCTTTGGAGAATACCTAGCTTCTAATTTGGATTTTCTCTAGCTTCTCTGAAATCTAAGGCTATTTCAACAGGCCCTGGTTAAGGAGGGTCATGCAGGCTTCCTCGAACAAGTGCACATTAGGAAGCTTTATGACACTGAGGATAGGATCAAGTCTAACTGAACTCCACCAATCAGAATAGACCCTTTCATCCAATCAGTTAATAAATGTGTGTGGGTTCATGTTATATTTCTGAAACTTATACCCTTGTGACTTTGTGCAAGTTTATTTAAAGTGTCTGGATCTTAATTTCTTCATTAATAAAATGGATCTAATACCCACCTCATATAATCATTGTGGGAACTCCATTACATTAGATAATGTTTGAACACCTAGTAATGTACCTGGCATGCAGTAAACCCTTAATAAATGTGGTCATTCTACTTATCCATCTGGATTTCTTGCATTTAATCACATTTCCTGGAGCAAATATCAGAGACACCTCAAAAATTAGAGTGAAGTTAAAAACCAGGCGAGACCCAGTTAACATCTACAAATGTTCAGCCATGCTTCCTTACGGTGGTTTGACTAAACTTAAAAAAGCCTGAAAATAGATCCCACTACCTCCAGCCCTCACCACCATTAAATAATATTTAGATTATTATTTTAGCACACTATCCCCTTGATGTGGGACTCTGAGCTTGTGAATGGCAGGCTGCAGCCCGAGTGTTAATGAATTTTGACTTGTCTCTCAGTCAACTGTGGTGAATAGCTGGGACATACATATTACCCTCTCTGCTCCCACATCCCTAACATTTAAACTCTATGGTCAGAATTATGTCAGTGGCAGAGGGTTTGGGTTGAATATGCAAAGAATATGTTATAAGCTCATCATTCTATAAACTTACAATGATGAAGGCAAAGTGTTCCACAGCACAGACCTTAGAATCAGTTCTTTCCTGTTCTTTGTATTTTCTATTAGAGAAAATGGTTTTCCCAGTGGGATTACTCCTCTGAAATGGTCATAGTATTTAGAAGGGAAACATGCATTTTTACTTTGCATTCAATTTTTCATAACAAATATAAGTAAGATCAATTATTTATAACGTGCATTATATATATATAAAATACTATATTGTATACAAAAGGAGCTTTATGTATATAAATTATGACATATATATTACATATCCAAAATGTATAAAATATCATCAAGATCACTTAAGAACTGTGGCAGAGGCAACAATGCTCAGCACTTAGTCCACTTGCTGTCCTTGTCGCCTACTCTGGCCAGCGGACTCTGAGCAGGAATGACACTTGCTGCTTTGCAGACCCAGTCACAGACAAGCAGATGGGATTTCTCTATGCGTCTTTCTTCCTCTGCTTTAGCGAATAAGGGGTGTTCCATATAGGTATACAGACAAGACGGTGCAGAGCACCCATCAGCAGGATCCTTCTCTCCAACCACATCCCTTAGCTGACTCACAACGGACAGGGAGCGCAAGGGGTAAACTTTTGCTGTGTTAAGCCACTGGGATGCTGCAATTAATTTGTTATCACAGTAAAACCTCTCCTATTCTGGGTGATACAGTAACTATTTCTTAGACTTCTCTAAACCAAACTGCAACTAGAGTTTCAAACTCAGAATGAAGAGTGGCAAGCTTTAGGAGCGATGGTTGCATTCTCCTTTTCTCAAGTTGATGTTAAAGATCAAGTAAGAACTCAGTTTTATTAAGAATATTTCAGTATTTCCCTCTTATGTCTGGATTATTTTGTTTAAAATCCCAAACTCATCTAGATGAGGTTGAAATGCTTTTAAGTCCTCAAAGTTCCTCTTATTTCAAGACTACCTTTCAAGCATAGTTTTGATAATAACTAGGAAGGAAATGCCCAAAGCGAGCATTCCAGAATTAAGAGGTAGAGACCTTGGAATTGTGTCTCACTTGTATTATGCACCAGATATTTTGGCAACATTGAGATAATCAAGCTAACACTAATAAGGCAAAAAAATAAAATAAAAACAACAAACAGAGCAGCTGTCTGCCATCTTCATGGTTTATGTGAGACAATGAAATGGTGAAGGAGACATTTTTCACAATCCATCCACCCCGGCTGGATACAACTGATACGGGAGGAGGCAAACCTGTTTCAGTGGTTTGAGATCAAGACTATGAAATAAAAATAATGTACTGCTTGCTGACTTCTTCACTTCACTGGGGTTTTATGAGGATTAAACAATAAAAACACTTTGAAGATGACAAATGCTTAAGTGCTAGGCATTATTATTATCTGAAACTATTATTACATCAATTCCTTGTGTAATCAAGTATTATTATTGGAAGCTCCGCAATAAAATCTAATCTTTGGAGATTTTTGGCTCTGTTTGTAGAACAAAGAGGCATGGGTATCATTCATCCTAAGTACTTCAGACATGTAGATCAAGAGTATCTGGACAGTGAGTGAGTATTTCTTGTTTGCCCATATTTCAACTAATAAGAGCTTTGTATTTATTGGCATGACCCAAAAAAGCAATATGGTACTTTGGGGAAGGAAAAAAACACAGGATTTAGATTTTAGAATAAGGTGAAACTAAAATGGAACGTACCCAAATATTTTCAGCTAAGATTAAAACCCCTCCTGGCTATTTGAATAAATTGCTCTTTAAGTAATTAAAACTGTAACCTATGGTCTTTAGTGAATTCTGGTAATTCTCTGTAGTCAGTTTCAAACATTTTCTGGCTGGCTTCTCTCCAAAGAGTACACCTGTGAGTTAGTTGAACAATGTCTTACTGAAAGATGAAATTAACTAATTTTGTTTGATTTGGATCTTGGTTAAAACTCTGAAGTTAGATATTTATATGCAGAGCCACATAAAGAATACTAGCTTAAATTATTCCACCAGAGACTGTAATAAGATTTCCATTTAGCTAGTAGAACATTAGAATATGCTTAGCTAATGAAAACGATTTATCTCTGTTTTTCTGTCAAACACAACAGTTGGAGGACAGGCAAAGAACTATTATTTTAAGGATAGAACTTCTTTTACTTTCTTCCCGTTCATGTTATGTCCCCTTCCTAAATTTATTCACTTTTGTTTCTAAACTTTGGAAAGACCTCGGTCTATTTTTATTCATGACAACCCAATAAAACATTGTTTTGACTAAATAATGGGTCTTCAATGTCTTTGATCCCCCTTAATCATGTAAAATAAAAGCCTAATGATTCCTATTAAATGCAGAAAATAAAGTTTATTCCAATAACTATTTTCATTTTATGAGGGCAATTTAAGTTTTCACTTTTGTCCGTTACTTGTAGGGATGGCCCAAGTGTTGCAGATAGGATTTGTTTATGTTTCCGATTTGATCTCAGTTTGCTTTTCACTTTGTACAGAGACAACACACAGCTGAGGGGGGAGCCACCAGCCTCCGCTCCACCACCTCAGGAGTGCAGGTGTGTGCAGTGAGAATCTGGTGCCCTTCACAACCATGCTACACTTTCTGAACGATCATACTTTCCAGTGAAGCCTGCCCCGCCTTAGAATGGCCTGTGAGGAACCCCCATCTCGTCGGAACGTGCAGACTCTCCTGGCACTTCAACATGTGGGCTTTCCCAGACCTCGATGGGAAGGAAGGTCGCTGGTTTCCCCTGCCATGCTCTCTGGGGCTCAAAACGAGTGACCTGGCCAAGACTGGGAGAGAAACTTCAGCTCAAGAAAGGAGCCTTTTAATTGTACCTAGTGTGCCTCCTATACTGCATCCCAAATGTTTTGCAAAGTGCCTCAGGGAAAGTAATGAGTGTTTGTTATTTAAAAAAGAAAAATTCAACTCTACAATGAAAAATTACAGAAACAAAGAAGTAAGGAAGATAGACGAAGTATAGAAGCAGGTATCATGTGAGAAATGTTAGGCAAAAAAGTAGAGAGTACATGTGCTAAACAGATTGGAATGGATGGAAGGACCAAGTAGGCACTAAATATTCATGAGGTACTAAATATTCATGAGCTCTTCAATTAGCCACTTGGTGGTGGTAACTATTTAACCTCCGCTTGTTCTTGAACCACTGCTTGTTAAGCAGCAGTAGTTTTCATGGGACACTAGTGAACCACGAGAAAAGAATGTCCCACAGAACTGATTCAGAGTGTCATCTGCATCTCTGAAGGTCATATGTCTCTAAAACTTCACACATACACACACATACAAGAAGGGCCTAATTGTGTTACCATGTATGAAGAGCTTTCACAAATCAACAAGAAAATGTAAACGCAATCAACAAATTGCAAGAATTATAAACATGCAAATTCACAGTAAAAGAAATACATGTTAAAACGCATTGTAGAAGTGTATAAGATCAGGGAGAAACAGAAAAGGGGTATAGTCTGGGGTTCAGGTACTCTCCTAGCCACCCTCTTCTAACTCTTCCAGCACTGGTGAGGGAGGAGGGAGTTGGGGAAAAGGCAGATGGATGCTGCACTCTCTTCCCGGGGGGTTGTTGGGGGCAGGCACCCAATGCTGGCTCTCCGGGCTACACACAGGTGATACCTTGGAGGACCACATATTTCTCTAACTCTTACCAGTTTCCCCAGTAAAATCTTTCTCCAGGCATTCCCAAGGATGTCCGATGTATGATCACTTATACAGACACTTAGAGTTCATGTGGCTTCTCCTATCCAGCCTTTCCTCGGAACAGAGATGTCCCTGCTTTAAGGGTTTCAATACCCTGATGTCCTGATGTCTCTCTGCACACAATGAGGAGAATGAACCACTCCAACACTCTGGGTCACCCATTGTCACGTAGATTCAAGAGAAGTAAACACCTACAATTCTTACAGGATGGAATTCTATCATGGACCCTACCAGGGAGATTCAGTTACAGAAGAAGGCGAAGGACCTGCTCTAGAAGTGGGTCCATGGCTTGACCTATAGGGAAAGTACTGGGGTTTCTGATCCTCCATTCCTCCTTCATTCCCTTCTTCATTCTTTTTCTACCTTATCTTCAACCTTGCTACACAAGTGGGGTCCAGCAGCATTGTTGCATCACCTGGGAGTCTGTTAGAAAGGCAGAACCTCAGTCCCAGCCCAGACTAGCTTCATTCAGAATCTGCATTTCAACAGATCCTTGGGTTATTCTGAAGCACATTAAAGTTAGAGAACTATCAATTCATAGAACAGAATTTCTGGGTTCCCTTGCTCCAGTAATTCACACCCACATTCCTTCTTAGCTGGGTGGCTCTAGGAAGAAAAGCTTTAGTCTTCCTCCTTCTATCTCCTCCATCAGACTCCCCCTTGTACAAAGCTGTCCTTGGCAGCATTTTAGTCCTGTACCCATTCTTTCCCATTTTCTGTTACCCTTTCCTGTGACCCTTGACATTCCCTTCCTGTTGATGAATGGCTGTGCAGGCTCCTTGGCTCCATTCATCCTCCTCCCGGAGAGGCTGGAAACACACCCTGAGGATCAGCTGTGGCTGGCCTGAAGGGCCGCACCCTGCCCCTTCCCGTGCCAGATGTAATCATTCCCAGGGTTCAGAGGTTTATAACTTGTTTTTTGTAGTTCCAAAAGTGTGGTCAGGATGCCCTGGTGTTGAGTTGGCAGGACTAATGGCTTATTTAAATATTTTCCAATTCTGTTCTCTCAGACCATTTCTTCCACATTGATATCACTTGTATGGGACTATGAATGCAGTGAAAATGTGAGGCTCATGCCAAGTTTCTCTTTAAACTTTTTTACTAATTAAGTCACTCTACTGGTAGTTTCCACAAACTGACTATTCTGAAAGAAAGAGTATAGGGAATTGGCCCCCAAAATCTTTCCATAGTTTCTTGGATGTGCTGTGTGAGTGTGCTTTTGCTTTCTGGACATGGCAAAAAAATTGTAGTTGAAGCCCAAAAAGGGCAAAGATGACTCTGTATTCCCGGAGTATTTGAGAATCTGTCTACATCTTCAGACTCAAATGCATTTATCTGAATGTGTACACACAAGCACACAACTGCTGTACCTTATTGTCCCCATCGGAGATGGAGAAATAAAAGAAATACCAAAGTTATCTCTAGGAAGAAAAATAAACTGTACAACTGGTAACGTTGTGCTTGTTATAAGCATTAGAATATTGTGGACAATTCAGATGAAAGACATCACTGGTCACACAACTCAGATAATGTCCTCTTAATGATACAGAAAATTGAAATTGAAAGGTTTAATTGAAATTGATAAGGTATTTAGAAGATTAAATTTAATGAGGGGTTGGGGGGACAGAAACTAGCCATCGTTTATTCTCTATGTACACAGGCATCTCTGAGAAGGTAAAAAGTCCAGGATTAAGAGGGAGTCTCAAAAGGGACTTAAAACAGGCTAGAGATCATTTTTTCCCCATAATTGGGTCAGCCACTTGGATAAACTGAGGCCATTTGGGACTCATTGAAAGAATAATGATCCCAAAGAACATGCTTTGATGAGACAAAGGTGATAATCTGGACTCTCTCTCTCTCCCCAGATTCCTCTGCCATCCAGTGAATAGCTGTACTGTGGGGCCATAAGGAGTTCCTGAGACAAGTCTTTCTAGTCAAGCCTAGTCATGATCAAAGATCTAAATGGTCAGCAAAACCCACCCTGCTCACCTAACATCAGCAAATAGTCGCTCTAAAGATCAAATCCAACAAAAGAAAAAGAAATAGATAGACTGGTTTTCATTAAAATTAAGAACTTTTGTGCATCCAAGAACACCATCAACAGATTGAAAAGGCAGCTCACAGGAATGGGAGAAAACATTGGCAAATCATATATCTAATAAGAGGTTAATATCCAGAATATATATGGAGCTCTTACAACTCAACACTAAAAAGACAAACAACCTGATTAAAGATAGGCAAAGGATTTGAATAGACATTTCTCCAAAGAAGATCTACAAATAGCCAATAAGAGCATGAAAAGCTGCTCAGCATCACTCATCATTAGGGAAATGCACATCAAAATCACAGTGGGACACCACTGCACACCTACTAAGTTGGCTATAGTCAAAAAACAAAGCAAAACAAAACAGCAGGTATTAGGATGTGGAGAAATTGGAACCCTTGTCTGTTGTTGATGGGACTGAAAAATGGTGCACCTGCTCTGGAAAACAGTTCATTGGTTTCTCAAAAAAACTAAACATATAATTACCATATTGAACCATCAATTCCACTCATAAGTATATACCCCAAAGAAATGAAAATAGGGACTCTTACTGATATTTGTGTGCCAATATTCATAGCAGCATTAGCCACAATTGGTAGAAAGTGGACATAACCCAAGTGTTATGTCCAGATAACAGATGATAAACAAATGTGATATATCCATACAATGGAATATTGTTCAGCAATAAAAAAAGAAATTCTGATACATACTACAATGACGATGAACCATGAAAACATTATGCTAAGTGAAATTAGCCAGACACAAAAGGAAAAGTGCTGTATGACTGTGCTTACATGAAATAGCTAGAATAGTTAAATTCATGGAGGAGGCAGAGAGTAAATTAAAGTTTGCCAGGGGCTGGAAGATGGAGGATTCAGTAATTACTGCTTAATGGGTAGGTCAGCAAAATTCATAGGGAGATCCCCTCAAGAAGTGTCAAAGAATTTAGGGCCATTTTTTAAAACCACTACACCCCAAAAAGAAACGTCCGAGTTCTAACCCCTGGTACCATGAATATTGGCTTTTTGGAATTAGGGTCTTTGCAGATCTAATTAAGTTAAAGATCTAGATATGAGATCATCCTGAATTTAAGGTGGGCCCTAAATCCAGTAACTAGTGTCCTTATTAGAGAAAGGAGAGAGAAATTTGAGACACAGAGTTATAGAGACACAGGAGAGAAATCCATGTCAAGATGGAGGGAGAACTGGAGTTATAACAAGCCAAGGAATGCTAGGACCACCAGAAGCTGCAAGAGGCAAGGAAGAGTCTCCCTTACAGACCTCAGGGGCAGCATAGCCTTGCCAGCACCTTGATTTGAACTTCCGGCCTCCAGAACTGGGAGAGAATAAATTTCTGTTGTTTTAAGTTGCCAAGTTTGTAGAAATTAGGTATGGCAGACCCAGGGAACTAATATGCCTGCAAAAGAAGAAAGAGTTGTGGGTGTCAGTTTTTAGCTTTCACTTTTACCAATAAATTTGGAGAACTAGGGGCATCTACTCTTAGTACAGAATCTCTCTGCTCTTCTTACAGTGTAACAGGGTCTCTGGGATACAGTGCTGTCCTCCCTGACTCTTCTGGGTGTCACATCCACTTCAACAGCCCTCCTGCCATCACTGCTTATGATATTCCTTTAGATCTAAGTAAGAAGTTGTAGGTTTTGCCCCCGAGGATGGGCCATCCGCTTTGGAGAACTGTGCTCTGTCCGCTTTCTCTGAGACATTCAGATACAAGCATCCTCTCTCAGTTTCTCCTATAGCCCCACTTGAACTCCAAGGCATTTCCTCATAGATTATAGTTCAAGATTATAGACATTTCCTTTATTGCTGAAGATGGAGTTTATAGGTAACTTTTCTTTCCTTTGCCTCTTGGAGGTAATTTCCAAGATAATAAGGTAGCATCATCTTAACATTACTCTGCCACTTAAAAACTGGGAGTCCCCAACACACCATTCAAAATGCTGATATTCTACAGCAGGGGTCAGCAAACTCCTCCTGTCAAGGGCCAGATAGTAAATAGTTTAGGTTTTGCATTGCAACCACTCAATTCCACCACTGTAGTGCAAAATCAGCCACAGGCAATATGTAAGCAAATGAGAGTGGCTATGTTCCAATCAAACTTTGTTTATGGACAGAAATAGAATACAGCAGAAACAATGCAATGTGAACTTCGGGGCTAGATCATGAAAGGCAAGCAGCTTCTTTCTGCCCTGTTCTCTGGGACACTGAGCCACTGTGTAGGCAATCTGATCACCCTGAGCTGCCGTGCTAAGGAGACACCGAAATCCTTAATGAGATATTACACTCAGGGACACACAGGAGACCTTCTCCTGACTGCCACCAGCACATGTTTCTCTAGCACCATGTCTTTCTTTACCACCATCATCAACCATGTGTGGCTAAGGAGCACTTAAAGGTGGCTGGAGCAACTGAGGAACTGCATTCTAAATTTTAGTTAATTAACGTTATAGTTAGTATAAAATATGTCATTAGTAATTTTTATACTGATTGCATGTTGAAATAATATTTTGGATATATTGAGCTAAACAAATTATATTATTAAAATTAATTTTACCTGTTTCTTTTTCCTTTTTTAAAAATGCGGCTACTGGAAAATTCCCATTATATTTCTGCTGGGAAGAATTACTTTAGCATCATCTCCAGAAGGCTCTGGAGCCCAGAGCTGGGACCTTGGGAAGCTGTCTCCCACCTTGGTCAGGTTAGTTACTTGAACCAGGCGACCTTCAACAGGCCTTCTAGACCTCTGTTCTACACTCCAGCATGCAGCAGACCTCAGGTTCACAAGAGGGCCAGCTGGAAGTTGAAGGACATTTTGGAAGAGAAAGCAAAACCTTTCTTTCCCTTTCCTCATCCCTCCTTTGGGGCACTATGGCATTTTAGAAAGACCTTAGTTAAACAACCTCACTTTAAGTACCAGCAGGGCTCATTATTAGCTGTGTGATCTTAGCCATGTTTCTGAACCTCCCTGAACATCAGTGTCTTCATATTAAAAAAAAATTATCATGATTTCGTTTAACCCACTCTCCTAGATCTGTGCATTTCTTGAAGATGTGATGTGATCCTTGCCTGGCAGAACTGTTGCGGGAGTCAGGGTTCGATGTGTAAGTGGTCCGGCATCTCCTGCCTCCTTTTACTTTTCCTAACAAATAGCTAATACTGAGCACCTAAGAGTTCTGTAGGGGCAGGAAGGAAAAGCCCTGGAAAAGCAGTAGTGACTAAAATGTTTGCATTTGTGTGTGTGTGCACGTGTGTGCATGTGTGGGAGGCATTGCTTGTTGGGGAGGGGTTTCAGGAGACAAACAATAAGGCAATAAACAAATAAACACATACTTAGGAATGAGATGAGGTCTGCAAGGAAAAATGAAGCAGGACAAGTTGCTGGTGAGTACCAGGGTTGGGAGGCCGGCAGGGGAGGCCCTCGCTGAGGGGGCCTCTGGAGGCTCAGCCCAGGCATGGCTCCACTTTATCAAGTGCCAGGCCTCCAGAGCTGCAGGCTTTGGGCAGAAGCTTGCCCTTTATGCTGCCTCCTTTTACTTTTCCTGTATCTGCCTACACTTTTTTTCTTTATACTCCAGAAACTGACCTCCTAACCCCAGAATCACCAGAGCAGTGCAGTTTTCTAAGAAAGCAATTTAACTTAAGGCTAAAATCAATCCCTCTAAAGTCAATTTGCATAAGCCAGCTTCCTCGGGGGTCTTTGTACCATATGCTACTTTCAACTGTCTTTTTCTTATGTTTAACTTTTAGAGCACTTTCTGTGATGTAAGTCACTTTTAGCCTCTTGTGATGTATATTTTTCTCAGTTTTTCTCTTTCAGTCACTTGCTAAAAGTGTTTCTGTCTTATTTTCATATTTCTAATAAACATTTATGCAGTTATTCATATGTTTAAACTGATCCCTTTTGAGAGTTCTTACCTCTGTTTTACTCTTATTTTTTCATACCTATCTACCTCTCCTGGTTTACAAACACAAGTCTAATCTGTGTTTGATTTTATGCAACTAATGAGGTATTAACTGTTTAGACTAAGACAAAGTATTCAACAGAAAGCTTCCTAGCAGAAATCTTTTACTACGTGCTTCCAGCTTTACATCGCTGGAAAATAGAATGGCAATGCCTGGCGGGGGGGTGGGCTACGCATGCCCACGTTAAATCCATTTGGCTTTAAGGCTTTAGAGAGAGAGGTTGAACAGCCAGAGTACACGTGTGGGCAGACTCGACTACTGGTTTTCTGACTCCAAACTCAGGGCTTCAGTTAAGCACTCTACACTGTTTCCCTTAATAATTTTGCAAATATGCTAATTAGACTGCTAATTAGTTAAATATGACACAGTTGATCTACCATTTGCTCAAACACAATCTCACTTAAACCTCCAAAGTGTCTTTTGTTACCATTACCAGGTTAATGAGGAGGAAACTTGGTTGAATGAACGAACACATTAATTAATTATGTAAAGCAGGGTTTATAAACTTAGTCCAGTGATGAAAAAATAGAGTGGAACCAAGAAACAGAAAAACATACTCCTTTAGAACATTTAAGCCAGTCGTTCTCAGATGGGAGAGATTTTGTGCCCCCATAACGAATTTGAAACGTCTGGGAATATTTTCTACTCTCACACTGGGGAAAGGGTGCTCCTGGCATCTAGTGGGTGGAGGCCAGGGATGCTGCCTGGCCATCCTACCAAGTGGAGGACAACCCCTTGCAGGGAAGACTTATCTGGCCCCAAATGTCAATAGCTGCTGAGGTTGAGAAACCCTGTTTCAAGAGCTGCTTGGTTTGGAGGTAAAAAACGAGATTTACTCTGAAGACTCACAAGATCTTGAAGGGACTGGTCTTCTCGGAATCATCTATTTCCCCACTAGGGCCTTCACATGTTTTGTCATTTACAGCCCAGCTCCTATTTCTGAAAGCAATCCACGTTCCTATATTCGTGTTCTTGGCCTGAAGTCTTGGGTGAGGTTCTGTTTTGCTAGTCTGTTTTCTCTGGCACAGCCCCCTCTCCACCATCTCTCTTCAAATGAGCTAAACTCTTGTTCTCAGTGGTAAGAAAGGCCATTATTGCCTCAAGTTTTGTCCCTGCTCCCAGACCTATTGCCTGGCCAGGCTCCGGTGCATGCAGAGTAGAGTGGGCGGGGTCTCTGGCCCAATCTATTCCCGTGCAGGCCAGGCCAGCCCAGGAACCCACTGAGGCACGGGGGGGATTTTCTGTGCCTTTCTGTCTTTCCTTCCAACACCCTGCTCCCAATCTAGTCTGTCTTCTATCTTCCCTCACTCCTCCCCTGGCTGCCTGATGAGCCAGCCCCAGTGGTGTTTAGACCCCAAGACTCGTTTCTTGCAACCTTCCCTTTAAATCCATTTGCAGATAAGGTGTTTCAGGAAAGTAAAGAAGTTAATGACTGATAAGCAATGTCTGCCTTTTAAAAAAGGACTTTGCCTCAGCCCAAGTGAGTGAAGGGCTAATGGCAGGGTATCGGACGCTAACACACGTGCTCTCTCATCCTTCACCTCACTGGCCTGCAGATCTGCTCTCCAGGACCAAGTGAGCACGGGAATTCGAACGCCCAGTAGAACAATGGTGAAACGTGCTCAGAGCTCCAGGTGACCCAGTTTTAGACACAGGGCCGCAGACTTTAAGTGTGATGATCTCTTCGGTAAAGAGACCCCTGCACCGGCTTGGGGGCAGGGGGGCTAGAACCCCTGCAATGTACCTCAGGCTCTTCCTTGCATGTGCAATCCCTCTTCTGCTTACACTAGAGGCAGCCAGCCCAACCACCCAGGAGGGCAGCCTGCTCTCTCTCTGGGGAGGGCAATACTCCATCTCCCATCAGGCCCCTGGCCCTTGGAGCTGTGTGGCGTGATGCAGTTTGGAGTCCTGACAGCTCTCCCTTGTTAAACCCTGACTTATAATCATGCAGTCAGCATCTTCCCTCCTCAGAACAATCTTCAGCAGATGCTCGTTCCTTCTTGAAGGACCATCAAGCTTTCATTCGTTTTACGTCTACACTCCACCTCCTTCCTGTCTGGCCTGGGCAGACTGCAGTTGAACAGCTTCCTCCACGTTCTTCTCCAGCTCCCTCCACGTTCTTCCTCCATGTTAACACTCTGTTCTCTCGCTTTGCTAAGTGGAGATAATTATAAAAAAGCAAAACGCAACTTAAATTTCATTGTCGGGCAAAATGCAAAACATTTAAGAAATGGCTTGAAGATCCCTACAGAACTCTCCTCTAGAGGGGAGACAGTCTGAGAAATGCCATAACTGCTCTATGCCCACGAGGTGATAGCAGCCCAGAAGAGGGAGGGAGGACCTGGGCAGAGGAGCGGGGACAAGTTAGGGGCACGTTCACAGCAGGTAGCGCCTGCTTCCACAACCACATAATGTAACATTCTCAGGTGAAAAACATTTCCCGGTTTCAAGGGCACCACTAGTTTAGTGGACAGTTTTATTTTCCACTACATAAATGAGACCAAACGTCAGTATTGCTTGGCATACCGCACTGCTTAACGTTTTGAGGTGATTTTTCCTGTAATCCGAGAGGTAAAATCTAATTGAGAAACTACAGGTTTTGGTGTTAGTACTGTTGTTATGGTCCAAATTATGCTCTACTTGCTATATGCTTTTTTTGGCCTGTTGAACTTTGCCCTGGATTACATGTCATCTGATTCCAGATGGTTTTAGAATTACTTACAGTCACTGTTGCCTCCACACCGGCATGTTTTTGCATGGTAACCAAGGCCTGGTCACCTTACTTCGCACCAGCTGTGGCAAAGTAGGCTCCCCAGCACATGATGTGACAGGTATTTAGGGGCCTGCCTTGATGCATTCACTGCTCTTGTCACCTCATTTTATTACTCTATCCAGGTGAACCCCCTTAACCTAGCTAGCCACTCCCTGCCCTTTCCCTCTCATCTCCACAATGACCCCACCATACTTAGTCCAAGAGTTTGCTTTGTTTTCTTTTCTTTTCACAGGACATTTATGTGTTCCTTTATAACTTTTTCCTTTCTAACTAACTCAAGCAGCAAAGCTCCCAGAAGTGCATTGGTGTCGGTATGTTCTCCATCCTGGATTCAGGGCACCACAACCCAAGACCATGGGACTCAGGATCCATGTCATGTTGTCCTGTTTTAAACCGGAAGTGGAACCAGACAGGCCGGCACTACCTCAATGCCTCACTCTGGGCTCCCCTGGGGCAACTGGGAGCGCAGCCACACAAAGTGAGCGTGCTGGGAGCGTAGGAGACGCAGAGGCCACTAAAACCTGAGGAGATAGCAGAAAACTGGAAAGCTAGGGGGTAAGCGTGGGCCTGTAAGGCAGGGTAGGATTTCAAGAAGTATAAATGGGGCAAAAGCCTTCCTAGGAAATGGAACCCCTCCAGCAAGACACCATGGTAGAGAAGTGCCTATTAAAAAATAAAATAAGTCAGTGTTGAGGCGGAGCCAAGATGGCAGCGTGAGTAGAGCAGCAGAAATCTCCTCCCAAAACCACATTTATCTATGGAAGTATAACAAAGACAACTCTTCCTAAAATAGAGACCAGAGGACACAGGACAACATCCAGACCACATCCACACCTGCGAGAACCCAGCGCCTCGCGAAGGGGGTAAGATACAAGCCCCGGCCTGGTGGGACCCGAGTGCCCCTCCCCCCAGCTCCCAGCGGGAGGAGAGGAGTCAGCAGGGAGGGAGAGGGAGCCCAGGACTGCTGAGCACCCAGCTCCAGCCATCCAGACCAGAGGTCAGACACAGTGCATACACAGGGCCCTGGATACTAGGTAAAGAGGGCGACAGGACCGGTGAGCGGGTGCCTGAGGCTGATGCTGGAGAACAAAGAAACGGGAGCGGACTTTTTTTTTTTTTTTTTTTGCGAGTGCTTTTTGGAAGTCTTAAAGGGACAGGGACCCTAATACTAGGGAAACGGGGAAGCAAGACTGGTGAGCAGGTGCCTGAGACCAGCGCCTGAGGACAAAGAAAATTGTGCGTTTTTCTTTTCTTTTTTTTTTTAAATTATTTATTTAATTTCTTTTTTTTTTTTTCTCTTTTTTGTTGCTGTTGTTGTTTTGGTTTGGAGAGTCCTCTTTGGAAGTCTTAAAGGGGCAGGGCAGGACACTTAGTCCAGAGGCAGGGAATCTGGGGATCTCTGGGCACTCTAACCCCCTGGGCAGCAGGGAGCACAGAGGCCCCTTAAGGAGATAAATAGCCTCCCGGCCACTCCCCCTCCAACAGGGCACCACCATTTTGGAGGAGCAGCCCAAGCCAGGCCATGCCCACAGCAACAGCGAAGATAAACTACATAGAAGCCGGGCAGGAAGCAGAAGCCCTGTCTGCGCACAGCTGCCCAGCACAAGCCACTAGAGGTCGCTATTCTCCCAGGAGAAGGCCACAAACCAACAAGAAGGAAAGCTCTTCCAGCGGTCACTTGTACCAGCTATGCAAACTATCTCTATCACCATGAAAAGGCAAAACTACAGGCAGACAAAGATCACAGAGACAACACCTGAGAGGGAGACAGACCTAACCAGTCCTCCTGAAAAAGAATTCAAAATAAAAATCATGAACATGCTGACAGAGATGCAGAGAAAAATGCAAGAGCAATGGGATGAAGTCCAGAGGGAGATCACATATGTCAGGAAGGAGATCACAGAAGTGAAACAAACCATGGAAAGATTTATAAGCAGAATGGATAAGATGCAAGAGGCCATTGAAGGAATAGAAACGAGAGAACAGGAACGCATAGAAGCTGACATAGAGAGAGATAAAAGGATCTCCAGGAATGAAACAACACTAAGAGAACTATGTGACCAATCCAAAAGGAACAATATCCGTATTATAGGAGTACCAGAAGAAGAGAGAGAGAGGAAAAGGGATAGAAAGTCTCTTTGAGAAAATAATTGCTGAAAACTTCCCCAAACTGGGGGAGGAAATAATCAAACAGACCACAGAAATACACAGAACCCCCAACAGAAAGGCTCCAAGGAGGACAACACCAAGACACATAATAATTAAAATGGCAAGGATCAAGGACAAGGAAAGAGTTTTAAAGGCAGCTAGAGAGAAAAGGTCACCTATAAAGGAAAACCCATCAGGCTAACATCAGACTTCTCAACAGAAACCCTACAGGCCAGAAGAGAATGGCATGATATATTTAATGCAATGAAACAGAAGGGCCTTGAACCAAGGATACTGTATCCAGCACAACTATCATTTAAATATGATGGCGGCATTAAACAATTCCCAGACAAGCAAAAGCTGAGGGAATTGCTTCCCACAAACCACCTCTAAAGGGCATCTTACAGGGACTGCTCTAGATGGGAGCACTCCTAAAAAGAGCACAGAACAAAACACACAACATATGAAGAATGGAGGAGGAGGAATAAGAAGGGAGAGAAGAAAAGAATCTCCAGACAGTGTATATAACAGCACAATAAGTGAGCTAAGTTAGACAGTAAGATACGAAAGAGGCTAACCTTGAACCTTTGGTAACCACGAATCTAAAGCCTGCAATGGCAATAAGTACATATCTCTCAATAGTCACCCTAAATGTAAATGGACTTAATGCACCAATCAAAAGACACAGCGTAATAGAATGGATAAAAAAGCAAGACCCATCTATATGCTGCTTACAAGAAACTCACCTCAAACCCAAAGACATGCACAAACTAAAAGTCAAGGGATGGAAAAACATATTTCAGGCAAACAACAGCGAGAAGAAAGCAGGGGTTGCAGTACTAATATCAGACAAAATAGACTTCAAAACAAAGAAAGTAACAAGAGATAAAGAAGGACGCTACATAATGATAAAAGGCTCAGTCCAACAAGAGGATATAACCATTCTAAATATATATGCACCCAACACAGGAGCACCAGCATATGTGAAACAAATACTAACAGAACTAAAGAGGGAAATAGATGGCAATGCATTCATTTTAGGAGACTTCAACACACCACTCACCCCAAAGGATAGATCCACCGGGCAGAAAATAAGTAAGGACACAAAGGCACTGAACAACACACTAGAACAGATGGACCTAATAGACATCTATAGAACTCTACATACAAAAGCAATGGATATACATTCCTCTCAAGTGCACATGGAACATTCTCCAGAATAGACCACATACTAGCTCACAAAAAGAGCCTCAGTAAATTCCAAAATATTGAAATTCTACCAACCAATTTTTCAGACCACAAAGGTATAAAAGTAGAAATAAATTCTACAAAGAAAACAAAGGGCTCACAAACACATGGAGGCTTAATAACATGCTTCTAAATAATGAATGGATCAATGAACAAATCAAAATAGAGATCAAGGAATATATAGAAACAAATGACAACAACAACACAAAGCCCCAACTTCTGTGGGACGCAGCGAAAACAGTCTTAAGAGGAAAGTACATAGCAATTCAGGCACACTTGAAGAAGGAAGAACAATCCCAAATGAATAGTCTAACATCACAATTATCAAAACTGGAAAAAGAACAAATGAGGCCTAAAGTCAGGAGAAGGAGGGACATAATAAAGATCAGAGAAGAAATAAACAAAATTGAGAAGAATAAAACAATAGCAAAAATCAACGAAACCAAGAGCTGGTTCTTTGAGAAAATAAACAAAATAGATAAGCCTCTAGCCAAACTTATTAAGAGAAAAAGAGAATCAACACAAATCAACAGAATCAGAAATGAGAATGGAAAAATCACGACAGACTCCACAGAAATACAAAGAATTATTAAAGACTACTATGAAAACCTACCAACAAGCTGGAAAACCTAGAAGAAATGGACAACTTCCTAGAAAAATACAACCTCCCAAGACTGACCAAGGAAGAAACACAAAAGTTAAACAAACCAATTACGAGCAAAGAAATTGAAACGGTAATCAAAAACTACCCAAGAACAAAACCCCAGGGCTGGACGGATTTACCTCGGAATTTTATCAGACACACAGAGAAGACATAATACCCATTCTCCTTAAAGTGTTCCAAAAAATAGAAGAAGAGGGAATACTCCCAAACTCATTCTATAAAGCCAACATCACCCTAAAACCAAAACCAGGCAAAGACCCCACCAAAAAAAAAAATTACAGACCAATATCCCTGATGAATGTAGATGCAAAAATACTCAATAAAATATTAGCAGACAGAATTCAACAGTATATCAAAAGGATCATACACCATGACCAAGTGGGATTCATCCCAGGGATGCAAGGATGGTACAACATTCGAAAATCCATCATCATCCACCACATCAACAAAAAGAAAGACAACAACCACGTGATCATCTTCATAGATGCTGAAAAAGCATTTGACAAAATTCAACATCCATTCATGATAAAAACTCTCAGCAAAATGGGAATAGAGGGCAAGTACCTCAACATAATAAAGGCCATATATGATAAACCCACAGCCAACATCATACTGAACAGCGAGAAGCTGAAAGCTTTTCCTCTGAGATCGGGAACAAGACAGGGATGCCCACTCTCCCCACTGTTATTTAACATAGTACTAGAGGTCGTAGTCATGGCAATCAGACAAAACAAAGAAATACAAGGAATCCACATTGGTAAAGAAGAAGTTAAACTGTCACTATTTGCAGATGATATGATATTGTACATAAAAAACCCTAAAGACTCCACTCCAAAACTACTAGAACTGATATCGGAATATAGCAAAGTTGCAGGATACAAAATTAACACACAGAAATCTGTAGCTTTCCTATACACTAACAATTAACCAATAGAAAGAGAAATCAAGAAAGCAATCCCATTCACAATTGCATCAAAAAGAATAAAATACCTAGGAATAAACCTAACCAAAGAAGTGAAAGACCTATACCCTGAAAACTACAAGTCACTCTTAAGAGAAATTAAAGGGGACACTAACAAATGAAACTCATCCCATGCTCATGGCTAGGAAGAACTAATATCGTCAAAGTGGCCATCCTGCCCAAAGCAATATACAGATTTGATGCAATCCCTCTCAAATTACCAGCAACACTCTTCAATGAACTGGAGCAAATAATTCAAAAATTCATATGGAAACACCAAAGACCCCGAATAGCCAAAGCAATCCTGAAAAGGAAGAATAAAGTAGGGGGGATCTCACTCCCCAACTTCAAGCTCTACTACAAAGCCATAGTAATCAAGACAATTTGGTACTGGCACAAGAACAGAGCCACAGACCAGTGGAACAGATTAGAGACCCCAGAAATTAACCCAAACATATATGGTCAATTAATATTTGCTAAAGGAGCCATGGACATACAATGGCGAAATGACAGTCCCTTCAACAGATGATGCTGGCAAAACTGGACAGCTACATGTAGGAGAATGAAACTGGACCATTGTTTAACCCCATATACAAAGGTAAACTCAAAATGGATCAAAGACCTGAATGTAAGTCATGAAACCATAAAGCTCTTGGAAAAAAACATAGGCAAAAACCTCTTAGACATAAACATGAGTGACCTCTTCTTGAACATATCTCCCCGGGCAAGGAGAACAACAGCAAAAATGAACAAGTGGGACTATATTAAGCTGAAAAGCTCCTGTACAGCAAAAGACACCATCAATAGAACAAAAAGGAACCCTACAGTATGGGAGAATATGTTTGTAAATGACAGATCCGATAAAGGCTTGACATCCAAAATATATAAAGAGCTCATACGCTTCAACAAACAAAAAACAAATAATCCAATTAAAAAATGGGCAGAGGAACTGAACAGACAGTTCTCCAAAAAAGAAATACAGATGGCCAACAGACACATGAAAAGATGCTTCACATCGCTAATTATCAGAGAAATGCAAATTAAAACTACAATGAGGTATCACCTCACACCAGTAAGAATGGCTGCCATCCAAAAGACAAACAACAACAAATGTTGGCGAGGCTGTGGAGAAAGGGGAACCCTCCTACACTGCTGGTGGGAATGTAAATTAGTTCAACCATTGTGGAAAGCAGTATGGAGGTTCATCAAAATGCTCAAAACAGACCCACCATTTGACCCATGAATTCCACTCCTAGGAATTTACCCTAAGAATGCAGCAATCAAGTTTGAGAAAGACAGATGCACCCCTATGTTTATCACAGCACTATTTACAATAGCCAAGAATTGGAAGCAACCTAAATGTCCATCGGTAGATGAATGGATAAAGAAGATGTGGTACATATACACAATGGAATACTACTCAGCCATAAGAAGAGGGAAAATCCTACCATTTGCAGCAACATGGATGGAGCTGGAGGGTATAATGCTCAGTGAAATAAGCCAAGCAGAGAAAGAGAAATACCAAATGATTTCACTCATCAGTGGAGTATAAGAACAAAGGAAAAACTGAAGGAACAAAACAGCAGTGGAATCAGAGAACCCAAGAATGGACTAACAGGTACCAAAGGGAAAGGGACTGGGGAGGATGGGTGGGTAGGGAGGGATAAGGGGGGGAAAGAAGAAAGGGAGTATTATGATTAGCATGCATGGGGGGAGGGAGAAAGGGGAGGGAGGGCTGTACAACACAGAGAGGACAAGTAGTGATTCTACAACATTTTGCTATGCTGATGGACAGTGACTGTAAAGTGGTTTATAGGGGGGACCTGGTATAGGGGAGAGCCTAGTAAACATAATATTCTTCATGTAAGTGTAGATTAAAGATTAAAAAAAAAGAAAGAAAGAAAGAAAGAAAGAAAGAAAAGGGGAATTACTCCTTGATAGGATAAAACTAATGGTAAATCAACAATTAATGCATGCTTTAAATATCCTTAATTTTGATCACTTAAAGGGTGTCAGATGATCGGCTATGGAGGTACACTTTTCTGATAATATTCCTTTCTCTTAAAAAAAAAAAAAGGCCGTTCCTGTGTGGTGACCTCCAATAAGTTCTACACAATGGTATAAAGGGCATATCAAAGTGTGGGCAAAGGGTCTGTTTGTGTTTATACAGAAGATCAAAGCCTAATTTGGCTACCCAGAAAATGAACTAAGATACAACGATATGAAGAAGAACTTCCAACATCAGCACTCTCTGGAAGACTCATACCAGAAGCTGATCATCAAAAAACCTCCACAAAGATCCCAGCAATGCTGCAGTTGTAGCTGCATCCATCCCACCGTTTCCTGGACTTGCCATTGGAATGAAGAAGGAGATATCTAAGCTGGCCTGTGCATACAGTGAGACAACAAATTTGACTGGATCTATACTGTTGGAACTCAACCAAGAATTAGGAGAAGTGCAAGTTGTAGCGCTCCAAAATCTTACGACTACAGACTATCTATGGTTAAAAGAACATATGGGATGTGAACAGATCCCAGAAATGGGCTGCTTTAATTTGTCTGATTTCTCTCAGACTGTTCAAGTACAGTTGGACAATATCCATCATATCATAGACAAATTTTCACAAATGCCTAGGGTGCCTAACTGGTTTTCTTGGCTTCACTGGAGATGGCTGGTAATTATAGATTTGCTTAGTTTATGTCACCGTATTCCTATTATGTTAATATGTGTGCGCAAGTTAGTTAGTAGTTTAAAACCTATACATGCTTAAGGTACTCTACAAGAAGATATGTCAAAGAAATAATCAATCCTCCCATGTTTTCTTCCATATGCTACCTCTATAGCTTTTCTTCTTCCTTCCTAATTACAACCCTTAAATAGAATTCATGCCTCATATTGAATTTACTGAGCATCATAATTCCTCCAGGTGGTAAAGATACCTCGAGACAAGTGCTGGGCATAGAAGCCACAGGGCATAAATCTGCAAAGAAGTAAAAAGCTAACCTTTTCAAACAATATGGCTTCTCTCTCTCTTACCAACTTGACATTTCCCTGTATGGCCCTGGAAGATGACTGGTTAGCCAGAGATGGGTAAGATTCCTCAAGGGAGGAACAACCTAAGACAGGCACAGTCACAGGGGGGCCATCAGGTGAGAAATTGGGGGACAACAGTGGTGAAGCTTAGAACCTCACCCCCACCCCCGTTTTGAGAGAAAGCTTCTGCATCCGTGGATGTTTTATTGCCCTTGTCTAGCTCGGATTAGCACATAGTCTACAGGGACACACATGATCATCTACAATTGCTCTCTTACAACACTAAACTATGTTTTCTACCTTTATCTTGCATCTACCTACCACTTCAGCATTTTATTAAAAATAAAAATAATAATAATAGTAAAGGGAGAAATGTGGGATCCACATACAAATCAAGTATAAAATCAAACGAATATTCATATTTGACCTGATTGTTTCTAGTTCATAATGCGTGATCAAAACCGAAAGTTTCTCTGATGACTGCCCTTGTACTGTTCACCATGTAAGAACTTATTCACTATGTAAGAATTTGTTCACCATGTAAGAACTTGTTCGTTATGCTTCAGAAGATTGGAGACTGACAAGAATTAGGCTTGAGATGGATTAATGATTGTGCATTGAGCATTGACTCCTCTATACAGAATTTTATTGTTGTTAACAACCATTTGATCAATAAATATGAGAGTGCCCTCAAAAAAAAAAAAAAGTAAGTCAGTGTTGCTTGAGGTCGGGGCTCTGAGGTAGGGAAGGACATTGGACACTGAAAGCCAGGCTATGTAGTTGGGTCAGAGCCAGATCATGTAGAATTTTTGGATGGCAAACTGGGAATGGAATTTATTCTGTGTGGATTCCAATGATCAAAAATCAGAGGTTTTGAAACTTTAATTAGGACACGAGCCATGCAGAGGAGTGGAGGTAGGAAAGAAACTTTCTTCCTGATCATATTGGAGTCAAATTGAATATAAAGGAGTAACGGTGAAAGGCTGATATGCAGAAGAAAAAGCCAAAGACTAAATAATGTATATGAAAATATTCTCCCAGGACAAGTCCCAAAGGAGGCACTCAACTAATATTCACTGGCGTTGACCTGGCTTATACTCTTGAGTGATGGATGATGACATTCACTGGAGTCAAGGAGAGAAAACTGGGCCTCAGGAGGGATGCAGTGGGGTAAGCCATGGCCACGTTGAGGTGGATATTTAAATCTGGAACCCAGGAGAGAGATCTAGAATAAAGATGGAATCATCAGTGTTTAGATCATAGATGAAGCCACAAAAATAAATGGCACCTTCCAAGAAGAATGTATAAAAGGGGACAGAGGCAGGGGTGGATCCTTGGGGAGCATCAATGTTTGCTGCTGGACATCATGCTTTATGAAAACAACTCACCATGCCCACCACTATTCCCACTGTATCTCCAGACCTAGCACAGTGCTGGCCAAAGAGCAGATACTCAGTAAACATTCATTTAGTCATACAGTGACTGAATTTAGGGAGCAGGTAGAGTGCACTTCGTCAGGGATGGACAGAAATGGAACCTTATCTCCACTGTGGATCAACTATCTGCCCAACACTAGCTTCACTTGTGATTTCTCCTTTAAGAGAATGAAATGATGTCATGTAAAACTTTACAAAGCTTCATAGTCCAGCACTACAGTGACCTCAGTTTCTGCAATGTCTGCAGGTACCATGCCTTACCCTGACTTTCTCCTGTCCTCAACATTTTTTGTTTAATCTCTACTTAAGGAGTCAGAGAAAAATGAAACTCCTTTGAACTTGGGACACTCTCTTTTTTTTCAGGAATAATTCTTTATTATTGAGATATAATCAATGTAAGATAATGTTCATTTCAGGTATACAAAATGATGATTCAATGTTTGCATATTGCAAAATGACCACCACAATAAGTCCAGTTCACACCCAAGTGAACGTGGGACACTCAACGTTCTCTTCCATAAAGGCAACCTTCAGATGACCAGAAACCTTGTGGCTTTTCTGGGACTGTTGCATTTGATCATTTAACTGATTGATTCATCATTTTCTAAAAGCTGGTGCTGCATAATGTGTGGGAAGAAGATAGGGCTCAGCCCTCAAGAAACTCTGCATACAGGTAAAAAGTGCGTGTGCTCATTCATATACATGCTTGTGTGTGAATACTTCACCATAATATAGTCTATAAGTCACAGTAATAGAGTCTGTCAGAAAGCACTGTGGTCCATGCACACACACAGACAGAACAGAGAACCTAATTCTGTGTCAGCAGCAGAGGTAGAAGTGGAGGATCATGGAAGTCTTCACAAAAGAAAAGACACAAAAACAGAGCCTTGAAGGCTAAATAGGTTTGGGGGGTTTGTTTGATTTGGTTTTGTACCAGGCAGAAGGGGCCACATGAGGAAAGAGGACAAAACACAAGAGATGTGAACTGTTTTCAACTGTGGGAGTTAAACTGGAGCAATGTACCAGAGGTCTTCATGAGTGTGACATGACTAGGTTTGTGTTTTGGGAAGACCCTTCTGGCAGTGAGTGTGGACATCGGATTAGAGCCTGGAAAGCCGCTGGGACAAAGGGCTTCATGCCCAGGTACCTTCCTTTCTGTCCTCTTGTCTACCTCACAAAGGCTTTGGGAGGGCTGGACTCTGAAGACTGATGTTTGTGAATGGATTGTGCCGTGAGAATAATGTGTATACAGAAACACCTTTGCAGCCGGCAGAATGCAGGATGAGGGGAGATAAAAACAAGGCTGCTCAAGAAAGTACCTCAATGATTTGGTCTGATTTGTGCTTTCAAGTCGTACTTGAAATAATCAGGATTTCTTCCAATCATTGTTAGGTTTACATTTAACTTCCTAAAGCCCCTTCTGTGTTCTAAAAAGAATTGGCTTCATTTTTGTCAACACTGGCCCTGGCTCCAGTCCCAGCTGCAGGGAAAATGCAAAGCTCCCTTAACCTTGAGGGACTGGAGGAAGAACGCCTCGACCCGGCGTAGCTTCTCTCTGCAGGTTTTACTCCCAGTAGCTCACATGTTAACAACTCTGTTAACACAGACCATCATCCTAAGAAATTCAAGTGGGATTTGCAAAGAACTTTTATGGCCTAATAGAGTCTCTAAACTGTATCTTGGAATATGATTTAACCACCTCATCAAGATTCAAGAGTTTTAACTATCCAAACATTTTCTTAAGTGCTGATTTAATTGCTGCTGTATTTAACTGCCTTTTCACACATGTGCTTTAAGCATTTTGCACATATGTAACCAAATAAACTAGAGACCAAATTTCTAGAGTAATTTTTTAAGGGCCAAGAAACAAGAATGGGGGATTTTATTCTCCAGTTCGGGATGCACAAAACTAGCATGCCTGCCAACAGACAGAAGCACAGCTGTGAAAAGGGCTGTCATTTGCAGCCCTGGGAGATTCCTTCTACCTGTTAATTTTCTCAAAGAATGAAAATGCATTGCTCCATCTAAGTTCCGTCTATGCCTTCCTTTATTCTCAGCATCTCCTCTTCCCTGGTTTACAGCTAAAGCCCAGGAGGGAGGTTTCTGAGATTTCCTTGTGAGCAGACACCCACATTAGCTATGCAGAACACTGCCATCAATTCACTTCCTGCAGAGTGAGAAAAGAGAGCCCCACAAAGTCTGGAAGGATGGGTGATTTCACTGCACATGGGAGGATATGCTGAGGGTTTCTCTAGCACAAGATGGACATCCACCCAGCTAACTGGTAGTCAACATTACCATTTACTCCCCCTAAGGGTGATGTTATTCCACAAAGCTTATTTTCACCTTACATCTGACTGTTTTTTTAAATCAAGACATTTTCCCTGCAGGAAGTCTATGTCAGTGTTCACCAGATTTATTGCATTTTAAAATATTTTTAAGATCAACCTACCATTTGTAACAACTTGTGAAATTGAACTCAGTCTCCTTTTTCTCCTTGGACTTTAAGTTTTATTTTCTCCTGGTGTTATAACAGGAAAGAGCACTTGATAAAGAGTCCAGAAGTCTGTATTTCACTCTGGACCCTGCTAATAATGCTGAAAATCTTAGAAGGGCAATCAGAGTTACTGTTAATTTTGTAAGGTGTGATGATGGGATTGTTTTTCCTTTTTTAAAAACCATCCTTATTTGTTTGAGGTTCAGACTGAAATGTTTAAGGTTAAAATAATATGATACCTGGAATTCTCTTTTAAATGATCAGCAAACAAGGAAAACAGTCATGAACATAATATAGATGTAATAAGTATGTGATTTCACACATTGTTGGTAGAACTGCAGAAGGGGAAAAACCTTTATGGAGGGGAATTTGGCAATTCTAACAACACTACCTCTGTACTTAGCCTTCAACCCAGAAATGCCACAGCGAGAAATTTACCTGGAGGATTCACAAGCACAAAGCTATTCATGGTAGCATTATTTGTAACACAAAATATTGGAAACTACCTAAATACCCAAACATACATTAGTTGAATAAACTATGGTGCATGTACACAATGGAATACTATGCTGCTGTAAAAAAAATGAGGTTGACCTCTATGAATTGTTATGGAGTTATTTCTAGGAGATATTATTAAGTTAGAACAGCAAAGTGCTAAAGAGTGTGTATATTATGCTACCTTTGTGAAAGGATGAAAGGAAAATGAAAAAAAAGTACATATATCTACTTATCATTACAAAAAGAAATACAGGCTAGATTAACTGAAAAAGTAAAGTAGGTTCTAGTTAAGAACAGGAAGAATGGAGTATAAAGGATATGAGAGGGTGTGAAACTTCTTTGACTTTTGAAAGTATATCATTATCCTGCATATTTAAAAAGGAAATTAAATCCATAAGAATAGGAACAGGGCAGGGGTAGAGGCAACCCCTAAAACTGAAAGAAACCAAAACGAAGAGAGGAGAGAGAGAGTGAAAATTTAAACCCAATGGGAAAAAACATTAACTATAGATGTGCATGGGGTTGAATAGTATCCCCAAGAAACCATGTCCTTCCTGGAACCTCTTGAGTGTGGCCTCATTGGAAATAGGTTATTGTAGATGAAATTTAGGAAAGATGAGGTCGTTCTGGAGTAGGGTGGACTCTTAGTCCTGTTCTGATTAGAAGAGAAGGGGCACAGGAAGAGATGACCAGGAGAAAGCCATGTGATGAAGGAGAGATTGGAGAGCTTTGCAGACAAGTTGCAGAAGACCAGGGGTTGCAGGCAACACCAGAAGCTAAAAAAGCATCTAACAATTCACCCCTAGAACTGTCAGAAGGAGTATGACCCTGGATTTTGGAAGTCTAGCCTCCATAACTGTGAGCAAATAAATTTCTGCTGTTTTAAGCTATCCAGTTTGCGGTCATTTGTGACAGCAGCCACAGGAAGCTAACAGAGTTTAAGCAAATCTGAGTAAAGGGTCTGGAGGGTATGCCTTGTACTGCTTTTTGTTTTCTTATTTTTGCAACTTTTTCTAAGTTTGAAAGTATTTCCAAATAAAAACTTTTTTTAAGGATGTAAAAGCAAACAACAAAAACAGGAACCCCAAAACAACAGGGCTTCTAGGAATCTTAAGGTCCTTGTTCCAGGATGGTCTCCCAGGGAGTCTTGGTGGAGAAGATTGTATGTGTCTAGAGATTTGTGACTGGGACTTTGATCTCTGGAGAGACAAAATGGAGAAGATTATAAATTGATACATAAAAAGGTCACAACATTGTCAAAGAAACGGTATCAACTTAGACTGAAATCACCAGACATAACACAAAATGGAAAGAGGTCTTTGCATTTCCAAACTGCTATGGGCAGGAAACAGCCTTAGAAAACTACTCAGCTACAAACACAGGCCATTTCTTAAGGAAAAGGAAAGGGGACTCCAAGGACAGAACCAGGAGTTCAGAGAGCAAAGAGTGCTGGAGAGTGCCTCCAGGGAAAAAGGTCATAGTCCTAAGCAAGGAACCTGCAGCAGGTCTGGTGGATTTCAGAATTGTCCCTGAGCAGTAACAGCTGTGTACACTCCTATTTCCTGGTTCTGAGTGGGAGTGTCTATAGCAACTGTCTTACATTTGTCTCATTCTTGTATGTTTAATGTGGAGAGACAGATTTGTCTCTTCTTTTCATTGGTCTTCAGATTAAAAGGAATGATATTTAAGGAATTGTACCTGAGAAGTGGTACTCCACCAAGGAGCATCGTCTGCCCCTGGGCCTCCTCTAGACAGATGAGATTCTGAATTTCAACTTGATTCTTAAAGGGATGAGACTTGGTGGTTTTGGATGTAAGAAACGGTATATTTTGCATATGAGAGGGGTGGGACCTGTTGTGGCCAGAGAGTAGACTGGGACAGAAGGTATTTTTCAATCATGGGCACAAAATATTGTCATTCCGCATGTTGTCATTACAATGTGACTTTGACTCTTCTTGCATCAATGGAGAAGATCTGTAATAGGGTTGCCAGAATTAACAAGTAAAAAATGCAGGAAACCCAAATAATTATGTAGTATACATATGACCCAAATATTGCATGGGACAACCTTAATACAGAATAAAATTATTTATTTGAAATTCAAATGTAACTGAGCATCCTGTATTTTATCTGGCAACCCTAGAATTCCTCTCCCTTAAATCTGGGTTTGTGATTATGGCAGAGATAATGTTATGTGGCTTCCAAGGCTAGGTCATAAACGGTGACACCGCTGCCCGGTTCTCTCTCTTGGGTGTTTGCTATTGGAATACAGTCCTCATGCTGTGAGCGACCCAAGCAGCCTGTGGAGGGGCCCACACAAAGAGGATCAGGGGCTGCTAAGTTCCCAGACAACAGCTGGTACAACCTTGTTAGGATGTAAGTGTGTGGGAGCTACCTTAAAAGTTGGTTTTTACTTGAGCCCATAGTTGAGCCATCCCAGCTGTGCCATCAAGTGTTGTTTGTTATGCAACAATAAGACAACTGGAAAAACTGGTCATTCATATATTAGTCATGGTTCTCCAGAAAAACAAAACCAACAGTAGATGATAGATACATAGACACACAGATGCATAGATATACAGATAGAGACAAAGAGAGACAGAGAAAGACTGAGACTTTAAGGAACTGAACAATATGATCGTAGAAGCTTGGCAAGTCCAAAATCTGCAGGTCAGACCAGCAGGGAGGAGACCCAGAGAAGAGTTGCAGTCCCAGGCCAAAGACGATCTTTTGGCAGAATTCCCTCTTGTTCAGGAAGTCTTTGTTCTAGTAAGGCCTTCTCCTGATTGGATGAAGCCCACCAACATTATGGAGGGCAGTCTGCTTTACTCAAAATCCACTAATTTAAGTATTAACCTCATCCAAAAAACACCTTCACAGAAAAATAACATTTGACCAAATATCTGGGCACCATGGCCCAGCCAAGTTGACATATAAAATCAACCATCACACATATTACAGGCTCATAGCTCAGGATTTGTCTAAAATAGCACTTTTCTTCTGGACCTGGAGAGACCTTGATACTTTTGTGTGTATGACATTACTTGAAATGACAGAAGTATGTAATCTTTGCTGCCAAAATTTACCACTGAAGGGCATTAATGCTAGGTACCCAAATTGCAACTCTGGGGGTGACAGAACAGGTTTGAAAAAATCCCTTTAATACTAAACAGAAATTAACCCAAGTAGCAGTTATCCTTATGCAGAAAGAACAGGAGGGAAATTCTTTATACTGTAGGCCAGAAAATATTGAAAAACCTAAACCCAAGGTCACAAGATTTTTACTTTCATGCACTGTAAGTTTTACAGACCAGCACACTGCCTTCCTTCAGAGGGATTATGGATGTCCTAGGACATCAAGTAAGAGGCATAGCATCGTTTGATTCAGAGCCCAATCAAAAACTCTGAAAAGAAGTCATAACAACTCTGCAGAGGGGCGATAGGTGGCATGTTGACCACTGCAAGGGAGTTTCTCTTTAAGAAGCTAACATGAAGAGCAAGAACCGAGCTCCTCATGCCCCGGGATACTCACTCAGAAGAAGACTTCACATCCTGTGGGCACTGTCTTAACTTCTTTATGGCTCATGGGTAGTGAATACCTTGGCCCCTTTGCTCAGTTGAACCACTGAACCATCTCCAGATGCCATCTCTTTTCCTTTCTCTGCAGTTCATCCCAGTTTCACCAAAATCTTCCCTAATTAATTGTATCTTCTCCTTTCCTCTTGTAACCCTCCCAGCTTAAGGAATGTTCCCACATATTCTCTTACCATATGGTCTTTCAGCTTATAGTCCAGTAACCTGAGTTCCTCCCTTTTTACTGAAACTTAAAGTCTTAAAACACAAAAGCAAGGATTTTGTTCTTTCCATTTTCTGCTGTGTCTTTCATACCCTGCTGCAGGGAATGTGGAATGCCCACTTGACTGGGCAACAGAAGGGCCAGAAGGACACACCAGGAACAAAACTGGATCATTTATTATTTCAAGTGCCTCACACCCTAAACATCATTTCCAAAGCATGGAGTAGATTTGAAACACCGATGACCCAGTCACTGTGAGTGGCAACTGAGCAGACTCCATCTGCAGCTGCACTTAGAGCACTTAGGGCCACACGCTTGTCTTTCAAAATAGTGTTTATTCATTCATTCATTTAATGATGTTAACCTTTTGAAATTTTATTTTGTTAACTATTTTGTCTGAGTAAGGAAAGTGTGATGCATAAAATAGATACTCTAATAAATAAAGAAAAAGCATCACTTTGGAAATGAATATAATATTTACTGTCACATATAGGTCAGATATAATATTGAATGTGTGAGCATCTGAGTTCAAATTATCACTTTGTACTGAGTGAACACTTGTTGAAGATCAAAGAAAAATATCAGAACTGACTGTAGGGGGCTTTCAATGCAATCAGTGATGATAGAAACAAACTTTCATATCTATGTAGGGAGGATCAGATACAGAAAATACATATGCCTCTGAATTGAACACCTACTAATGTAGGTATTTTCCCATCAAAGACTTAAATTCAATTATAACAAGGCATCAAAGAGGGATGATTCCAGTGAGAATAAAATCTACTTTCCTTCAGGAGAAACCCAGTTGGCAGAAGGATCCAGGGAGAGGCAAGAACCTACTTGTTGGGATCTCAATTCACAGGAGCTTGGGAAAATAGGTGATGGAGTTATGACAGAAACTGCACTCTCCCAACATTTACTATTCATACTGTGGCTCACAGATGCCCTTGCAAACTTGATTTTTAAAAAAAGCTTGTGGATTTCTTCTGTATAAAAATGTACAAACATTCAATTTCTAAAAATTATTTTATTTCATTGAAAACTGATGTGTTCAATGACCTGGTATCAATAATGCAGAGTGAAAAGACCATTGATTTGGCTTTGCCACTGACATAGGCAAATCCATGTAACCTCTATGAGTGTCAGTTCTTCACCTGTAAAATGAGAGGGCTGGCTATCTGATATAAAGTGCCCTTCCGGAACTAACATCATATGAGCTCATAACTGAAGAGAAATTCATATTCCCTAGTGGAGGATCTTGCGCTGGATGCAGGCACTCAGTGCATGGGTGGCTGGCCCTTCTACTCACTCTTTCTTCCTGAGATCCCTCTTACTTTTGTGGTCCCTGGTCGATTCTTATCATCATGCTGAATTCAGAAGCAGTCTTCATACTTTCAGGTCCAAGATGGACACAGCCCTTGCCTTCACTCTCCTAAATAATGCTTATATAAGGGCAGTATGCCTCTAGAATAAATCAACTTTAAGCTATGACTCACTCATTCTTACTTTGTGATCCATAACAGGGGACCCATTCAGTCTATGGATATTCCTCCAGGGATAAAAAGGCAACCTTGAACACTCCTCACCTGAAAGTGTCCTTATGGAAACCTAGACTCCTCATAATTCAGGTTCAGAGAGGGTGAGAAAAGCTCAGTTATTTTTTTTTTATCAACTGATTTCCCCCTTACATTATTTTGGTCTTATCTGAAGACTTACCAATTCTCCAGTTAATAGACACCAAGAAAGACCTTTGGGGAAGACCCCACTCTCACACCCCCATACCATCCATTCAAGGGTCATGCCCTGGTAGAAGTCCAGGGAATTGGACGCACTGCCACTCCAAATAAAATCAGGAATCTTGTATCAGGGAAGAAGGGGAGAATGGATATTGGAATGGATGGCAGTAAATTAGCCATCTCTGTTTCAATAGGTGTGTTCAAAGTACAGCGTGGTGGGGGGGGGGTGGCTCTAGCGGGTGCCTGAGGCAGGTAGGAAAGGCTTCGTGGAAAGGGTTTAGCATTTGAGCTAAAACACAGGAAGCAATTAGAAATTAATTAGCCTCCCCTGTCGGTAAAGAACGTCCAAGGCCGCACAAATAGGGTGCGTAAAGACAGAGGAATCATAGAGTACAGCTTGTAGGGAAAGCTAGATAGTTCGACTCCCTGGAGGGGGAGAGGGCTGGCTGGGGGATGAGGCCAGAATGGCATATTCCGACCAGGTCATGAAGACTGTGTATGCTGGATAGTGGAGTGAGGGTTTCATCTTTAGCTAAGAGGGAACCAGTGAGCAATTTTAAGTTGGGGAGTGACTGATTTTCACAACTGAGAGACATTAAGGACACCTTTGTTGATGGGAGAAAAAGAACGGT
The DNA here is from genome assembly GCF_040802235.1 of Manis javanica. Lineage (NCBI taxonomy): Eukaryota > Metazoa > Chordata > Mammalia > Pholidota > Manidae > Manis > Manis javanica. Next base: position 227,139,286 of record NC_133156.1, read on the forward strand.
GAACAGGCAAGTGACTGGGCTAAAAACACTTTCTAAAACTTTGGCAAAGACAACACACACACACACACACACACACACACACACACACACACACACACACACACACACACACACACACACACACACACACACACACACACACACACACACAGTTTAAACACACTCCAAATTTGAGCCAAGTATACAGGGGATCTTGGGGCTCAGATAAACATCAAGAAGGGAAAAAATTAAGACATAGATTAAAAAAGTAACAGATTTCATTCTGATCTGTTCTTTTGTTCTGTCATTTATAGATTAGTGTCCCCTACTACCACTTAAATTCTATCTTACTCTTAACATAATGGAAAGCCAATTTTTTAATCAAAAACCATTTTTAGGATCAAAAAGAAACATATTTCTAGGCAGGTACTATGTTAGTTATATCTTGTAACATCATATGGTGAGGGGTACTCAACTAAAATTAGAAATGATATTCACTGAAATTCTCAAAAAATAAAAGGCCTCCAAATCTAGTCCGCGGGGGTGGATTGAATCTTTTTTCTTCCAGGATATTTTTCTCAAGTCCTAGCGGAAGTGCTAATGAGAGACAGGCCTCCTTGCCTTCTACTGACAAATCTAATAGGTTACATGAAACCACAGAAAATGAGTCTATTTAAAAATGTCAGATACAACACTAAAGGAAAACTCGGTCTTGTATTTTTTCCTCTTGATCATGGTCTAATAGAGACAATTCAGAAATGATTTCTTCTGAACTTGGTGATATTCATGATTGAAATAGTGTTGCTAATGATAACAATGTGTAGAATTGCTACATGGAAAGTACTAATAATGCAAATCATATGGTCTGTAGAGGCAATTCTCCTGCAGATTATTCTTTCTGAGGCATATTTGATTACTCAGAGATTAGCATACTATAACAGATTTGTACTAACATATAGAAAATTGGGAGTTATAAGAACAAAATTAGACAATTAACCAAATTTTCACTTAGGCCAACTTTGCCATGTAAAATAGTGACAACATAGGGCAGCAGGTATTGAGCCAAAAATAACAGTTTCAAGTATTTTTGGCATCTTATATTTTGCTTAGATCTACCAGAAATAGTGTTCTACAAGATATAATATTAAAATAATTGTAAAATTACATGAGTACTCGCTTTGAGTTCAAAGACACAACTCTTATTCTATAGTTTCAAAATAACATGCATATTTTGGAATCTTTCAATACTACCTGACTTCTTGACTATGTTTCTAAGAAAAAATTAGAATATTTTCTTTTTTCTATTTAGAAGAAAATTTTAAACTATCTTCATATCTCATACCATTTGTACATCTGATGATTATAAGAGACTTTTTTTCTTCTGTGCGAGACATTTTTGAAGATACATTACATCACTATGACCACTGGTTTTAAGAAGTAAGAAAAATAAGAATTTAAAAATTGCAAATAAGTAGAGTCAGTGTCCCTCTTTCATGTCAGTGAATTTCCAGAACCATGTCCTAAAGCTGATGAGTATAGAGCAATGGGATTTTCTCAATGAAACAAAGTTGTAATGGAGGAACATTATTTTACCAAAGGCTTTACATCAAACAAATCATGATTAAGACTAAAAATGTATCATAAAAATCAAAGACACACCTATACATTTTTATAATAATTTAATTAGCAAAAATTGCATCTCAAGTCCCATAAAATGTACTTACACACTATTTGTTCAAAAGATGTTCCTATTATCATATTTAGGTGTATATGATACATATCCTATGTGTTATATGTATATATAATATAGTATATAAAGGTACACATAAAGAAATATAGAAATATATGTATATATATGAACGTGCTGTAGCAGACAGTTTAGCTAGCCTACACTTATGCTGCCATAGCAAACACCCCCAAAATCTCAGAAGTTTACAATATTTATTTTTTGCTCCCATTACATATCTTTCACTGGTTTGTTGCATCCTTTCTCTCCTTCTTCTGCATTCTGGGATCCTAGACAAAGAAACAACCCAGTCTGGGACACACTGGTCTTGGGGCAGAGAGAAAAGAGGAGAGAGAGAATTCCACAACGGGCCATCTGTTAACATTTCATTGTCCAAAACAAGCCTTAAAGGGCCAAGCTTGATACCAGGGGGCACAAAATACAAGCTCTCAATGAGAAGGACAGAAAATTAGTGGGAATAACTTTGTTGCTTTGGAGACTTGCTGAAAACATTGTTATCCAAACAATAGATCATCCAACGATCTCCTTTACAGGACAATGTATGTCTTAACTGAGTAAATCTGCTTGCTTACCAAGTGACTTTACACTTTGGTACATCAGAAACAGGGTATACGAGCAAAGCAAAGCTCAGAGGAAAATTCATAGCTGGAAAATTTATATTTACAAATAAGACTCAAGTTAGGAAAATAAATGCCAAGGAAAGCACAAAGGAAGGATCATAAATCAAAAAGCATTTAGTAATGAATTTAAGATTTAAAAGGAGAAACATGTAAAACTAGCACATAATCCAAGAACTGCTTTTTCCAAAACAACTTAAAAATATGTCAATATAAACCTTAGGTCTCCTGATCAAGTGAGGAAATGGGAGATACCACGAAAGTACAAAAGTTGGAAATGATAATGGAATAACCACTAAAACAGAGGAAACTGAAGGATCATAAGCAGCTATTTTGCTCAACTCTAAGTAAATAAATTTGAGAACCTGAATTAAAAGCATGATTTTTCTCTGTATTCATGAGTCTATTTCTGTTTCGTTTGTTTGTTTTATTTTATTAGATTCCACATGTAAGTGAAATCATATGATATCTGTCTTTGGCTCATGGCACTTAGCTTAATACTCTCGAAATAGGTGAAGGAACAAAGAGGAAAAAACTTCCAATTATAAAATAAGTGCACCACAGGGATGAAAAGTACAGAATAGGGAATATAGTTAATAATATTGTAATATTTTTGTATGGTGACAGACAGTAACTACACTTAAAGTGAGGAGTATTTTGTTAACATATGTAATTGTGGAATCACTATGGTGTACAACTGAAACCAATATAATATTGCATATAAACTATACTTCAATTTTTTTTAATGTTAAAAAGGGATGGTTTATAGGAAAATATATATCTTTTATAGTACCAATACTATTTAAATTTCTCCAGAGCATAGAAAATAAAAAGAAAGAAAACTTCTAAATTCTTTTATGAAGCTAGTATAATATAGGTAACAAAAATTCTAAAAGAAAGCTACAAATTAATCCTACTTATGAATATCAGTGGAAAATCCTGTGGAAAATATTAATTAATAGGATATAATAGCATATTAAATAATATCTTATGATTGATTTTATCTTTGTGGACACACCCAACAGTTAAAAATAGGTTAAAGTGTTTCTCATCTTGATTGTAGATTTGGGATTAGAGTCAACTTTTCTCCACTGGATCATGCCATTTCTGACAATTTTATATATTTTATTACATTAATCTCCTCATCTAAAATGCCATTTTCATTCTTCCTTATGTGAATACCACCTATCTTTCAAGGCAGGACTCAAGAATCCCCTTCAGTCAAAAGCTCTTCTTACCCAATTTATAGTTCATTGAATTCCCTCTCTTGTGACTCTTTAGAGCAGTTTATTCGATGTGGCACTTGATGATTAGCTTGTCTACAATATCAGGAGTTGTATGAGGGAAAAAATTTCATCTCCTTGGCTAGAAGGAGTTAACTCAACTCAAGCCTAGGACAATGCCTAGGGTGTTACAGGACCCATCTGTGGGGTCTTTCCCCAAATATTGGGAGAAGGTTGGATGTGGGCAGTCAAAACTTCATGCACCCACTCAATCCCCACAGATGCTCTTTGGTGCTGATATCTCAGTTCTACCATCTGGGGAAAAAAATCCAAAAAAAAAAAGGAAAAGGAAAAGGAATATGGTTCCCTGACATCTCTAAAATGTTGCAAAAAAGGATGATGCCAGAACTAAAAGAGATGCTTTAGGATATTGGGATTTCAATATTTGTATTAATTTTCTGTTTAACTATCTGATTCAGTTAAGAACTCTAAAGGAAACTGAATGAAAATGGAATCTAAGAATGGGTTTGAACTCTATGCTGACAAGATGACTACATTTTGTTTTTTAGGAGCTAGACTATGAAAAGACAAGCAAACTCAAGACTCTTCTGAAAGTATTAAAATCCAAGCAAGCAAAAACTTAATAGAAGAATCAAAATAACAGAGCAAGAGAATAATAGACATTTTTAAGAGAATAATAGACATTTTAGTTCCTCTGTTATACAGTTCCTCCACATTGTGGAGGGTAACATCTCTGACGGTAATTCAGAGAGAACTGACTTGCAGGCCTGGGCTTCATTAAGGCTGCTAATGAGAGCAAAACAAGTATGCTAGTCTTGTTGATTTGGGCTGAGAACAGGATGCCTTTGTAATTTTTAAGATCACAACTATAAACTTAAAAAAATAACATACATGGCTGAGCCCAAAGAAAGCCAAACATCAGGGGAAAACAAACATAAATTAGCTGAGTCAATTAACTTTCTCTTTGTCAAGACTAAATACTTGTCAAAAGTCACGTCTAACAGGAATATTCAGCCAAAAGCAAAACAGACGTGTAGTGAAGAGGGAATGGGCATCCTTCCCATTCAGTGGAAGTAAGAGAAGTATTTTGGCTACAGCTAATACTTGGAAGCTGAAATCCACCTAGTTGGTATTACTCACTTGTTGACAAAACAGAAATGGACTAATTTATTTAGTTGGTATTTTAGTTTCCCATTGTTGCTGCAACTAATTACCACAAATTTAGTGGCTCAAAACAACACAAATTTATTATCCAATCAGGTCACAGCTCCAAAATCAGCTTCATTGGGCTAAAACCAAGGTGGTGGCAGGCATTCTAGAAGGTCCAGGGAAGAATCAGTTTCCTTGTCTTTTTCCAACAATTGGCCGCCTGCATTCCTGCCTGTGTCAAGCCTGCCCCCGTTCTTCATTGTCCAGCCAGCAGGGCAGCGCCTTCTGATCTCTCTCTCTGACTATAACTATTGCTTCCACTACCACACGGTCTTCTCTCCATCCACTTCCATTGTGCATTACCTTGTCTGATTCTAGCCCTCCTGCTTTCCTTTTTAGGGACCCTGTGATTGCACTGGATCTACCTAGATAATCCAGGATAATCTCCCCATCTCCACATCCTTAACGCATCTTAATCGCATCTGCAAAGTCCTTTCTGTCATGTGATGTAGCATATTCACAAGATCTAGGGATAAGTATATGGCCATCTTTGGAGGGCCAATATTCAGTCTAGGACAGTTGGATAGATGGATGATAAGGAAAGACATTTTGATTTATGCACAACTCTGCTCTTATTTTACTGGGGAATATAAAGTCTCCATTAAAAAGTAAGAAGGAATAATTTGTAAAAGTCCTGTAGCAGTATAATTAGCTCACAAAAACCTTGTGGAACAGAGCAGTTTGTTTCTAAGGAATCCAGTAAAATAGGAACATACTGTACTCTAAGGAGATATTCACGTGTAGCTAGTTCCAATCTCTACTTTGTTTTTAATTTATAGGCATGGTTGAACCACATCTCCCATGTTTTTTTATCCTCACTGTACCCTGCCCTGCCACCACAAGAAGTTTCTTTATGGTGTGGTTTCACTGACAGGGACTAATGGGTCATATCAATGGATTAAAACAAAATATTTGGAATTGCAGTGATACTATGTATGGTGAATGGCCTTGAAAGTCTTGAAATAAAAATTTTATTTTCGTCTCTAACATACATATGTGTGTGGATATATATAATGTATACATATATTATAATTGTTGATGGTTTGAACATGTAAGTGTTGTTTGTCAGATTTTTAAAAATTCATTCATTTTGTAAGCCAAGTATCTCAATAAAGGTAGTGCTATTAGTGAGCATTCCTTTAGCAAGAATCTCCAAGTCTCATAGCTCAAGTGTGATGATTTTTAGAACCATCTATCTCTTTGGGTCTCTGCATAATTAAATGCCAGCTGGAACAGGATAGCTATCACATGGGAGTAAATATGGCTTTGTTAATTTTCAGCAGTAGAGTTTTAATTCATGTTCAAAATGATTCATTATGCAAATCTGTTTTCTTGACCTAAAGCATTTGAAAAGAGATACTAACACGCATCTCAGGGTACACCAGAGCCATTTAATGGAGGCACAATGAAGCAATTTTACTTTTATATGCTTTTAGGATTCTCTGTATTTGGACTTTTACAAATTCACTATTAGAACCAGTGTAAAAACACAATGCAAAATTCACTGATATTTATAACTAGTGGTTCTATCACTAGAATATTTATTGAAGATCTATTTTAGTTGTCTTCTATACTTAGAAAGAAATCGTTATTTTTTTCTCTTACTTCTTCGCTCTTTATTTTTCTTCCTCCTGTTCTTCTTTACATATCTTCACTCTACATATCCTAGTTCAAAGAGCAAGAGTTTCAACTTTCCGGGTACTGGAATAAGAAGGAAGAGGGGAAAATGTTTTATTAGTAAGTGCAGGTCCTTCTAACATTCTTACAACATCTGCCAGAAATATTCTTCCCTATCATAGAGCTAATGTTACCCATTTCTCTGTCTCACTCGGATTCTTATTGTGGGCCTGCCTCCCTTCTGCACAGTGTCCCCAACTATTTCTTACACCCACTAAGGGCTCCCCTGCAGCTGTGGCAGTTTCTAGGAGCTGTCGTCACTGTGTCTACTGTTGATCTGGGCCATATTGGAAAAAACACCAGCCTTCCTCTCTTCCTCTCGGAGCTGCTGCCTGTGCAAGGCCCGCAGGCTCTGACACAACCTCCACTGCAACGTCCTCCCAGTGAGGCCGCCGTGTGCACAGTCCCCTCAAATCACTTCAGCTCCACAGGACACAGCAGACGTGGAAGCCTGTCTGCTCAACAGGAAGCGGATCCCCCTGGTAGCTTACTCTGGCACGGTGCTTCCTGAAGAGCACTGCCTTGGAATCCCCAAATCTCTCATAGATTGTGTAAGAAAATTACATCTTTCTGCTTCCTGCTATAACCCTTCTCTCTCTAGGACTCAGACATGAGTCCATACAGGTTGGGCAAAGAGGGGACCATGTGTCTTAGCCCATCATCCTGAACTCTGTCCTCAAGCTTCTCTTCCCATTCTAGGCCTATGTAAAAAGCACTTAGCACAAAACGTGGCACATAGTAAATACTGAATAAATATTAACCATTACTGTTATCTGGCGAAAGTCTTTCTTGGTCTCTTGGTCTTTACATTCGTTAGAGTTGCATAATCAGCTTACTCTACATAAGCCTTAACTTAGATTTTGAAGCTTTCTTTCCGTAAATTATTCCTTGCTATCCCATCATGAAGTTAAATAATCAGAAAACCCTACATTGCCTCTTTTGGTGGATAGTGCTTGATCAATAATATGCAGAGTCAGCACCCGAATGCTTTTTATAATGAGTCCCCAGATGCCCCTGGGATACGTCAGCCTCTGGCCAACAGCTAGGGAGGAACAGTGGTTGGCCAAGAATCATTTGATTGAGCTTAGCAGTGGGATTTCCAGCACCAATGGAGCTTTGAGATGTCTATAGCTTTGACCAACCAGCATGGCTGCAACCTCATGCAAGACTTTGAGCTACGTCATCCCAGCTGGGCTGTGTCTGGATCCCTGACCCTCAGAAACTGCAGATAATCAATCTTTGCTGTTTTAAGCTGCTGCATCTTGGGGTAATTTGCTAAAGGACAATAGATAACTAATGTACTTCTCACTCTATCTCTTATAACTGCTTTTAGTTCTCCTTCCACTATTATTACACATTAATACATTTGATTTGTTTATTGTGTTTCTGTGAGAGCAAGAGTTTTCCTTTCTGGGTTGACTTTGTGTCCTCAGTGCCTGGAAGTGTTTTAAATGTAATAGGTGATCAATAAACATTGAATGAGTAATAAGAGTCTAAACATTTTATGGTAAAGGTGAAAGCATTTCAATTTCATGTATTGCTCTTCTCACTATTCAATTATATAGCCATGTGTGCTTATAGTAGACACCTTTGTGGAATGTTTTCCTGCTCACTAGGATCTCCTTTATATATATATATATAAAAGCTCCCAACCCCACCCCATACAAGGTACAGTATGACCCCTAGTGCTTGTCATTGATGATTGGACAATTGCTGGAAACCAGGTCTAAGTTGAGCCAATCAGAAATTCTCCCCTGAGCATTTGGAATTAAAATCAAGAGAGTGAGACAAAAGAGTCCTTCTGTGTGGTTGTCCCCGAGCAGGCCACACTGCACTGCCGTAACACCACCAAAAGTAGCAATGGGGGTTTCTTTCTCTCCTGCCTGTTTTATCACTTGATGGGGGGTAAGCTTTACACAGCAGCTACCCAAGGACACAGGCTGTTGGGACAGACACCGTCTTGAATGCTGCTATCAAACTGGCAAAGGAAAAAATGAAGCACTGGAGGACCTCACACAAGGAATCAGTGGCTCAGCCTGGAAATGACACATTTCTTCTCACAACCCACTTGAAAGAATTGCTCCAACTCCCTCGGCCCCACCAACACATCCCCTGCCCCAGCTATAAGGGAAGTGCAACCCTGCCAAATGCCTGGAAGGTAGAAAGTAGAAACTATCTGAGGAGCTCTAATGACTCCTCGGTCCACAACATAAATTACATGGGCCATAAACAGCAATAGTCTGTCATGTACCCTGGGCACCAAAGAATGATAATGAGACAGATGCCCAGAGAGAAGTGAAGTCAGGAAGACAGAGAGAGAATTCTGCCTTGGTCCCCAACCATTTTTCAGATATTTCCACCTTGTACTCAGACCTGGATGCATCTCTGCCCTTGGAGTGGGGAATCAATAGTTCTGTGTGGGCTATGTTAACTTTGAGATGCCTACATGGCTTTCCCGTGGAGATGTAAGGGAGGCTGTTTTTTCTGTAAGTCTGGAACCCATGGGAGTGGTTTAGGTTGGAGGTGTGAATCTGAGAGGTGTCTATAAATGGTATTTAAAGCCATGGGACAGGATATGATCCCCTAGGGAGAGAGTTTAGATAGAGAAGAGGATCAGGACAGTGCTCTAGGATACCAGGCAGCGAGTGTTAAAGGAGACAGGTAGTGAGAAGGCATGCGAGAATTATCTTCCATTAGATCTCCCGACCATTTAGGACTTAGCTCAGATGCTTTCCTAACTACCCAACCTAATTTAGCCACTCTCTTTCACCTTGACATTTACTTTTCTTTTGTTACTTTCTTCTTTCTTACTTACTTTCTAACCCTATTTATTATCTGCTTGCCCTTCAAGAAAGCAAAGATCTTTCTGTCTTGTCCCTAGCACTGAAACAGTACCTAGCATGTGGTAGGCACTCAATATAGATGTTTCTGAAAGAATGAATAAATGGATGCTGTGGAACAAATCCATTTCACAAAAAATATTTTGTGCAACATCTGTTGTAAGTGCTAGAAGTGATGACAATTATACATATTTTAGGTACAAATAAATCAACACCATCACCCTCCCACCAAGCATATTCTCTGTGACTGTCATGTAGGCAGAGCTACTGAAAGTGTTGTAATGTGAGGGCCAGCCATCTGAATTGCAGTGGCAGCTGCAGCTCTGAAGTTGAAATTCCAGGTTCTACTCAAGAACCACTAAATCAGAATCTCTTTTAACAAACTCTCCAGGTGAATCTTATGCATACTAAAATTTGAGAAGCACCAGTAGAGGACAATACTAGAAAAGACAATTTGATTTAGAAATACCCCAGTCTTTCAAATAAATGGATACACACACAAGAATTTTAATATAGTCTCTAAGGATTGTACAAAGCGTCATTTGCAGGGCAATCTCTGTCTTAGTTTGACCTCTAAACTAGTATGGAAAAAAAAGATTATGCACATAAAAGCTCCATGTCCAAGTTTACTGGAACACATGACAAATGGATTCCACAGGCCTCCTAGAGCACTCCACCCCACTACTTGAATGGCACCATTTAAACATAGATCTGTGGAATGTTCACCATGTATCAGATCCTATTCTAGAACAAGGGGAGGTAGAAGAAGGAAGAGATACTTGTCTCTAGGATCTCACAGTCTGATGGTGGAAACAAATAAGCACCTTAATAGAAGAATGCAAACGGTGATATAGGAAAGAGCTCGCCACACCATAAGGGAAAGCCATTCGAAAGTGAATCTTGCAACAGGTGTTAAAGTTGATCAGAGGAGGATGGAGAGAGTGAGGAGAAGAGGGAGAAGAGCAACCCAGGCAGAGAAATTCGTGTGTGCAAAAGTATGAAAGCTTTCCTGAGGAGAGAGCATGGCCATTCTGGAAGAATGTCCTTTCAAGGAGAAAGGACATGGAAAACAATTAGAAGCTGTTGCAAGTAGTCCAGGTGTGGAAGAGTAAGTGCTTCAATAACAGCAGAGGTAGTGGGACTCATCCAAGCATGATCTAGTATATAGAGTAGTGGAGCCTGGCCCTGCCAAGTGACCTTTGAAAGCTAATTTCTTCGTGCCTTATTTTATCCTATGGGTAAAATTGAGATAATCCATCAGTCTGGAAAGATAGACTTTTAAAGATTGAACCCGTTTGATTAATTTTTCTGGCACAGACTTATTTAATGAAATTAGAGACATAAATCACTTGAGTAACGCACCCCAAGTGCATATGTGAGGATTAAAAGAAAGGCTACATTAGTAAACCATACTCGTAATTTGGCACACACAATATGCTGAACATTAGTAATGAGGGACAATACCTTGAACATATCATATAATGTCATTGTAATATAATCACTCATTTATTTCATGATTTATGTTTTTAGACTCCATGGTCACATGTTAATGCTAACTTCATTGGGTTGCTGTAAGGATTATAAATAAGTTAACTCAGGAAAAGCTCTTAGCACAGTAAATGACTTTTTTCTAACTCACTGTGTTAACTATTACACTAAGGAAGTAAAAACAGGGAGGTAACGAAGAAGAGGGGCCAGTCTACTGTCAACAACTTGCTGGGGGTTGGGGGGTGCCTATCACTGAGATGTTGAATACAAAAGAATCAAAGCTTCTTTTTTATCTGTGGTTGAGATCTACTTGTCTGTTTGTTCCCCTGGTTCTAAAACTATGTCATATTCACTACTGCATTTTTTAACAGATACATACTTAACACCTACTCTGTCAGCTGCTGAGGATGCAACAGCTCTCAAGGCGAACGTGACCTTTGTCTTCATGGAGTTTGGGCGTGGTTAAGTTCTAACTACCTCTGAAATAGACATTTTCAGCATTTACTGAAGTACAGAGAAGCAGTGGCTAGCCATATTAATGCTAATAAACGAGGTCAACCGAGAATCAGCTTTCCCATGTGAGTAAAGGAAGAGAAGACATGCAACGAGTAATGAAGGAACAGAAAAATGGGCAGAGGAAAAACGGGGAGAAATGGAGAAAGGGGTAAGGGAAGACGGAAGTGGATCAGGATGACTCAGAGAAGGTAGTTGACATTCCGATGAAAGGGAAGAGAAAGTTCCAGCACAGCTACACTCTCCTGACAGTCACACAAAGTCGTGCTAGGTCAACATTCTCCCGACCCGGGGCACGCCGGGTGTCTACAAGGGGGTGGCCGCTCGGGTGCGCGGCGCGGCCCTGTGACGTCATGGAGAGGCGGGACTTCCGGTCCCGGTGAAGCCAAAGCAGACGCACGGAAGATCCCCGCTGCCGCCTAGGCGGACAGGTGAGGTGCTCCCCGCCGCGCTTGGGATGACTTTGCTCCGGGGGATGAGCAGGCTGGCACGTGGAATCCAGAGCCCTTCCCTCTGGCTCCTCGCAGAGCCCGTGCTGCCCTGGACCAGACGGCCCGCAGCGGAGTAAAAAGCGGTGCTGCGACGGCTGGGGGCTTCGGAACCACTTTGGCTGCTGGCCCGGCGGTCACCCCACTGGGCGCGGAGGCGTACCATTTTACCTCTGATTGCGGCCCGCTGGTCGGGGGTTGTGAAGGACCCCTTTGGGGAGTTGGGAACAGGACGTTAGGATATAGTCTGGGAAGAAGTGACTAGGAGGAGCCAGTGTGGACTGGGGACTCCAAAGATCTGAGTTGTACCGTTAAGACTAGCTAGCTCTAGGCAAATCGCTGTCTTCCTTGGGTCTCAAGTTTTTACACTTGTCCATCAGCAGGGTTCTTTTTAATTTGGCCTTAATTTAAGACCTCTTTTGAGTTGGACTTGGGTTTCTCAGCAGGATCAGTCTCCTCCCCAAAGTCTTTCCCAAATTTGTTACATCAGGTACCTTTGAGAATTGACTCTTGAGCCAGTCTCTCTATTTGGCAATCCCTAACACATGTTTTTTGAGGTACGGCTGAAGTTGCTCAACTATTTATCAATGGTGCCAAGGTCACAACGGAGCTTGCCCCCTTGAATTTAGAGTGCAGCATTTGCCTTTGCTGAAAGTGGTATTTTATGGAAGTAGTTTCTGCCACAATTTTTCCCATCTATGAAATGGGTTACATTAATAGACAACTGGTAAGGTCATTTTATTAACTGAGATAATTCATATAGCACTTAAAACAGTGCTTTACACATAGTAAGCCCTCAGTACACATCAGTCAGCACGTTATAGAATGAACCACCCACACCAACTTCAGCTCTTGCTGTTCTTTGCCCCCATTGGCATCAGCAGGCATCAGGTGCTCACACTGCCTTTCATTCAGCCTTAAGGCTTTAAGTGTAAACTCTCACCCTGGGTTTTTTAATTTTTTCACACAAGACAGGATGCAGATTGGGACGTTTTATTCCTTGATTCACGAATTCTTTTCTTTCTTCACAAGCAGTTAGTGGGCACTTGCTTTGTGTCTGGTGTGCCAAACACTGTAAGAATTTATAATCTAACATCTGAACTCATAGTTCTTAGCCATTTTGGTTCTAAGAGCAAATACCTACGGTGGAAGAGATAGATGTAACAAAAAGATACCCAGAAAAGTTTGAAAAATCTCTAGAATCTTTATTCATGAAGGTTTTTAAAAAGACTTCTTTCTAAAATGGTAAGTAGGAAAGTGTTTTTTTAGGATTTCCCCCCATATTTCCTGTAGACCTTCTAAGGCCCTCTTCCCGACTTCTAGGATTCCAGGAGACAGTCAGGGCAACACGATTGGAGCTCCTTTAAAACTGGTATTTTGTTAACTTAGACCTTCAGACTAGGTGGCTTTTTTTTTCCGTAAAAGATTAATCTCCTTTCAGCATTTTCTCATTTTATAGTATTACTATATTTAGAGTTAAATGTTAATCTCAAAATCTATTTAAGTATACTTCAACTAAAGGAATATTAATATATTGCTTACAGTAAGTGTATTTAATATATAAGTAGGATAGTTTGTGCAAATTTGTAAAGGTCTTGACTTTAACTGATGTCCAGAAACTGAAATCTGGACATTAGAAAATTTGTGTATGTGTGATTACACCAAAATTTGATGTAATTGGTGGCTTAAAAGCAACGGAGTTATGAAAAAAAAGCATTTTTCAAGTAAAGAAAATTCTGCAAATTCATCATGAGTGTAAATGTGCTTTACTTTTGGTATTTCCTGAGGAGTAGTGATAGATTTTATATCTATCATATAAACTTCATCTTCTGACCCAGCCAAACAGATTTGAGAAGAATCCCACTGGAGATTAGTATGTAGTCATTAAAACAGCGAAATTAGGCAAAATGTTGAGATTTCACCAGTTTTACTGCTGGTCTCATGGCAATTTCATACAACAGGAGCAAGAGGCTGTTGAACAGAATCTTGGTGTAACATGCATCATACTCATTCCTACTCTGACTTTTCTTCTGCAATATGCTATTTATTCTTCATATTCTGTAGTGTGGCCTAAAATTTAAGAGTAACGTGATTGGAAAATACTGGAGTAGGACTGAAAAGGCTAAAAAGTCGATTTTGCCCTTCCTATGTAACATTGGCCAAATAATACAAAAATCTTTGACTTTCAATTTCTTATTCCATTAATTGTACTGCCTGCTTTGCAGGAGTTATTAAGGTCAGATGAGAAGGATGAGGATGTACCTAACAAATGAAAAGAACTACAAAAAAGATGGTGGTTCTGTTGTAATTGAGATCATCAAGTCAGGAGATGATTACTTCCTTCAAAATGTTATTCTGGAGGAAAAATGGGATGAGTAAATTAAAACAGTTATAGCAGATCGTAGAAAAGTGTCTGCTTATGCATCTGTATTATATGTTGACTTCCAGGTGTATGTTTTGAAGCTTATACAGGGCTATGTGGTAAGATTCCTAGGTTGTCTCTTTCTCCGCTTAAGCCAATTGCAGTCAAATAAATACATGTGTAATTAGGTTTTAAAACTGTATTTATTTTGAAATAATTATAGATTCACAGGAAGTTGCAAAAAAATGTTCAAGTAGGTCGCCGTTTACTATGCAACTAGCTATACCCATTGGTAACTTCTTGCACAACTATAGTACAACTTGAAAGGGAAGATTGACATTAATATGCCCCAAAGAGTTTGTTGAGATTTCACCAGTTTTACAAGCACTCATTTGTAGCTTTTTATTGCCACTACTATTATTAGATACAGAACTGCCCATCTCTACAGGGTTCCCTCATGCTGCTCCACAGCCATCTCCCCCAACCCCATTCTCTAACCCTTGGCAACCACCAGTCTGTCGTGCATTTCTGTAATTTTGTCTATTTCAAGAATGTGATATAAATATATACTATGTAATTCTTCGAGATTGACTGTCTTCAGTCAGCATAATTCCTTTGAGATCCATCCAAGCTATTGAGTAAGTCAGAGTTTGTTCCATTTTATTGCTGAGGAGTGGTCTATGATATGGCTATACCATAGTTTGTTTAACCATTCACTTGTTAAAGGACATTTGAGTTGCATCTAGTTGTGGGCTATTACAAATAGAACTGCTGTGAACCTTTGTGTGAAGGGTTTTTTTTGTGAATATGTTTTTATTTCTCTGGGATAAATACCAAGGAGTACAACTTCTGGATCATAATGGTGTATATTAGTTAATTCATATGGTCATATGGTTTTTTCTTCTTCAGAATATTGATATTGATTTAGAATATTGATTGATCTTTGAATGTTGAACATACCTGGAATTGAATCCACTTGATTGTGGTATATAACTCTTTTTTTACACTGCTGTATTTTATTTTCTAATACTTTGTTAAGGTATAGATATGAGATATTGATGTGCAGTTTTCTGTTTTTTGTACTGTCTTTGGTTTTGGTTTCAAGGCAATAGTATTCTGTAGGTTCTTTAGTGATTACCCCTGTTTCATTCCTGATATTAGTAATTTGTGTCTTCTCTCTTTTTATATTTTCCACTGAAGGTTTATTGATTTTATTTATCTTTCACAAAGAACTAGCTCATTGAACTTATTTTTCTCTGTTTTCAATTTTAATGGTTTTTTTCTCTGATATTTGTCCTTTCTTCCTCTGCTCGCTTTAGGTTTGTTTTGCTCTTATTTTTTCTAGGTTCTTGATTATTGGTTTGAGACCTTTTATCACCTCTGATATTAATATATAATGCTATAAATTTCCCTCAGCATTGCTTTCATTGGATTTCACAAATTTTGATGTATTGTCATTTTCACTGAGTTTCATGTATTCTTCAAATTTCATTTGAAACTTACTCTTTGGCTCATAGATTATTTAGAAATATATTCTTTAGTTTCCAAGTATTTTAGAGATTTACCTTTTGTCTTTCTATTAATTTCTAGTATTCCATAATGGTCAGAAGACGCAAGGTGTATGATTCTAATTCATGTTTGTTTTATGACCCAGGATATCTTCATAAATATTCCATGCTCACTTGAAAAGAATGTATATTCTGCTATTGTTGGAAATTGTTTACATGTCAATTACATCTTGTTGGTCAATGGTGTTCAGTTCTTCTATACAGTATCAATTCCCTGTCTAGTAGTTGTTTTCATTTCTGAGAGCTTCCAACTGTAATTGTGGATTTTTCTGTTTCTCCTTTCAGCCCTGTTGGTATTTGCTTCCTGTATTTTGAGGGTCTGTTGTTAAATGCATATACATCCTAAATGTATAGTAGATTGATGAATTAATCCTTTTATTATTATATGTCTCTCTTTGCTCTAAAGTCTACTTTATCTAACCATAGTAATATAGCCAATGCTGCTTTTTAAAAAATGTTAACATGATATATCTTTAATTTTCAACCTACCCATGTTGTTATGTTGTTGAATTTCTTGTAGACAACATGTAGTTAGGCCATATTTCTTCTTAAATCCATTCTATCAATCTCTGCCTTTTGACTGGTAGACCATTTATATTTAAAGTAATTATCTATAGTTAGGGCTTAATTCAGCCATTTTATTATTTGTTGTCTGTTTCCCATTACCATTTTTCTGTTGCTCTTTCTTGCCTTCTAGATTACTGGAATATTTGTTAAAATTCCATTTTATTTATTTATAGTGTTTTTGAGTATATGAATAGACAATTAACAGAAAAGAAAGTCCAAAAGGTCAGCAAACATGAAACCATAGTGTTTTCTACTACTACATTCTAGTAGTCAGAGAAGTGCAAATTAGAGGAGATATTTTATACTCAGAAGACTATAATAATTGAAAATAATGGTATAGCTTATTGATTACAGGATTGTAGGGAGAAAAATACCTTCCTAAATTGCTAAAAGAAATGTGATTCTTACAGTCTATTTGGAAAGCAATCTGGCAACATCTGTTACAATTCAACCCAGTAATCCATAATACTTGGGTATCTGGACATTTGAAACAAAGAAACTGGTATGTGTGGATATATGTAAGAGCAGGGGAATGTAAGACTACTTACTGCAACATTGTTCCAAAGCACTAGGAATTGAGTGCCTGTCAGCAGTGAGATGATCATATGAATTATGCTATACCCACATTTAGAGCCATTACAAATAATAAATTAGCATTATATGGCAGGGTTTTCATGTGTTAATGAATATGAAAGCAAATGCATAGAAATGTGTATAGTATGCTCCTATGTACTAAACACTGACAACTCATTTATTAAAATGTATATAAATATGCTTATGTATATTTGTATGTGGTTATAGAAAAACATGGAAGACTTTATACTGAGTTACTACTATGGGTTTAAGAATGATACATGGAGGTAAGGAGAGGTGAAGATTGAAGCTTGCAAAAAATTAAAAAATAATAATTTTTTAAAATCCCAGTATGTATTATATCTTATTTATTCATAAAATGAAATTATATATGCACAAATATAAGTAAAAAATTTAAAACAAAGATGAGTTCTGGAGTCATTCAGACATCTGGGTTCAGATTCTGTCACTGCCACATTCCACCTTACCTGATGTGTGACCTTAGGCAAATTCCTTAACGTCTTTCAGTCAGTTTTCTCTTCACATGTTTCTTGGGGTAGGAGAAGGAAATAAAAGTCCTTATCTCATAGGACGGTTGTCGGGATTAAATGATATATTTATAAAGCATTTAGCGCAGTGCCTGTCTTTTAGGAAGTACTCTTAAAATGTGAGTTCTTACTATAGCCTCAGTGCTCTTGTTCTTAACATTTGTATATTTTAAAAAATTCACTGTCAGCCCCTGACTTTATTGAAACATTCCCTTTGGCTTACTAAACCTTACATATTTTATTTCAGGCCCACTTTGAATTATTGCTTGTCATTCTTTTGCTGACTTTTTTTCTTGGCAGTGGATATTCCCCCCAGAATACAGCAGGAGCTGTTAAAGAAGCCGTTGAGTTAGGTGACGGGGAGAATAATGGCACTCTGTGTGGTAACAGAGAGGTCAGGATGTAGGGTTGATTTTTGAAACAAGATGATTTGATTTTTTAAATTTACATTTTTTTCAAGTATAATTGACAGTATCCTATTAGTTTCAGATATACATTATAGTAATTTGATAGTTCTATACTATACAAAATGATCCCCATGAGAACTCGTTACTTTCTGTCACCATACAAAGTTATTACAATATTAGTGACTATGCTGCACATTACATCCCTGTGACTTACTTATTTTATAAATGGAAAGTTTGTACCTCTTAATCCCCTTCACCTAGTCTGCCTGCCTTTCCCTAATCCCTCCCCTCTTTGGTAACCAACAGTTTGTTTCCTGTATCTGTGAATCTGTTTCTGTTTTGTTTATTTTGTTTTTTAGATTCCACATATAAGTGAAATCATACAGTATTTGTCTTTTTCTGTTTGACTTACTTCACTCAGCATAATACCCTCTAAGTCTGTCTAACCATGTTGTTACAAATAGCAAGCTTTCATTCTTTTAATAGAGTAATACTCCATTGAATATATATGCCGTATCTTCTTTATCTATTGATCTGTCAGTGGATACTTAGGTTGCTTATGTATCTTGGCTATTGTAAATAATGCTCAATAAACATAGGGATGTATATATCTCTTCAAATTGGTGTTTTCATTTTCTCCAGAAGTGGAATTGCTGGATTGTATAGTAGTTTTATTTTTAATTTTTTTGAGGATTCAACACACAGTTCTCTGTAATGGCTACCTCAGTTTACATTCCATCAACAGTATATGAGGGCTCCCTTTTCTCCACATCCTTGCCAACTCTTATTTTTTTGTCTTTTTCATAATAGCCAATTTGATAGGTGTAAGGTGATCTGTCATTTTGGTTTTGATTTGCATTTTCCTGATGTTTAGTGATGTTGAGCATCTTTTTGTATGCCTGTTGGCCACTTGTATGTCTTCTTTGGGAAATGTCTATTCAAGTCCTCTGCCCATTTTTTAATTGGGTTGTTGGTTTGTATATGTTTTTTATATAGTTTGGATATTCACCCCTTACTGAATGTATGATTTGCAAATATCTTCTCCCATTCAGTAGGTTTCCTTTGCATTTTGATGGTTTCCTTCACCATGTAAAAGATTTTTAGTTTGATGTAACCCCATTTGCTTATTTTAGCCTTTGTTGCCCTTGACTGAGGAAACTGGTCCAAAAAAAATATTGCTAAGACCAGTGTCAAAGAGTTTACTGCCTGTGTTTTCTTTGCAGAGTTTTATGGTTACACTTTCAAGTCTTTAATCCATTTTGAATTTATTTTTGTATATGATATAAGATAGTGGTCCAGTTTCATTCTTTTGTATGTAGCTGTCCAGTTTTCCTAACACCATTTGTTGAAGAAACTCTTTTCACCATTGTGTATTGTCATCCCCTTTGTCATGGATTAATTGGTCATAAATTTGTGTGTTTATTTCTATTTTATTCCATTGATCTGCATGTTTGTTTTTGTGCCAGTACCGTACTGTTTTGATTACTGTGCTTTGTAGTATAGTTTGAAATCAGGGTGCATGATACCTTCAGCTTTGTTCTTAAGATTGCTCTATCTATTCAGGGTCTTTTATGGTTCCATCCAAATTTTAGGATTCTTTTTTCTAGTTCTGTGAAAAATGCCTTGGTATTTTAATGGGGTTTGCATTGGATCTGTAGATTGCTTTGGGTGCAATGGATATTTTAACAACATTCTTCCTATCTGTGAGCATAGAATATCTTCTAATTGTTTGTGTTGTCATTAGTTTCCTTCATCAGTGTCTTATACTTTTCAGAGTACCAGTCTTTCACCTCTTTGGTCAAATTTATTCCTTGGTATTTTATTCTTTTTGATGCAATTGTAAATGGGATCTTAATTTCTCTTTCTGATAGCTTGTGATTAGTGTATAGAAATGTAACCACAGATTTCTGTATGTTAATTTTGTGTCCCATAACTTTACTGAATTCATTTGTTCTAATAGTTTTTTGGTGGACTCTTTGGGGTTTTCTGTGTATAGTATCATGTGACCTGCAAATGTTAAGAGCAAGAGCACTGAGGCAATACAGGTACACACAACCGGCTCCCTAGGACAGAAGAAAGACAGGCAGTTTGAAAGACTTCCCAGCAGCAAGCGGGACGCCAAAGGGGTAAAGATTACACAGAGCTCACTGTGCAGAAGAAAGGGCACGTAGACAAAATCATCCTGATACACTCACCCAGCAGGTTGGGAACTCTCAGACTCTCAGGAGCTTCAGACACTCTATCCCCCTGGCTGGCAAAGCAGCCTTGAAGACCCCCACTGTAATACACAACCTGTTGCTCCTTCCTACGTTTATTGCAGCACTATTTACAATAGCCAAGATAAGGAAGCAACCTAAGTGTCCATCAATAGATGAATGGATAAAGAAGATGTAGTGCATACACACAATGCAATAGTATTGAGCCATAAAAAGAAAACAAATCCTACCACTTGCAACAACATGGATGGGTCTAGAGGGTATTATGCTCAGTGAAATAAACCAGGCGGAGAAACATAAGTACCAAATGACTTTTATTTATTTATAGAGTATAACAACAAAGGAAAACTGAAGGAACAAAACAGCAGTATACTCACAGACTCCAAGAAGGGATTAGTTGATAGTAAAGGGAAGGGGCTGGAGAGGGTGGGTGAAAGGGAGGGAAAAGGAGATTAAGGGGCACTATAATTAGCAATCACAATATAGGTAGGTCACAGGGAAGATAGTACAGCACAGCAGACAAATAATGACTATAATATTTTACTACCCTGATGGACAGTGATTGCAATGGGGTCAGTGGGTGGAGGACTTGATAATATGGGTGAATGTTGAAACCACAATGTTCATATGAAACCTTCATAAGATTGTATATCAGTGATATTTTAATTAAAAAGATTGTGAAAGAATAAACACAATTACACTAGAGTTTGGAAGCTACTAAATAATGGAAGCAAGAAATGAGGGCAAAGTAAGAATGAAGTAGTGAATAACAGACTAAAGTCTTGGTAATGATTCTGTGTGGGAAGCCACGGAAGGGAAGGTGACAATGACAACTTAAGTTCTGATGCTAAAGATGAGGGGGAATGGAAGCACTACTTATATAAGGGGGAGCTATCAGGGCAGGGGAAGTTAGCTGGAGAAAAGGAAGTTGCATTCAATCACAAACATAGTAGGTGTCTAGAATAAGGGACAAGAACTGAAGACAGTGGTAGCCACAGAGCTAAAGCTCCAGAAAATCTAAAGTAGGGATATGGTTTTCCCAGTTCCTTCTTTTTAAAGAGCTCCTTTGCCTTGTGTCTATGGTATCTCCCAGTCCTCATTAAGGACCTTTTCCTCCCCAAGTCTCCATATCTAAAAGTTCTACCCAAGCCCTCTTCTCTATGTGCTCCCCTTTTGAGTTACATCCACTTTGAGACTTAGCAAACTAAAAGAATCCTTATATCTATTTCTCTAATCCCCAACCTACTTCTCAAGTACCTATCCCATTTTTCCAATTACTGAGCATTTTTAACTGGGCACCTCATTGATACATCAAACTTTACATGTCAAAAATCAAAATCATCTTAAATCTGCAAGATTTTCCTCTAAGACAAGGAACAAAAATATGCCCACTCTTGCTATTTTTATTCAACATAGTATTGGAAGCCTTAGCCATAGGAATTAGGCAAGAAAAGGAAATAAAGAGCATCCAAATTGGAAAGGAAGACGTAAAACTTACTATTTGCACTTGAATTTTTGTTTGGACCAAATTCTTCTGTCTCTTCATTTTTTTTTTTTAGTGTCTCTTATGGGATAATAGATTTGTGTAGGAGGCACCATCTCGTGCCCAGAAACTCTACTCTCTGGAGTTGCCGAGCACCTGTACCAATGGCAGGGGGTTGCAAGTGAGCAGAACCAGTGCCACCATCTCGTGCCCAGAAACTCTACTCTCTGGAGTTGCCGAGCACCTGTACCAATGGCAGGGGGTTGCAAGTGAGCGGAACCAGTGCCTGCTGGGAGGAAAGACCTCTTTCCTGCCTTCCTGGCTGTAAGGTCAGCCTCCACTGACAGGTCCAGTGGGCTGACACACAGGCAGGACCTCTGCTATGCCCCTGTAGCTGTCATATGTGGGGCCACCCTCTAGCTGGCCTGGTGCAGTGGCAGGGGCAGCAGGTGTGCAGGACCAGTGCCTGCTGGGAGGAAGGAGCGGCAGGCTGTGTATTACAGTGGAGGTCCTCAAGGCTGCTTTGTCAGCTAGGGAGATGGAGTGTCTGAAGCTCCTGAGAGTGAGAGTTCCCAACCTGCTGGGTGAGTGTATCACGATGATTTTGTCCACCTGCCCTTTCTTCTGCACAGTGAGCTCTGTGTATTCTTTGCCCCTTTGGCGTCCCTCTTGCTGCTGGGAAGTTTTTCAAACTGCCTAATTTCCTTTTGTCCTACAGGGCCGGTTGTGTGTACCTGTTCTCCACAAGCAGTTGGAATCTCAGTCTCTCGAGTATTCCACCCGTCTTTGCTTTCCAACCCCACTAATCTCCAGAGCACCATGTAATGTGGGTTCGTGCTCCGGAGCAGATCTCCAGAGCTGGGTGTTCAGCAGTCCTGGGCTTTTTTTCCCTTCCTGCTCTGTCTCTCTTCCTCCTACCTGTGGGCTGGGGTTGGGGAGGGGCTTGGGTCCCGCTGGATCACAGCTTAGTTACTTTACCCATTCTGTGAGGTCTTCTCTTTTCCCCAGATGTGGGCAGTCTGTTCTGCAGTCTTCAGATTGCTTTTTCAGGATTAGTTGTATTTGCTGTATTTTTGTGTTTTATGCGATTTCAGGAGGAGGTTTCTGCCTCACTTCCCACACCACCATCTGTTTCTGACCCCTGTCTTTCACATCTTAAAAGAGCTACTTTAATCAAATCCTTCTCCCCTTTAAAAACAATCAGACTCCCTATGTCTTCCAACATTTCCCCAAACTGTTCTGAGAACAGGGTGAGATATTAAGGGGAGAAGTTAATAGGATCACCATTGAGGAAATTTGTCATCAGTTTTTAAAGGTTATATGTATACTTTGTCCCTCTCTTAAAGGTTCAGAATTCATCATTGTAATTTGAAAAGTTTGCAGAACTAAAATTCCTATTTTGGCAGATTGTGTTTTCCAAAGTTGGCTACAACAATAATCCCATACCATGTACTCTTTGTACAGTATGACTTTGACATACTCAGCGGGCATGTGTAGGTGTTCCTGGCCAGCATCCTGTCCAACAGCAGCATCAGTCATCAGACATGGCTCCTGCCCCTAGTAAATTAATCATACCCAGCTATGGAGTCTTTTCAGCCAATGCCCGAGACATGACAGGTTAAAGATAGACTTATTTTTTCTGTACCCTTTCTCAATTCCTGACCCACAGAATTCCATGAGTATAATAAAATGGTTGACTTAAGCCACTAAGTTTTGGGGTAGTATGTTATACAGCAAGACTAACTGGAATACCCATATACTATATATAATTTTGTGTGTGAATAATAGAACTTCTCTTTTTCCTAGTCAGTCCACAGACATTTATTTATTTTATGTGTCTTATTGCATTGGCTGGGTCCTCAAGTAAATGTGTAATAGAAGTGTTGATAGCAGACTTCTTTGTCTTGATCCCATCCCCAGAGGGTCTTTCAGCATTTCACCTTAGTAAAATGTTTGCTATAGGTTTTTTTATACTTATATTTCATAAAAGAAAATCCTTGTATTTACCCTTTTTAAAGAGTGTTTTTATGACTTGGATATTATCAAATGTATTTTCTGTATTGATTGAAGTGACTGTATGATTTTTCTCCTTTATTAGTGTTAATATGGTAACTTGATTAAATTTTGAATGTTAAAACAACCTTGCAGTTCTGATCTATACCCAATTTGATTGTCATGTATAACCCTTTAATGTATCACTGGATTTGGTTTGCTAATATTTTAAATAGTTTTTGCATCTCTGTTAATGAGAAAGGTACTTTTCCTTTCTTATAATGTCTTTGTCAGTTATTGATATCAAGACTTGCTGACCTTATAAAATGAGGTGGGAAGTGGTTATTCTTTTTCTATTCTCTGAACAACTCTGTAAGATTGGTATTGTTTCTTCTTTTAAGTATTGACTCTCATCTGGAGCAAAATTACAGATTCAATGTCTTTAATAGATATAGGACTATTCAGATTTTTCTAGCCTTTTTGTGTTTGTCTTGGAATTTGCACATGTCAAATTTATTGTCATGAAATTCTTCATAATATGCTTTTATTATCTCTTTAATGTCCATAGAATTGGAGTAATCCTCTCTTTTTAATTCTGGTATTAGTTATTGGTACCCTTTTTCTTGATGAATCTTCTCAGGAGTTTAAATCTTTTCAAAGTACAAACTTGGCTTTGTAATCACTCAAAAGTAAACTTCTTGGCTATCCCATTAATTTATATTCTTTATTATTTTCTTTCTTTCAATTTTCCTTATTTGGATTCATTTAGTTTTTCTAACTCCTTAAGATAGGTGGTTTGGCCCTTGATATCCAGGGTTTTTTCCTAATTTTTAGGGAATATTTTGGAAAGCATTTTAGGACATTAAATTTTCCTACAGTTATGCCTTTATCTGCATCCCATACATTTTTATATGTCATATTTTCATTATTTATTACACTATTATTCAGTTGTAAATTACATTGTGATTTCTTCTCTCATTCATTTGTCATTTAAAAGTATATTGCTGAATTTCCAAAGGTTGGGATATTTTCTTATTATTTTTTATTTAGGGCATAATTATACTGTGATTAGAGAACATACTGTATATTATTTCAGTTCTTTGATGTTTGTTGAGACTTTGTTATGTGGTCCACTATCTGGTCAGTTTTGTACACTTGAAAAGGATGTGCATTTTATCAACATTGACTGTCAATTTTTTTATATAAATATTATGTTATTCAAAAATTCTATACTTTCCTTGATTTTTTTTTTTCTCTTTGCTTATTCTGTCAGATACTAAGAGGTATGTCAGAATCTTCTACTATCATTGTGGTTTTATCTATTTCTCCTTTTACTTCTGTCAATTTTTAATTTATATCTTGGGATGCTAAAATATTTAGTACATGCTCATTTAGAATTACTGTGGTCTTTTGGTGGATTAACTTATGAAATGTCTCTGTTTATCTCACATCTTACTTTAAAGTGTACTTTTTACATTTGCTTACAGTATGGCTACATCATCTTTCCTTTGATATTATTTGTGTGGTATATGAATTTTCATCCTTTTATTTTTATTCCCATGTATCCTTATTCTTAATGTCTATCATTTGTAAGTAGCATGTAGGTGTTTTATTTTCATCCAATCTGATCTTTGCCTTTATCTAATTAGCATAGTCTATTTACACTGAACTTACTACTGATATATTTAAGTTTAAATGTATTATTTTACCATTTTTTAAATTTATTTGTTATAGCTGATCTATATTACTTCTCTGCTGCTCATTTTTATATCAATGTATTTGTCTTTTTTTTAATTAATTTGTTATTTCATATTCTTGTATGGTTCTTTCACTAGTTACAGATTCTTTGAACATATATTTTTTTTAAATATTTTCTCTGGCTTTTCAAACTGTTCTCGATGGAAGGTTGTTTCAAAACAAGCTAGTCTTTCCTTCCTAACACAGGTTCAAACTTAATTTTAATGTGTACTTTAAACTAAAACCCTCTAATTTAAAACAACCCCCAAACACATCTCTGTTATATGCCAAACACTCAATATACAGAGATCACCAGCATGTTAATGTTTGCTACTTGACTAATTAAAAAGAAATAGGACTTGAAATCTTCTGCTGCCATTTTTAAATATATTTATATTTCTTTATATTGTCTTTTGATAACAATTACAAATTTTGTATCTCTTCCCTGGGCCTTTAAAAATTTAATCTTCACTTGTTCGGTCACTAAATATTTTACAAGTTGGTTTAGTACTGGCGCCCAGGAATAGCAGTGATTAATTGACAGTCAAGGCTCATACACATGCGAAGTATATGATCTGTGTATGATTGTAGGGTGATAACACAGCTCACAACTCGTATTTGATAATATTATGTACAAGGTTTTTGCCATTTGAAATTATTTCAGGAGCTGCTTATCCACCTTACCTGTATGATAAATAATACAAATTATAGTTAGGTGTTGTAGCAATATTGTTAAATATTGCTTTAACTTTGAAAGAAAACTATCACTCTACCTTGCTGTCAAGTGTAATATAGTTTAATTGAAGACTCTGGACATTGCAGCACAAGTTTTTTAAAAACTTTTATCATTTGCAGTTCTTATGTAGATGGATAAAGCAGAATTCTTACTGAGTGGACTGAGTTATATGCAGACATTTTTGGTGTGCTAAAGCTGAGTGAGACTCATTTGTAACTCCACTTTCAATTATTTTTGTTCATTACTACTGCCTCATTGCTCTCATTGGCTGACTGTATAATAAATAAGTATAACTTTGAACCTCTGAAATGTTTACTGATCAAATGCTGCTTCTCTCTTTCATATATTGTCTAGGTTTGTCTAAGTTTTATTGGGGAAAAAACCTTTTCCTAATTAAAATCAGAAACCAATTACTATAAGCAGAGGAACACAAATTTTAGGTAAGTAGGCTTTGCCTAAGTTCTACAAATTGTACCCACACTTGGTTTTTATCCAGCCTAAGTCTTGCTGCTTATCAAAACTGATTTCATTAAAGATTGCCCGTAGGCTGTGCCTGAAGGCTTCACCTTCATATTAAAGGCTTCACCTTCAGCCTTTAATAGTAAATATTTAGGACACACTCTCGGTTGTTAATTTGATGCTTGCAGAACTGAATTAGATTGGATTCTTCGGTAAGGAAGAATTTGAATTCATATTTCTTAAGTTTTTCTTTGTCTTTTATTTGGCTGCATCAAAGTCAGAGAACATAAGAGTGAAGTAAAATTTTTAAAATGCTGTATAAATACATAGGTTAACTCCATGTTTCTCAGTTGTGTCTTAGAGTTGTGCTTACTTTTTTGTTTCCCAGTTTTTGAAGACTGAGTTTTGGAGCTACTTGAATTCTCATTAATTTGTGGCTAATCAAACTCCCAAGATATCATTTACTTGAAATTAAGTATTTATGAGTTAAATATAGTTAGTAACTTTGAATTCTCTTCTGGTGCAAGTATTCAGTTTCGCCATTGTCTTCTCTGTCAGTACTCTAATTTAATGCTGTGTGTAATAGCTAAAACTAATATTGTTTCCAACACTTTATAAATGTCCTAAGACCTTCACAAATATTCTGTGTTTTGTGATAATTCTAGAGATTGGGTTATAGTGACATTTTCTTAGTGAACTAAAAATCAATCCATAAGAAAAGGTGAGATGATACTTTTATTTAGTTACTTAGTTAATATGTTTTGAATGGAGAAGAGTCCTCACTTTTTAAGTGAGAATTTTTTATTTTCTAAGCAGTTTTATTTAAGAAAATCAATTTTGGACTTTTGGTTACACATGGAGGTTGGAATATATGTTTATTTTTCTCCCTGACTAAAGCCACTAAGATGACAGTAAAAGTTATAATGGCATAAATTAAGAAAAGGGAAGAGGCAACGTAATACTGGATTAGAGAAGTGAGATTTTAGAAATGTTAGAAAGTGGGTAGATAAATTATAACCAATTTAGCAGAGCTGACCAGTCTTGATGGAACATGATAGTTGGTCATAAGGTTGAACTATAATTTATTTAATCATCCCCTTAATGTTGAATTACATATGTGTATATATATATATATATATATAACTTTTAGTGAGTATATAATGATTTGTCATATTATTTAAATATTATTTAAAGATTCTTCCATTAATGGCCATTTAGATTCTTCAGGTCTTCAGTGTTATAAATAGCATTCTAAACATTCATTCCAAAAAAATTTTTTTAATTTCCTTCCTAGAATTGATTTCCCAAAATTACTGAATCAAAGTTTATGCCTTATGGATATTGTCCCATTTGCCAGATTGCTTTCTAAAGTCAATTGTCATTAGCACCACCAATATGTGGAATCTCCCATGTCACTACATCCTAGCCACCATTGCATTTACTTTAAGGTGTCCAGTCCTCTGCCATCTAGGATTCTTGCTACAACAGAAATAAGGCATGTAACAGCTGGCCAAGTGCTGGAGAGAGCTGCCCTCCCTGGCACCTAGCCCAAGAGCAGGTTTATTCAACCTTGGCACTACTGGCCTTTAGGGCTAGAGAATTCTTGGTTGCAGGGGGCTTCCCTGTGTACTGCAGGGTGTTCAGCAGCACCCCGGCCACCACTCACTAGATGACAGCATTGCCTCCTCCCACCCCCAGTTGAGGCAGTAGAAACTATCTCCAGATACTGCCTTATGTTGTCCCCTGTTAAAATTGCCTAAGTTCTACAAATTGTCCCCTGTTGAAAGCCAATGTGCTAGAGAAACCACACAACCTGAGCAGATGGGGGGGAAAAGGCAAGTGCTCCAGAAACCCACAGAGAATACATTGAAACCAGGAAAGAAAACACCTTTTTCCTGTGTGTCTGTCTAGTACCCTCTTCTGACAAAGCTTAGCATCATGTCAGCTGGCAGAAGAAAAATATTTAAAGGCCCAGATGCATTTTTTCAGGAAGGTAGTGAAGTATGAATTTGGAGTTGAAGCAGTAAATTGATAACTGGCACAGAGGGAAAGCATTTCAGAAGTGGTTAGAGAATAAAACATTAGCAAAGCTTTGGAGCAGAAAAGCATGAGTACACTGACGAAAAACAAGGACAGACAGACCAGAGTGCAAGGTCAGTGTGCAGTGGGACAAAGAGAAAGGCCCTAAGGGGACTTAGAATCTGGACTCTGGAGGGCTCTGCATGAGTGGAGGATAGGTGAAGAGGAGGCTAGAAAGGCCACTGAAAGTTTGAGACATAGTCCTGTTGATAGATGCAGGGAAGGTGGGGGCAGAGGTGGAGGAGTGAGATGAATAATTCGGGACTACCTTTTCATACATAATTAGATTATTCAGGAATTGTTCATAATCCTATCTCTTATCCTGTTTTTTCCACCTACTCAGTATATAATATAATAACGTAGAACATTAATAATGCATAAGATGCATTACAGAATTTGGTGGAGAGAGAATGAATAGAGAAGAACACTGAGAGACCGTAGAGTACAAGGGCAAGCCACAACCTGGTTGTTTTTCCACCAGGTAAATGGGCCTCCTGGGCAGAGGAGGCATCTCACTGATAAAGCACAGAGCTCTTAAGAGAATTCCAGCAGAGGGAACACCGAAGCTATCTGTCATTGTCGATAAAGACTGGAGAGGGAGGAGAGTTGTGGGAAAGGCTCTCTGATTCTGATTCACACCCCCTGTAGTCTTTTATTTCACAATACACATATCTCCACTACTGCCTTCTCTTCCAGTTAAAAAAAATTTTTTTTTTCGTAATCCTATAACCCAGAATAGCTGAATGTCATGTAATCTCCTCTTGGCATTTACTTCTACGTATATTTAAATTTGCCTTTTTATTCTTGAATATTGTCTTTGGCTCAAGGTTTTAAATTTTAGTGCGTCTTCATACTGTTTTTCTCCCTTTATTTAGAAATGGACTCTGAAATCAAAGAAGAAATTCCTGTGCATGAGGAATTCATTTTATGTTGTGGAGTTGAAACCCAGGTTCTAAAATGTGGGCCCTGGACTGACCTCCTTAATGACCAAAGTGGCAATAGACCTAAGCTGCTTATTTTTATTATTACTGGTAAGTTTAAAAATCCTTTTGAGGAGACTTTTTATGGATACTTACAACTATTTCTGATTTTAAAGGAAATTGGTAAATACAAAAACCTTATGGGAGAAAATAAAATCATTAAAACCATGGATAAATAACAACCACTCTTAATACTTTGATGGCTGGGCTTTTTTTTTTCTTCTGTGCATTTATATCATATATGTTATGTTGTTTATCATATATGCATATATTTTAAGCACAGTTGGGAGTATATCTACCATACAGAGAGTTTTATAATCTGCCTTTTAAATTTCTTAACAATACTTTAAATAGTTAGAACTTCATCAAATAATTTGGGTAGTTTTCTAAATAATTTTTTCTGTCTCATTTCAAGATGATTTTAAGTTTATTATAGAATATTTATTCTGGGATTTGGCAACTGGATCATTTGTGACTTTTGCTAAGTCACTGTCCACAGAATGTTAGGGATAGATGCCTGATTGAAGATATTTGAAGCACTTTAATTATAAATGAGTTTGAACATAACCTCAAAGATTAAAAATGAAACTTTATTATGTATTATATATATGGCTGAGCCAATGGGATATTATGATTGCATTTCTTTTCTTGTACATTTTTATATTATCCATGGATTGATTGTCTCTTTTATTTGCTTAATTTTCTATGTTTAATCACATATTTATCCTAAAATCATTCCCTAGAAGTGGAAAAAAATCCTCTCTATACATTTGAGTAATCATTTTTTTTTGGGTTTTTTTTTCTTGGTGATATCCCCCGCAGAACTGTTTTTCTGCTCCAGTCTGGACTGATTGCTCTCTAGCCTGCTGTCCCAGGTCATCCTGGGGATCCCTCTCACTTTTCTCCTAGGTTAGATTCCCTGTTTACTGAATCCTGTATTTTCCTCTTTCTTGGTTTATCAGTTGAGCACATCCTCTAGTAGCTTTTAAAGATCTAACGTGTCTGAAAATGTCATAGACTTTTAGGTTGGACATAATTTTTTCCTTAAAATTTGGAGGCTGTTTTCCTTGTTTCCCAGGGTTCAGAAGTGCTTTTTAGAAATTTTGATAACATTCTTATTTTTTTTTGTATGCAAAGTTCCCCCCAAAGAAAAACATTTTAGATTGTTTCTTTATTCTAAGATTCTGAAGTTTTACAGTGAAGCACCTTGGTATGGGTGTTTTTTCATACATTGTATTTGGGTTGTAGTGGACCCATTTAGACCAGATGCTCATACACTTCAATTCTAAGAGTGCTTTCTCTTCATTTTTTATAGTCTCCTGTTTCATGGGTGCATTATAGTGTTCTCTGGCTTCTTGCATTGTTAGAGTTTTTATTGTTTCCCTTCTTCTGTTTGTTTGCATTAATGTTTGTTTTCCCCCAAATGTTTGGTAATGCTTGACTACCCCTTTCAGTTTTAAGAGGGTGACACAAAAAACTAATTGGGAGTTTTGTGTTCAGGGATGGGGCTTGTCCACAGGTAGGCCTAGAGTCACCAGCCATCCTGCTCTGGAGTTCACCAGGACATGTGAGTTTGGTACTAAAACCACAACAGTCCTGGGCAAAACAGGGTGGCTGGTCATCCTGGTAGTCTTCCCCTCAGACTGGTTGGGTAGGAACCCAGCCGTTCATAGTGTCCTGTTTTAGGAGTGGAAGCCTGTCTGCTAATATTCAGAGCTGAACAAGGGAAAAGAGGTGGGGAGTTTCAGTGTTTAGTAACAGTCTAACCTGCTCTAGGTGTAGTGCTTCTGTGCTCAGCTGGGCTAAGATTCCTGATCCAAAATCTCTCTTTATTTTAACTTTTCTGGAAGTAAACTTCCAGTCTTCTGCCATAGTGTAACAGTCTTTTTGGAAAGCAGCCTGTATCAATTAAAATTAAAAATACATGTGTCTGTTAGTAGTGAGAAAGAGTTTGAAATTATAGGCATGACAAAGTGCTATTTGATGGAGGCCATGGCAAAGTATAGGGTTGAGAAAATAAGTAGAAACATTATCTTGGAATGAAGAAGAGATTTGTTCCTGAGACTAGAATGAAGGAGGTGAAATTGGTTACTGAATGGAGAAGAGTAAAGATATGTCAAAGGGAGTAAAGTAGTTTCTGCCTACAACCTCTGTTTTCTCTGTTAATTGAGAGTTACGGTGATCTGCTGAGAGTGAGGATGGCGGGGAGGTGGATGGGGGCTTTGAGGAAAGTGGCCAGTGTTGAGAATAGTAAATATGCAGGATGAAAGGAAGTATCAACCAAAAGTAAGTAGGTAGATTTTTAGCAGTCCTGTGATCAAATAGCCGGTGTACTAGGAGTGAGGTCTACAGGGCAGAAGATTGAGCTGGAGAAGAACTATGAGAGGTAGGATGCTTTGAGTGTTAACCATTTCTGGCTAACGAAAAGGTCTAGACCTGTGATTCTTAAAGCTGGTGTTAGGAGCAGCAGTGTTATCTGAAAACTTGTTAGAAATGCAAGTTCTTGGGCCCCGTCCCAGATTCTCTGAACCAGAAACCAGGGATGGGCAATCTGTGTTGTAACAGGCCCGCCAGGAGAATGTTATGCACACACATCACACTAATCTTGGGTGTGGCAGTGAAAATTAGTTGCTAACTTTAATTTACATGAACTTCTTTGAATTTGATCAAGGTGATGAATTATAGGAAAAGGTGTTGTCTCAGGCAGTCCACCCAAATTTCAAAATTACCTTATCAGGGAGTGACAAGTGAAACTGTCACTTAAGGGTCAAGATTTTTCAGGGAACATGTGAGAACAGCTAAAATGTTGATAGAAGTAGATGGCTTCAGTCTCAGAGGATGATAGGTGGTTACAGTAAGATGAACTAGGAAGTGGAGCAGAAAGCTGTCCACTTCCCTACTTAGAGGTGTTGGTTCTTTCACCCAGTTGTACTAGGTGTTAGGAATACTGTGTTGCAAAAATCTTTGCTTTCATTGAACTGTGGGAGGTCTCCTGCACAGGCTTGAAAGGAAAAACCCGTCATAGGGGAGAGCCAGGTTGAAGAGACGGTGAGAAGATTGAGGGAGCGTTCAGTGAGGACAGTGAAGAGAAAAGGAAGCTTAAAACATTTGTTGTTGTATAAAGTCTTGTTTTATAGTGATTTGACATTTTGAGACCATGTGTTTAGTCTCCTGGTATTCTTTTGTGTTTGTCTGTCTGTTCTTACTGCTGCCCTTGGCCCTTTTCCTTGGAGGTCATGAAGCTGTAGGCTGGTGCTGCTCATTAATTTGTGGGATTCAAAACGGTATTTCATTTTGGAACTAGTCTGTTTATACCATGGGGGAAATTAAGATGGCAGTATTTCAAGGATCATTAAGCCACTATAGACATCATGTTTAGCCCATCTCTGATAGACTGACATAACATTTCATTTAAATCATTTTGCTTTTGCAGGTAGCAAAATTAATTAATCACTTCCAAGTTAGTAATGTTAATGAGGACTGATTTATTAGAATTCACAGATTAAGGAACTTTTAAATTAGTTTCATGGTATCTCTAGTGAACCTTTGTTGTAGAATTTCTGTTAAGTAACAGGTTCCTTGGACTTTCTTTAATAGTGAAGTGAGCAAAGGGAGGTAATTTGAGAACTCACTATAGAACCTATTCAAATGGCCACATGGGAATAATAGAATCATGGATTTGTCTTATTGTGGGTGCAGTGATTGGAGATGGAGAAAACAAGCTCAGTAGACTAGCCCAAAGTTCTCTCCACCTGGCAGCCTTCTATATAGATGCTATGTTATATTAACTTGATAAATGGAAGGTTTTGTCCCCTACAGGATTAACTGGAAAGCATAAACAATTGCAATGTTGAATAGTTATTTATTTATTGGCAATTGATGTCTAGAGATGGTCACCACAGCCTCTTATACACTGTTCAGGCACATTTGACTATGTGTATGTTACATGTTTATCACACATTTTGATATCCTTTGATAAAATGTTTTACTTGGCATATCTATATTGGAATATTTTCCAACATCCCTACACCTGGATACACACACACACACACACACACACACACACATATATACATATATCTGATTTTAGTTGCATAAACAAGGCCCTTTTAATTTTCCTTGTGGTTTCCTAACCAGGAAGTTTAATTCATGGTTCATAAAATGTAACATAAGCCATAACGTTTAAGTGGTGAAGTATGCAATGACATTTAAATGAATTGCATTACATTTTCCACTTCTATCTCTAAGTTGGATCCTCATGTTACTGGCCATTACGGACTCCTCTGTTTCTTCAGGAGCCAAGCTCTGTTTTGCTTGCGGGCCTTTGCAACTACTCTCCTCCCGTTCGAGTATTCTCTTCCCTCAAATTTTTGCAAGGTGGATTTCTTCTCATCTTTTGGGTCTTAGCTAAACCACCTCAGACATTATTCCCAGGCTACCCTAATCTCTTCCCTTCTCTATCACATGATCCTATTTATCCTTCATAGAAGTTATGACTCTCTTGAATTATTTATTTAGTTCTGTATATATTCTCCCACTAGAATATAAATTACAAAAAAGCCCTTATCTGTCTTGTGCCTAACTCAGTGACTTCTTTATACTAAGTGGTGAATAAATAATTGATAACTAAAAGAATATAAAAAAGAAGCTATGGTGCTAAATAGAATCAGTGAAAATGAAATAGTTGGCATTATCATTTACTTGATGACAAAATAGTGAATCAGAAAATTTCAAGGGGGTTGCTTAAGATATTATAGTCATTGAAAGAAAGAACTCAGACCTAAATCCAGAGCTGGGAGAAAAATTTGTTAGAGCAGTTAGTTATATTAATTAGTATGCATTGATTTTATGTATCCTGTCATTGTAACCACTGCATCCAAATCATGTAGTTATTATCTTTGGATTCTCCTTACTGTTAGGCTAGTTTTAACTTGTAAACTTACAGAATATTATGTGTCAAATTTATTCACTAAAAAAATTAAAAATACATAATAGTAACTATAGCAATAATAGCTACCATTTACTTGGCACCTACTGCGTGCCATGTACTGTGCAACCAGCTCTCCATTCATTATCCATAATGATAATGTCAACTACTTGTAGAGCCATTATAAGATTAACTAAAACAAGGTATGCAGAAGATCCTAGACCAGGTGATTATGTGTGTGTGGTTTTTTTTTTTAATTCAGTATTAATATTTCCTTTTGTCACCTTTCAGTCATCAAATACTTTTTGAGAACTTACCAACTATGTGACCTTGGGCTTGTTATTCAACCTCTCTGTTCCTCAGTTTCCTCTTACCTAAAAGGGAAATAGTAATAGTACATAATACTACTTCATATGAGGACTAAATGAGTTAATAAATGTAAAGCACTTAAATACTGCCTGGCATGTATTAAGTTATAGCACTGAAAAATATTGACTATTACTATTTTCTAGCCATATAAAGAAAACTATAGAACTTTGCTGAGAGACATAAAACATTTGAATATGAGATTAAACACATTCCTAGAAGATTATACTCAGTGTCATATCTTTCTAAATTAGTGTATAAATGAGATGAAATTTCGATCAAAATTCTGAAGAGTTTTTTAATAATTGAAACTGGTGAAAATAATTCAGAAGGGTATAAGGTCAGCCTTGAAAATTTATAAAAAATAAACAGAAAGAAGGGGTTTGCCCTGCCAGTTACTGAAACAATGAAAAAAAATGTAGTAATCAAGACAGTATGGTGCTGGCAGAGGAGAAAAGGAAAAAATACATGGAATTATTTGGAATCAGAATTAGCAAGCCAATGTTAGAAGTCAGTATTGGATCGGAAGACATTTCAAATCAATGCAGAGAGAATGGATTATATAAAATGGTCTTGGGACACTTGGCTAATCACTTGGAAAGAAATTGGATGGTTACTTTGTACTTTATACTAAAAAATATTCCAAACTTATTGAATACTGAAATATAAAATATGAACCCATACCATCCACATCCACCATAGACGTCCCAGCCCCTGTGCTGGCACACCCCTCCTTGTTTCTTTTCCTGTGGCTGCACAGGGGCCAGTTAACTGGCCAAAGAGCATATTACAGCCTTTGAGGAAGTTTCCACTCGATTTAGCAAAGATGGCACAAGCACCTTCACAGAAAGGAATTTGCAGCTTTGGTGACCAGGTCACAATGCAACAGAAGCAAATTAACTGTGTGGATGATAAGGCCAGTCATATATGAGTCATGGCTGGACACCGACGACAAGTTGGAATAGCTAACATTTACACAGCACTTGTGTACTGAACAGTATATAAGTATTTTATATATATTAATTCATTTAGTTCTCATGTGAGGTAGTATGATTATTTTCCTCATTTTTGGACAAGGAAACCAAATCCCAGAGAGGCTATGAAACTTGCCAAACATCACACACTTGATAAGTGGCAAAGCCAGGATTCCAACCCAGGCAGTCTGGTCAAGAGTCAGTGCCCTTAACCACTTTGCAACACTGCCTATCTAAGAAACTAAAAGATACAGACAATGAAGAAGAAATCAGTGATGTTTGACAAGAATGGCAGAGGTTACAACAATGCGGGAAAACTATGTCATGTAATTGCAAAGAGGAGAAGATCTTGGCATGAGGAAATAGATAAATTGGAGAAATACATATTTATGGAAAGGGACCAGTATGAAGACATTATGCAGGTGATGATTACAAAGATGAAAACCCCATTTCACTGTCTTTTCCCCCTAAAAATATATCAGATTGACACTTTTTTAAAAAGTTCTTTCCTTCTGTTTCTCTACAGCAAACTCCTGTCAAAGATACCTTCTGTACACACACAAGACAAAATCCACATGTATTAGTTGATGGTCTTTTTCCCAAAAGATCGAACTATACATCTGTTTACAATATAAGTACTTATGATAAATGACAAGGAAACAGGAGGCTCCTTAAATTCTTTTGTGAATGATTTGTACACTGACTTGTTTTCATGCAGTTTGGTAACTGAACATAGTCAGACTTCAAACCTTGAAGGGCCTTATAGACAGTATTAATGATTTAGACTCTCCAGATGACAAGGGGAAGCCACTGAAAGGTGTTTAGCTAGAGTACTGCCATCATTTGATTTGAGGTTTGAAGATTTCTCTCTGTGTACTCTCAGTTTCCAAGGGGATAGGAATAGAGAGAGGACCTATTATGAGGCTGTTGCAGGAAACCCAGTGGGAGGTGATACTACTAACAGAAAGAGGTGGACAAAGTTGAGGTGTATTTTGGAAGCCAAGTTAACAGGACTTGTTGGCTAATTGAATGTGAAGAACAAAGAGAAACGAAGAACGGCTCCTGGTGTTAGGACTTGAGTACTTGGTCTATGATTGGTGGCTCCATCTACTGAGTGAGGAACAGGTAGGAAGAATTTATTTGAAACAGTTGGAGAACAAAACAAGAGCAGACATTTTCTAAGTGATCATTCCCAAACTTAAGGTAAAGGATATTAAAATTGAGATATATGTGTAAATGTTACCAGATTTACAGAGGAAAGTGTTAGGAAAAATAGATCCTTTCTTCCAGTCTGCACATCAACTTGGTTGAGTTTATTGCTTTGATTAATCTAAGATCTGTGTTTCTTTTCTTAGGTAACCCAGGATTTTCTGCCTTTTATGTGCCATTTGCAAAGGCTTTGTACTCAGCAGTAAACAGACGCTTTCCAGTTTGGGTTATCAGTCATGCTGGGCATGCCTTGGCCCCCAAAGACAAGAGGATGCTTACAAGCTTGGATGGTATGTCTTTATTAACATCTACTTTCCTTTATAGTGAGTTGGGTGCTATTGTTTCTGGAAAGTCTGTTAAGATTAAGAATTACTACACCAATGGAAACCTCTGCTTGTGGCATCAGTCCTATGATACCACATTTTGGTAATTTTAGGATTTTGAGAGTTGTTTTAACTCTTATGTAGGTAATCTTCTATAAAACTTGGGCAGATCAAACAGTTTGTCTGGAACCTGCCCTCTCTAGTAACCACCTAGGAACTGACTATTTATTGATCAGGCACTATATTTTCAGGGTTGTGCTAAGAGGAATGGTGGAGAAAAAATATTATAGGTCATGGTCCTTATTCTGAAGAAGCTCTCACTCTAACACTTAGAGAATGAGTAAGTGATAAACTCTCATCTGACCATGTGAATACTTCAGGAGTGAACAAAGGAGAGAACACAGTATGGGTTTGAATAGACTTTGTAGAGTAGACGAGTTTTGACAGTTGAGTAGAATTTGGATTTGAGGGGTGGAGGTGGGTGCATAGGTGTAACAGGCAAAAGGAGTAGCCCAGCAGGGGGAGAGACAGGAGGCGTGTTAGTGCCAGCAGGGCCGGACTGGGAGGAGCCCACCTGGGGGACAGCGAGGACTCTCATATTCCACATGTGTTAGGCTGCTGGAAGCCTTTCCCGGAGGGAGTAGTACCATCGACATGCAAATTACCTGCTTTTAATTTATGAGAATTCTAGCATGTTCACTCTTCTAAAAAATGAAAAATGAGAGGAAAAAATAAAATAAAACTTCTCTGTAGACATTCCATTCAAGGGCCATTGTCTTCTGTTATGAGCATCTTCTTGTATTTACTGAGCAATAATAGGGAAACCATGTGTGGGTAGGGAGAGGAAAAGGAGCAGGTGATATGGGAACTCTGTATACTAATCTGTTCTGATTTTCTATAAATCTAAAGCCATTCTAAAAAATAAAACCTGTTAATAAAAAAGTGTTGGAATTAAAAAATAATTACATTTTACATTTTATCATTATACTAGTCAGCCAGAACAGCCGTTAAGAAAAACATAGACTAGAAAGCTTAAATGACAGGAACTTATTTTCCCACGGCCGGAAGCTGAACGTCCGAGATCGTGGTTTCATCACGGTCGGGCTCGGGTGAGAGCCCTCTTCCTGGCTTGCCATTGGCTGCCTTCTTTCTGCGTCTTCACGACAGATAAGAGAGTGGGAGAGGGAGAGCCTCAACGAGCTCTCTGCTGTCTCTTCTTACAAGGACCTTAATCTCGTTATGGGGGCCCCACCCTCATGACCTCCCCTACCCCAGTTAATCTCCCCAAGGCCCCACCTCAAAAATACCATCACCCTGGGGGTTACAGCATCATCATAAGAATTTTAAGGGACAAAAACACTCAGTCCCTAACAGTCATGAATGGGAATGTTACGTTTTGGCATTGTAAATCTGATCACAGGTATAGGTCAGCATATACAGATGACATTGCACCGGAGCATACAAGTTACCTCTTAGGCATTTTTTACTAAATATTCAAGTTTTAGTAGCAGCCTTTGGTCCATCCTCAGAAGTATTAACCAACAGTTTTTAGGAGATGGTCCTTTGAAGCCTTGATCCTATTGAATAGTGAAGGAAAAGTTTCTCTTCCAAGTGAAATTTCTTTCCACATACATGAACATATGCAGGTGTGCTAAATTTGTAAGAATTCCTTTATTTGAGGAAGTGGGTGACCATTAAGAGGTGATTCCTGTTTTTATCCATATCCTATTTTTGACTGTTAACTGGACCATATGTCCAAGACAGGATAGTTACTGGAGAATTTAGGAAACAAAATCCCCCTCGTGAACCAGAGAAGATACTCTTTCGTTCCGAAGTCAGTATGGAATTTGGTTCTCTTTTCTTTTCCCTTCTGAAGCCAGAGCTCAAACTCTTCATGTATCATCTCACCAAGAACATCTCAAGCCCCTGGCTCTTGACCTCTCCTCTTAATTCGCAAATGCAGTAGTGTAGCTCAGCTTCCTGAAATGTTAGTTCTGGTTCCAGAATTCTGTGAATTTTAAATTGACTTTAACATCACATGCCAACTCTTGAGAATGGAATTTAAGCCTCTTATTTTTCTTAGTCCCACTTTCTCAATGTAATCATTTTCAAGTACCTGCTGGGAATTTGCCTCTTTGATAACATTTAGGGAAAAATAACACCTGTGCTTAAACAAATCTTTTTACAGTTACATTGTTTATTGTTAGGTAAAGTCATCACCCATTCTAA
Organism: Manis javanica; assembly: GCF_040802235.1. Lineage (NCBI taxonomy): Eukaryota > Metazoa > Chordata > Mammalia > Pholidota > Manidae > Manis > Manis javanica. Next base: position 227,178,823 of record NC_133156.1, read on the forward strand.
CTGTGTCTTTTTAAGGCATCACACATAAGATTACCTTTGCTTTGGCAAACTATCTACTCTCTGCTTAAACAGTTTCCACTCTTAGTGTCCAAGCTTTAGGTAAACAAGGTCATCCAGACTTTGTTTCAGTACTTCAATAGCTTAGATTTCTTCTACTACCACCTCTACCTACTTTATCTTTTTTACTTCCCTAATTATCTTCTATTTAGCATGATAGATCTACAAAGTCAGTGCAGTACTTATTATAATTTCATTTAGAATTAAAGCAGCACAGATTCAGTGTAATCCTTATATAAAATCCTACCAAAATTCCAGTAGAAAAAAAATCTTAAAATTCATGTGGAACCACGAAAGGCACCAAATAGCCAAAATAATCTTGAGAAAGAAGAATAAGAAAGCTTCACACCTCCTGATTTCAAACTATGTTACAATGGTAATAATCAGGCAATATGGTACTGACATAAAAAAGTGAACAGAACAGAGCAGAGAGCCAGAAATAAACCCACACATACAGGGTCAGCTAATCTTTGACAAGGATGTTAAGAGTACGCAATATGAAAAGGATAGTGTCTTCAATAAATGGTCTTGGGACAACTGCTGTCCATATGCAAAAGAATGAAACTGAAACCTTATCTTACACCACACACAAAAACTAACTTGGAATGTATTAAATACTTAAATTTAAGACCTGAAACCGTAAAACTCTTAGAAGAAAGCATAGGGAAAAAGCTCCATGACTTAGGTCTTGGCAGTGATTTTTTTTGGATATGACACCAAAAGTAGAGGTAACAAAAGAAAGAATAAACAAGTGGGACAATATCAAATTAAAGTATCTGTAGAGCAAAGAAAACAACAAAATAAAAAAGCCTGCAGAGTGAGAGAAAATATTTGCAAACTATGTATTTGATAAGGGAATAATTTCCAAAATATATAAGGAACTCATGAAACTCAATCACAAAAACTAATAGCTTGATTTTAAAATGGGCAAATTTTTCCAAAGAAGTCGTAAATGGCCAACAGGGATATGAAAAAAAGCTCACATCACTAATCATCAGGGAAATGCAAATCAAAACCACAGTGAAATTCACCTCACTTCTATTAGGATCGCTGTTACCAAGAAGAAAAAATAACAAGCATTGATTGGCAAGGGTGTAGGGAAAAGGGAACCCTTGTACACTGTCAGTATGAATGTAAATTGGTGCACCCACCATAGAAACAGCATGGAGGCGCCTCAGAAATTAAAAACAGAAATAATCATATGATCTAGCAATCCTACTTCTGTGTATATATCCAAAGGAAATGAAATCTGTACTCCCGTGTTCACTGCAACATTACTTGTGATACATGGATAATTCCAAGATATGAAACAAGTGTGTGTTGATGGATGAATGGATGAAGAAAATGTACACACACATGTAATGGAATATTATTCAGCCATTTAAAAAGAAGGAAATCTTGCCATTTATAACAGTATGGCTGAACCTGGAGGATATTACGCTAAGTAAAATAATCCAGACACAGAAAGATAAATACTATATGATGTCACTTATATGTGGAATCTAAAAAAGTCAAACTCTGAGCCAGAGAGTAGAACGGTGGTCACCAGGAACTGAGGGGTGGGAGAAATGGGGAGATGTTGGTCAAAGGATAACAACTTTTCAGTTGTAAGGTGAGTAAGCTCTGGGATCTAATGTTCATCATGGTGATTATAGTTAATAATAATGTATTGTGTAATTGAAATGTGCTGAGAGAGTAGATCTTACGTGTTCTCACTATAGCAAAAAAGAAAAAAAGTAACTGTTCCCTCAGTTCCCAGCCTTCTGGTGGTGGCTCCCTCAGTTAGGAATGCCTGCGTGCTCACCCAGGCACACATCACCAGTAAGGAGCTCCACAGATGTTTCCCTCACCAGTAAGGAGCTCCACAGATGTTTCCCTCACCAGTAAGGAGCTCCACTGATGTTTCCACAGATGCTCCCCACTGGGCTGGCTCTTGTGGTTATAGATGATCACAGGACACACTTTACCAAGAAACTATCAGGGAACATTGAGGAATAAGATTATCACTCAGTTCCTGGAGGATACATTTGGGGGTGGGGTGGGGCACAGACTTGGGGCTCTGCCTTTATCAGGGTCCTAGGGTGGGATGTCTAGGGTTTTGCAGGTTTGATGTTTATTGGCTGATTTAAAGCATAAGAACTGGAATTAGGGAGTGGGCAGGGAGAAGCGAGCCACACTGGCAGTCAGCTCTCTGGGGTACCCAAGGCCTTCTGGGGACCTTTATGGGTGGAGGCAGCCTAGTTCTTTAGCTGGTGGTTTTGCTAATAGCTGTGCAGTACACCTGTGGCAGTGTGTTTATTCAACATGGTGTCTTTTGAAGTGGATGCCTAGTCAATCAAAAGCTTAATGTCAGGCACTCAACCCTGCACTGTGTGAGGTGATGGGTGTGTTAATCCACTTGATTGTGGTGGTCACATGTATGCTTCTATAAAATCATCACATAAAAACAATTATGTTGTACAACTTAAACATATATAATTTCTTTTTGTCAGTCATACTTAAGTAAAGCTGGGAAGAATTTTAAAAAATGGATGATGGTATATGTGGTCTTATTACATATTATTCTCTGTAGTTTTATGTATATTTGAAAGTTTCCACTATTGAAAAAAAGGTTTTAAAGAAAGAGGAATAACTATAGAATCTTAGAGCTAGAAGCATCTACATCAAATCCCACCTTGCACCTTTATTTTTCAAGGAAGTAAAGTAAGGTGCAAGGGGGCTAAATGGCCTTCAACTAATGAGTAGCAGAACCTAGACGAGAAGCCAGCTCTTTTGACACTGAGGGCAGTGATTCGGGTCCTGTTGGTAGGTCACCTCAGGTGGCTAGTGCAGAGTGCTGATGAGACCAAGTTTTCAGATTTAGTTACCCTTTGAGCTGATTCTCAGATCAGACCTTCCATGGTCACAGGTTACCCTGGTCTGTGACCCTTTTCCTGCTATGACTTGTAAGGGGGCAGGGTAGGTAGAGTATTGATGAAACAGTGCAACTCATGGCAAGTGCTTGTATAAACACCTCAAAGCACCTCTTTTCATGGTGTCTTTTTCTGTTTATGTGTGTTATGTATCCCTCCATTAAGGCAATTTACTTGAGAGCCTTTTACACCTTGCTTAAAGACTAGGGTATGCTTTAAAATGTAAGCAAATATTGATTACCTAGCAGTAAAAGATTTTAAGAGCACTAGTGAAGTGAAACTGAATATACAGATTTTATTTCCTTGATTAAAAACATCTATTTCAGCACCATAACATTGAAAGGTGACTGAAAGTAAGTAAATCATATGGCAGATACTTGCTCTACTGTGAAATATTTTAAAAGGTACATCTTTGTTGTTTTAAGTTCTTTCTCCATGTATGCCCAAAGAGATTTTTGGATTCAATGCTGTATGTAGTTTTTCCTGCTTAAAATGTGCTTTTCCTATCTTATGTTGTGTTTAGAAAACAGAGGTGTTAAAAGGATTCTTAGAAAACAGGCTTGTTTAACATGCTAAACCTTCCAGAGCTGCCAGCTTACTGTCCTGTTACCTTAACTCTGGCAAGAGAGGAGATAATCCAAAGACAGAGGGCACTGGGCAGTAGTGGACATACCCGAGGCTACCCAGTGAGGGATAATAACATTGTTTGTCGTGCTCAGACTTCATGGTTCGCTAACATATCTCATTCCTACATTCTTACCTTGGGAGAAAGGCCATCCCTAATTGAGAGAAACTAGGTATTGAATTACTTAATGGGAGCAACGTCTAACTCAGTTATCACATAAGCCCTTAAGTCACACTGAGGACGAAAGCAAACATTTGAACAGACCATGAACTTTGAAAGCTGAAAACAGATTCTAAAGGTGACCCTAGATGAGGGGGTTCTCAAACTTTGGCATGCACCAGAGTCACCTGGAAGATTCATTAACACAGATTACCAGGAGCCACCTGACTTGCTGATTCAGTAGATGTGTGGAGTGAGACCCGAGAATTTGCATTTTTAACAGGTCCCAGGTAATGCTGCTGGAGGCCCTGGGAGCACATTTTCAGAACCACTGCCATTGATCTTCACCAGTAACGAACACTGGAGAGAGAAACAATTAGAAAGTATCTATTATGTGTTTTAATTTCCTGGAATGTATTTAATTCTTGTTCTAAATTGACATCTTATTATTTGTAACTTTGACTATCCTTATTGCTTAGGCTGCTTGTGTACTATTGAATTAATAACCTACTAATTAGAGACTGGTTCCCTTGCTACCTAATGAGAACAGTGCCATCTAGAGGCATTAGCCCAAAGGGCCACCACAGGGCCAAAGGAAGCTGTGGTTTCTAGGGAGCTTGGAAAGGTAACTTATCATCATGGAGGATTTATTGACATTGGCAACCTACTAGGTTATTATGGGCGGTACTTCAGAAGTATACAAAGAAACAAATCCCAGTCTCTGTCTTGCAGGTTAGGGGCGCTCCATTTGTGTTCTGAGTAGCCCAAAAGTTCTGTTAAGGGCAGGTGAGGAGGCTCTGGGCCTCACTAGGACTCCCATTGAACCAGAACAGTTCTGCTTTCATTGTTTCCCATATTGGAGGTTATGTTTGCAAATGCATGCCCTAGTAGATTGCTTTGGATAAGCAGGACAGATATATTATTCATCTTTCAAGATTATTGTCCTAAGTAGAGCTTTTCCGACATGCAAAATATGTGTGAAAAATGTGTAATCATTGAGGGAAAGGACATAAACTATAACCACACATCAAATGTTGAAACTATGTTTTCCTTCATATTAGCACATGTTAAAATTATGAACAGTTGGAAATAATATTCTAGTTGCACCACATTATCACAGTCATAAATTGAGTATAATTGGGAGAACAGATGTTCACCAATGTCAGGAAGGGGTAATTCCAGGGAAAAAAAAAAGCGTGAAAAGAAAATTTGAGGAATTAGAAGTATAAACTCTTTCTGGCTTTAATTTAATGTAGAGTCAGCTTACTTGATGGCAGATTCATTATCAACATTTTTAAGTAATTTGTTCAAAAAGTGTAACATAAAAGCTAGAAATCTTAGTGGTTTAGTTTCAGCTGATAAAACATTACCCAAAGAAGTTACACAATCTTTAAAATAATGATGAATTTGGGTCATGCTTATCCAAAGAAACAATACACCACTCCCATTGCAGCCCTCAAACAGAAAGGAAGAGAGAAAAACCAGTAGGGCTTTCTCTTGCCAGGATGTGATTGGCAGAGGACAGTGGAGGTAAAGTGGAAAGACTAGATGGGCCCAGGGCAGGAACAGTCAGTCAGTCAAATCTTGGGGCTCATAGTCCCTAGAAATAAACAAAATGTCTCTGTGAACAGGTGGGAAGAATCAGAAAACCAAAGGGCAGAACAAGGAGAGGAGTTAAGGATCAAGCATATCATTAGAGTCTCAGTGAAGACCAGCCGGGAAGTAGGGAGAGTCGCGTTGCAGGGGCGTCTCTACACAGACCGGTCGGCGCCCCTCCCCTGTCGACCTTTAGATACCTTCTCCCTGCTCACACTGCGGAGTCCTGACCCCTTGGCCATGTTCCCTGTCATCCTTAATCTACTTTCAACCTTCCTTTCCAACCTTATTTGTTCCAGCTCCCCCTGTAACCACTGTGTCCAGAATTACACCTCACTCTTCTATGCCGTTTGTTTTATTTGCTGAGGAACGTTACGTTCTCCTTGCCGAAGCAAGCAATCTCTCTCCCTACCTTTCCCACCCCATATTTTCCCCATGCAGATCATTGGTTTGGGTCAAGGAGAGAAAGCATAATTGATAGATCCTAGTTTTCACCACCAAAATTATTATTTTGAGAATAATTAAAAATTATAAGATATATTTGGGGTTTACAAAGTTTTTTGCTTGTTTTTTAAAGATTGTTTTAAATAGTGTGCCTGCCTACCGTCCCCTCACCTTGAAGGCTAACAGAGTCGTACCAATATTTAGACACAGGGAGCTTACAAAATACTTACGGAGCTGGGAAGTTGAGGCCTAAACTCTGAGAGTGTACTTCCACATCAGCTTAGTAAACTCGGGGGATAGTTATGAAAGGAAAGCCTTTGTGTTGGTGAATTAAGTAAGCATAAAGAATTAGGAACACTTCTCATCCCCTGTTTGGCTAAGATTTAGCCTAAATTAGATAAAGTCCTTTGTCCTTCTGTATTCTACTGGGAGTAATAAAGAAGTGAATGGTGGTTTCCCTATAAAATTGAAGTAAGTAGCTAGGAACAGCATTACCAAAGCACTCTTAATTAAAATTTCTTCTTTTATTTTGAGCAATTTTTTGGAAAATATTGAGAAGTACAAACAATTGTATAAGAGTCCAAGATTCTGTTCCTCAGTACTCTTGTTGATAGTTAACACTATGACATAATTGCTTCAGTATTTTTTGTTAATAAAAAATACTGCTTCAGTATTTTTGTTATTTCACTTATTAGTGAAATAAAACAGTGCAGAAAAAGTCCCATCTTTTTTGTGTCCTATCTCAAGTTCTACTATCATGAATTTGGAGTAAAGTTACATATATGTAATGATGAACAACATGATATTGTTTTGTGTTTTAAAAATTTCGTCCAAAGAGTAAACTGTACATTCATCTTACTCAGAGCATTCTTTAAAATATGAAGTGCTACGTTTAGCCTTTTAATCTCCACTTGCATATTTTTAATTAAAGCTAGTGTTAAGATACAGCTGTGTAGTAATGACGGGCAGGATGGAAGAGCTTCCTAGCTCAGAAAATTCTGATGTGAGGTTGAGATTTACTGTGTACAGACTCAGTCCTAGCAAAAGCCTCAGTGACCCTCATCTGCAGTCTTGTTAGTTCTGTGGTCATAGATCACTTGTCCAATACTGCTTGTGTGACAATATATAGTAAAACGTATGCATTTTTATTCAATATATACCTGGATATACATAGACATACATGTTAGATGTATGTTATATAAGTGCAGGTGGTAAATATATATCACTAAATGTAGAGTGTTATGATTGTTTTCAAATATGTCAAGTTACACATTTATAATAATGTGCATGTAGTAAAGAATATTTTCTAGTTCATCTTAGGTTACTTGGAGAAGGGTACAATACTTTTTATGAATCCAGAGGAGCATTACCTTTCATTTGTGATCAGTGAAACCCTTTCTCTTCTCAAAGAAATGCTTCAATCATATTACTTCAGTGTTTTGTGATTGCATTTTTATTTACTTCTGTTTTACTAGGGGCCTGTTGATCACTGTTTTCTGTCAGGGTAGTTAGTTTAGTTCATGTGAAATGGAAGGAGATTATAGTTGTCATACTTACCTGTGTTGTGAAGCTATAAAGGATGAATAATATTTCAATTCAAAATTGACAGAATTTTACTAACTGGATTAATCAATTTGACCAACCAGATGAAAAGGAAATGTCAACTGCTAATACTACTGAATTTCTCTATGAACTACTTAGGACAGATTATATATCTTTTGAAATAAACCTTTTGAATCAATAAAGTAGCTATAAAGTGAATTTCAAAGAAATGGGTCTAAGAAATAGCGTCAGATACTGAAAAGGAAATTATCAATATCATATTTGGGACCACATAATGACAAAGATATAGCATATTGGAATAACATCTATCAATTCAAGCAATTCTCAGTTTGGAAACAAGATTGTGTTCTAAATGTATTTAGTTGATTATAATTTGGAGTACATTTTCCCTATAGAAAGAGTGGTATAAATCATTTCCCTATTATTATTATTCTGATTTTGATATAATTCAGTGTAATTTTTTTACTGAATTTTATGGAGAATAAGTTAAAGATTCCTAGCATTTTTTCAGAGTACATTAAAATAATAATAGGCATGAAAATACATAGTTATGTATGTAGATAGACTTTTAACCTTTACTTTTTGCTTGTAAAATAATGTCCGGGTAGCATATTTTCAATTTCTATCATAGATTATTAACAGAAAGTACTTTCCCCATTCATCTCATTACTTCAGCAAACACTAACAAGTATTATTTTTCTCTTTGAAATCTGAGCAGTTCCCAGAGGTAAAGCCAGATTTACCTCTTAAATATTCATTTGAATTATAATATTCATTAAAGTTCATCTGAAATTTACTCTTTTAGGACCTTATTTCTGATGTCAGTGAAGTTTTAAAGTGTTCATTGCATTTGTATCAATTTCTTTTCTTTGTTCTAACCATGTAGATGTTCTTGGTGTATTTGTGGCAGGACTTAAATGACAGAAATTGAGATAATAACAATCACAACTTTTCATATCTCAGTTTACGTCAGACACTTTGTGCTAAGCGCTTTAAAGTGTTGTGCAAAAAAATTCCTAAGGGGCTAGAATTATTATGTCTGTTACATATGAGGAGACCAAAGCCAAGTTAAAGGATTTGCCAACTCATGCAGTCAGCAAGGTGCTCATCTGGGATTTAGGTCCAGATTATCTTGTCTCCAATGCCCGTGATCTTTATACTACACCACACTGTCCCAATGAAGCGAGGATTTCAACATTTTCAAGTGCTGTGTATTTCAAAAAATTGAATAAAGAACTTGGGTTGAAAATATAAGTGTTTGTTTTTTAGTATCAGAGAACAACATAATCACTTGTGGGTAGAGTTATCAGAGAAGGTAAGAGTGGAAAAGTATAAGCTACTCAAACTTAAATATAATATTAAATAAAAATTAGGATTCAGAGCCATCAGAAGCCCAGCCAAAGTCACATTTCCAGATTCCCTCTCTTCCCAATTCTGTTTTATGCTGAACTTCCTTCTTAAATAGGGAATAAATTCTAGGTTGACCTGGGAAGGAAAATTAGGTGAGAACACATCTTTCCTGGGAAATCAGTGGTACCACAGAAATAGGGAACTAAGCCTCACTGATTCAGTAAAAAGTACTTCAATAACTCTATGCCAGGCATTGGTGAACAGAAGTAAGCAAAACATGAACTGCAAAGTAAGAGTGAATGAGGAGTAGTGTGGTGAGACGAACATGGGATGTTGTGGGAACAGAAAGGAAGGCCGCTTTTACTCGTTACCTACCAAGTCATGGGAAGGCTTCTCAGAGATCACACTTGCTGAGACTTTGAAGGATGAAGAGGAGCCAGCCAGACTGACAGGGAAAGCTGAGCCCTTAAAGAAGTGAAAGCAGCACGTCCAGTTAAAAAGCAAGAGCGGTAGTTCATATGGATTTTGGGTACTTTTTAAATGAGCCACATTGTACCTCATTATAATTTGCATCTGTATCTTGCAGGAGTCATAAAGGCAAGAAATTCAGTATTCCCATGATTCAAATTTTAGAAAGCAATTGACTACTTTGTGACATTTTGAATTTTACATCCTGTTACTGCATTTGTATATATGTGTGTGTATGTATATTCCTATTCATGGGAATATATACAGATATTCATAGGAAAATATCTATTCACATTTTCTCTATTTACAGAATATTAGAGTTGGCAGGATCCTCAGAGGTTGTCTAGTCAGTTCATATTTTCAGTCAACAGTAATACCTGAATTTAAATCTTGCCTCTCCCACTTAATAGGTTTGGGACTGTCAGTCTATCACCTAATGTCTGTGAACTTAGCGATTTTCATCTATAAAATGAAGATACTTCCTGTCTGGGTTGTTGTGAGGATTGGTTGGTATAACTTAAATAAAAGTAGATAGTACGTTGCAGGCTTTAAATGGTAACTACTACTATTGTTACTGTTTCAAAAAATAATGTTATTTTTTAAGATGTGTTTCCCAGTGAATTTGTTACTTTCACCTACTGAATGAAAAACATGCTCATATTTTTGCTTTTAGATCCAAATGCTCAAGAAATTAAGGACATCTATGGACTCCAGGGTCAAGTAGAACACAAACTAGCTTTCCTGAGAACTCATGTGCCAAAGAAAATGAAACTTGTGGTCATTGGCCATTCAATAGGCGGCTACATTTCCCTTCAGATTCTGAAGCGTGCCCCTGAGCTCTCAGTAAGTACGCCTCCGGAGTGCTTGTGGGTGCTTGTAGGGACTTGCACAGATCCTCCTCAGCCTTCCTTGCCTTTTTTGTCTCTTGTTTAATTGGTAAGTAGAAGAGAGAGAGGTACTCGGTAGCTGCCTTTACCCTTATCTCCATATTACTGTGTGCCTCTGAATGTGTGTTCATGCAGTTTCTGTAATATTTCAAAAAATAATACTGAAGGAGGCAGGAATTTCCAAATGAATGCCTTTTAATCCAGGGTTTTCTGGCAATTTTAAATTATATCTAATTTGTCTTTATGAAGGAATATTTAAGAGTACTCCTCAGCTAAGACCTAGACAAGAATCTATTGGGAGAGTGTTTTGCAAATGCTCATACCTCCTTTCAAAAGGAAGAAAATTTTACCGTCGTCATCATCGATAGGCAGTCATCCTTATGGAACACTGAATATTTAGTCATGAGTGTGCATGTTTACCAGTTCTGTAGCTTGGCAGCCTTTTTTGAGACACTCCTTCATTCATTCCCTCATACCTAGTGGGTGCCACTGTGCGCCAGATACTAAGTGAGACGTTGGAGACACTGAGACCTACCTAATGTGCCCAGGAAAGCCAGTGCACTACAGGAGACTTCAGAACAAAACAAAACCTTGTCCTTTCACTAACATATACCATTGAAATGACCCATTGAATGGATGCAGTTCACAACACAAATTATTTCTTCATCCAACAGTTCTTGTCATGTGTCAGGCCCTGTGCTGTATTTTGAAGACATCCCAGTGAATATGACAGTATTTGACATACTAGAGTCTGACGTCTAATGGAGGAGACAAACTACCCAGTAGGTGTGTAACTACTGTCCTGTGTAAGTACAGGGTGTGTGGGACTATGAAGGAATGCTCTTCAACCTGGTCGCCTGAATACATGATAGGAAGTGATTCTTTCATGAAACCTCTCTATTCTAGGATTTTGAGTTTTCTTATTTCATGTGATAAAATATCTCCAGTGGAGTCTCGGAGCTCACTAGGAATTTGCTCCTCTTCCTACCATCTTGACACACTTACTTTTTACTCACCATTACCCTTAGGAAAAATACAATTGTGTCCTCCCTGGTTGTGGTTTTTAATACCGAATGGAGGTTGTTAATTTTCTCTTATTGGGTATAAAAAATGTATTTTTTCATTTCTAAGTGTGAATTCAAATTCAAAATTGAACTCCATTTACTTATGCCTTTTTTCCCCCTAGATAAAGCATCTTAATCAGAAATTAGACTTTGTTTTTACCACTTTGCATGGCTTCTAATCTCTTCTGTGCTTTCTAAATCTCCTCTGTGCCATGTCACCAGGCACCGTTTTTACAGGGCACCTCATGAGCCCTGCCGCGCCGTGGTTGCACAGTTGCTGCGGCAAGCCCCAGCTCCAGAGCCAAGGCACCGAGGTTCAGACACTTGCTGTCATGCACATGTGGCCACAGACAGGTCACTAAGCCTCTCTGTACCTCTGGTTTGCCTCATCTGTAAAATGGGGATAATAACATGTTCTTCAAAGGATTTTTGTGAGGAATTATATAAAGACTTAAGAATGGTGTCTAGAATTTAAAATTTCCCTATAGGTATTAGGTATTATTATGATTATGGAAGTGACAGTGGAATCACTGGCTCAATCATTATGTTAACTACTGCATTAGTTACCTACAGCTGTGTAACAAAGTGCTCCAAAGCTTGACGGTGTAAAACAATACCCATTCATTTCCTCACAGTTTCTGTGGGCCTAGGATCTAGCTAGATATTGGGACTCTGCATCCCAAGCCTTCAGGCCCCAAGGCTTGCACCAGTGGGAGCCTCAGACTGGGAAATATCACAGCTCCACTGGGCCTCAGGCCTCTGAACTTGGACTGAGTTAACCACCAACTTTCCTCATTCGCAGCTTGCAGGTGGCATTTGTGGGACTTCTTGGCCTCCATAATCACATGAGCTAATTCCTGTAATAAATCTCATATAGATATATAGATTGTATCTACATATATCTGTATATATTCTATTGATTCTGTTTCTCTGGAGAACCCTGATGAATACACTATTCTATAAACATAGGGAAGAAAAGATGCATTTCTGAGTCCTTCACAGTTTATTAATTTAATCACAAATCTGTCATTTTGGTTTTTGTTTATTTGTTCCACATCCATCCTTTATGTAATAGATTGTTTCACTTGCACATATTTGCAACACGTTTGTTTTGAACTCATCTCTCTTGGCTTGCTGTCACAATATCTATTGGGAAAGAAGGACAATGCCTCTTAAAGTTAATGTACTTCTTAGAGTTTTGTCAGCTTTATAACTTTCTAATTAATATTCTACTTTCCAGTGTTCTTGCCCTTACAAGAATAGTTGTGGAAGGGAAAAGGAGGATGAAACATGAGCTTAACTTAGTCAGTTTGTGGAGACATAACTCATACTGTGATTATAGAATTTTCAAAAAGACATGTGAAACTGTGTTTTCCTGAAAGTGTGTATTCTAAAAAATAATGCATGCAATAAATTGTCCATAAATATTACCCGGGAGGAAGGTAAACATCTGTATGATTTTTCTTTTTTATTATTCAAAAGCTTTTTCTGGTTTCAATTAACTACATTGTTGAAGTCCCCTCAGCCCTCTTTAAACACCTGGCCCAGTTAATATTGGTGGTATGATCCTTGCTGAAGTGTTGAAATTTCAGTGTCTCTGGGCTACTCTAAGACGGCAGAGTGCCTGCATGCCTGAAGTTAGCATGACACGCTCCATTTAAGATGCATTTGACAATCAAATAAGTTTGTGTAAGCCAGAGTGTTGCAATCCCTAATCATTTTGCCAAAAATAAGTTAGCTGTTATGTTTTATAACATATGAAGTGTGATAATAAGAAACTTGTGTTTCCATCTTTTCTGTTATTTTTACTGGAATATTTGACTCCCATAAGATTTTGAGGACATATGTATGGTTTAGTAGCTGGTTTATTTGGTTTTATTTTGTTTCAGTTCTTTGCAATGTTTTTGTAACTAATTATAGAAAACTTCAGTTTTAAAATCATTTTAAGAGACTCATATATTTTAAACATATTGTCTGACCTATATTTTAATACAAAAAAAATCATTCTTTTTAAAAATCTGGTATTAAATCTTTTTTGTTTCTTTAAGCAAATTTGGTATGTAGAATTACAGAATTTCTAAATATATTTTGACAATAATGTCCAGAATAAAGGCTTTGAAAAGAAGCCTGAAAAGATAGGTAGTTGGAAAACTATAAATAGTAGCTGCCGTGACTTAAAATAATAAACGTAACTTAAGACTCATAGGATCTTAGAACTGAAGTGGGCTTTAGAGACAGTCTCGTCCCATCTTTCATCTTATGGGTGGAAACTGAGAGAAAAGCGTCCTGCCAGGACTCAGCCGCAGCTCTGTCTGAATCCAGGGGTGGGGTACAGTTTATATTAGTGTGGGTACACATAGAGTCTGAGGAGGTCTTTGGTGGCTCTTTCAACCTTTGAGTGATAGCAGGGCCTGTAGATGGTACAGAGTGTTCCTGGCGTGTCCACTGCTAGCCTCGTGCCGCTTGTTGGGTTGTAGCACAAAGGACAGGAGACCCCATGGACGCTGCTCCAGCAATCTGATCTGGGAGGAGAGATGACATGGGGCAAAAAAGTAGTCGTCTTATCCCCACTACCTAGAATCTTCTTCCTCTCAACATCAATACTCTGTATGTTAAAAAGGTGCCATCTGATTTTATCAGTAACTTGTTTGTATAAAGTTCAAGGTTGAGAGTTGAAAACCTTTCATTCTTAACTGGGCTCTGTATTTGGTCATAAGGTAAACTTCAAGTAATTTAACTTTTATTTTCCTCTAAGAATTTATATAGCATTTGATGATAACACTTCCTCCCCTTCCAGGGATATCAGATCCTTGAAAAAGTTAATTTTTTATATTATTTGGCCTTCCTTGGGGAAAAGGCACAATAACATAGAGCTGTCTGGTTGGCAAAAATATCTCCTCTGTCAATGAAATTTCCAGATGACTGACACTCATTCCTGTAAGCACTAGAATATTTTATCCAGCTGGATAAAAAATTGTCTAAAATATATTATTTACTTTCCTGCCTTTTCAGCAGTTTATATTGATGATGATGTAATTAGTGATTTAAGAACTCATTTTGATAGTGTAAGACTACAGTAAAATACCATCAAAAGGATTTTGCCTGTGTCCTGAAATTTCTTAGATGATAGTGCTTTTTTAAAAAAAGAGTTTTCTTGTCTGTTAATTTCATAGTTTCTCTATCTCCTCCCTCAGTGTTAGGTGCCACTTCTCTTCCGTATTTATAACTTGTTACTACTAATTTGCTGCAGGTAGAGAAAACAGATAACCATGTTAGAATTTTGTCTCAAGTAAGAATGAACAGATCTTAAATGAAGATACAGGAGTAAAATTGATGAAATTGAGTTTTTTAATTGCTCAGAGCCTTTTTTTTTCTTTTGTTTCTTTTGAGATCCCCAGTAGCATTTTAGATACTCAAAATTTGAGAGACTCAAAGCACACCACAAGTATAGCTGAGAAACTTCAAGAACTTCACTGAAAGAGACTAGCATATTAGATCATGGATGTGTTGATTCAGGAGTACATCTCATCTATGTTAGGGGAAAAAATAAATATTCTGTGAACAATGAAATTCTTGAGACTTCGTGGTATACTTACATGATTCTGATGAACCCTCATGTCTGCAGTCAAAGTTAGACATGGCATGTGAGAAACATTCACATAACACCGCTGAGTGGTGGTCACTAGTTGGGATAATTTGGAGGAAGTGGCAAGAAGAGAGGTAAGTCGTTTGTCAGAGTCCTGTCTCTAGATTAAGCATTGAGAAGTGGAAGGCAAAATGAGGAAGTACTGTAAGGCTCTGAATGTTTTGAAGAGAGAGGTGGCTTCTAACTGGGAAGATCAAAAGATGCTTAATGGAATAACTGGTATTTGAACAGAGAAAGGGTAAATAAGCGCTTAGAACTATTTAGAAGTAGAGAATTTTTATGATTTGGTAATAGGGGGTTGCTGTGCATTCTAAGCAGTGGGAACGGAGCCCAGTGGAAAGACAGAAATGTGTTTTTATCACTGAGCACAAGCAGAGAGCAGCAAGTGGTCTGCTGTGGATGCAGCGCAGTGTATGAAGGGAGCAGTGGGCTAGGAGAACCTCGGTTCCCAGGAGTGGAGGAACCTAAGCATGGACAAAGGAGTCTGGACAGCAAGGAGCCACCAAAGGACCTGTGATGATAGTAGGCCTGCATCAGGTAAATTAATCTCTCAGTGAAAAGGAGAATGGAATCGAGCACATAGAATAAAAAGCAAACAACCACGTGATAGGCAGATTGACCAGATCAGAAGAGAGAGAATGAAGGTAGTATATGGGATTTGCCAACGGAAATTGTTAAGAAGGAAAAGAAGCAGGTCACAGATATATATTAGGGAAATGACTTCGTTTGATGGAAAGGAGGATGAGGAAGAGAAAGAGCATAATAATTTCCCACACTACTGGCTGCAATCCATTAACAGATCCTGAAATCACTTCAGTGGTTTGCAGCCAGTGGCTCAGTCAAGATAGTAGACTGTGCTATAGGAACAATGTGTTGGTAGCTTTTAACAACAAAGATTTGTTTATTGCTCATGACATAAGTCTTCTGACGGTAGGCTGCCCCCATGCAGTTCTCTTCATGCAGCCTTACTCCAGAATCCAGACTGATGGAGTAGCTTCTGTCTGGAATAATCCAGTCTCTGCTATGACAGAGGATAGAAGGGAAGTAGTGAACGGCACTCTGCATTTTCAAACTTCTCTCTGGAAGTGACATTTGTCACTTCTCATACTGTGTTGTACAGAGAGCAGCTTACGTGACCAAATCTGCCATCAATGAGGCTGTGAAGTAAAATCCCCTTCAGAGAAGGGAACCATATGCTTGTGAACAATAAAACAGCATTTGTAAAAATATATGCAATAAAAAGTAAAAAAAAAAAAAAACAAGATATTAGAGTGTATTGTATTATAATAAAGGTATGTATTGTGAAACCTTTGTTTCACTTTATATGGTTGTGTGTTGATTCTTAGATTACAATATAGAATGTATTTCTTACTGTGGGGTCAAGGTAAAAAATTAAAGCCATTAACCTAGACTAGAGCATACCACAGATGCTAAGAGGAGAGAGAGGACAGTGTCAAGAAAGATGTAGATATGTTGTGGATTAAAGATGACAGATTCTTTGCCTTTCCTCTCTCAAGAGGTGAAGTCACTTTCCCTCCCCCTTTGACTTTGGACTGGGCATGTGACTTGGGATACAGTAGATGTTCTGATACTTCCAAGCCTGAGCCTTAAGGGGACTGAGAGCCTCTATTTCCTCCCTCTTGGAAGCCAGCTGCCATATAAGAAGCCCACCTGCCTGGGACCACCATGTTGCAAGAAAGCCCAAGCTGGCTTCATAGGAGTCATGAGACACCAGATGTGAGTGGAACCTTCTTGGACCTTCCAGTCTATCCCATCTTCTACTGAATGCAGCCAAGGGAATGACCCCAGCCAATGCCATAGGCAGTAGAAGTCTAGCTGTGCCATGTTTATGGAAGCAGAAAGAGTAATCATTGTGGTTTTAAACCCAAAGTTTGGGGGATAGTATGTTAGTAGCGGTTGATAACTGAAGGTAACAGGATTGAGTTCACAAAGGTTGGAAAGAAGGAGAACTTAAGGCTTCGAAGGTAGTAGTAATTGGAAGGTTGTTAATGATCTTGAGAACATTTTTAGTGAAATAGTGGGAGAAGGAGGTTGCAGGAAGTTAGGTGATAGATAGTGATCCAGGAATTGGTCAGGAGAAGGGGAAAAGACAAGATGATAACTTAAGGAAAAAGCTGGTCAAAAGAACATTTTTCTCCTGTAAGTGAGAGATGTAACCTGCTGAGGGGAGTAGTCCATGCAGAGAGAGATGTTGAAAATGAACGAGAAACAGGAACATTTGTTCGAGGAGGTTTCCTTCTGTTTGTCTTACAGCCTCTAGTCGCTTGAAAATGAGGCAGGATGCCTTTTTCTGAATCTTTCACTGCATCCTTGCCAAAGTGTTTTTGTGATTTCACTTGGCTCTTCATTTGAGTCTAGAAGCCTGACAGTTTTTAAAATTAATGTACTGTCATTACTAACAACTAAATGTACCCAACATTCATTTGAAATTTAGAGAACATGTTCAAATGTAACAAGGTCATTTAATGACCTAATTTTTCCCATCTTACAGATAAGGAGACTGAAGTTCCAAGGAGTTGTGTATCTAAGCCGTGTTATTTAGCTAGTAAGTGGCAGAATTAGGACACTATGCTATTTCCCATTATCTGTTTCAAAGCAGTTAGTTAAGTAATTAGAAAGGTCATGATTATAGGTGGTTAGAGTAAATTACTTTGACAAATCACCAAAACCTATTTGACCTAAATGTGAGATTTCTGCTGTTGTTTCTTTAGTACTTGAGTTCTTCAAATACACATGAGGGTTTTAGTGGGAAGCAGGTAAATGCTTTAGGGGGAAGTTCACAGAGAATTGGGAGAAACAAACTGAGAAAATAAAGGGAGTTGGTGTGGAGGGTTGGGCCATGGACAGAAATTGAACTCAGAAGAAGGCAGTGACTCAGAATCCTAGGACTGAGCTGGGGGCAGAAGGTGAGACCAGTGTGAAGGGACCTGGAGGATTCTACAAACACCGTGCATAGTAGTTCCACAGTTGTGTCCACATGAGCCCTTAGTAAGCACTGGTATGTGAAATCCACAGGGGTCAGGCAGTCAGCCACTAACTATGGTTTGTGAAAGACTCCATTTCAGAAAACAATATCCTCTACTGTGAGTAGAGTTTGTATTATGATGAAATGCTGCTTTTCCAATCACTTATGCATTTATTTAAATGTATATATTTATCTGTTTATGTCTGTGTACTCGCACTATCTTTTCTGAATAACCTAGGAGGCTACCTTGCTGAAAATTAAACACATGGAAAGTTTCAACTTTTCAACTTCAGCCATTTTTTAGTCATCTGCATATTTTAAAAAATCCCGAAATTGCTTTCAAAGTGGAAAAATTGTGTGGGCTTTTTTCATCTTTTCATAACTCAAAAACTATTTAATATATTTTTCTCAAACTTTGCAAAAAAAAAATCACCTTTGGGCTGAAACCAAGCATGGAAAATTTCACCACAAAGGGCTAATTTTTTGGAAGGCTGCAAGAAAGTGAAAACAGGGGTTTATAATAGAGCATTCTTCATGCATGTTAATACTTAGTACTTTATCTAATGCATTTCATCTGAGAATTTCTGAGCACTTTTCAGGTTTAAATACTGAACCATTTTAATATTTGTGTATCCATGATACTTTCAGATACGGAAAAATTTCCCACATCCTCTCTGCAGTGCAGTATACTGGAAGTTAGTGAGGTGTGTTAAAGGGACAGGTAGGACAAATGAAGTGAAGTAACTACTAGCCAGGGAAAACCTTACACTTACCTGCCGAAACGCGTTTTGTCACTATCTCTTCCTGGCCTGCAAGTAGTTGTGAGAGACTATAGTAGATGACATGAGGCACTCATTCAGATAACTAAGCTGATAATTCTCAAAGCATCAGATCCCCTGGGATCTTGTTAGAAATGCAGATTATTAGGCCCCACCCAGACCTGCTGAATCTAGCGGTTCAGGGCTGGGACCCAACAATCAGTGTTTCTGATGCATACTTAGGTGTGTGAACCACCAACCTAAGTTTTCCAAAAGTTTGAAATGTAAACTTTTGGAGAATTGTTTAGACAATTATCTGCCCTTGGATATGTCAGCTCTGTTCTTGTATCACCCCTTGGAAGCAGAAGGAATGCTAATCAAGTTCCCTAAGGGAAGAGAACTTGTTTTCTGTATTTCATGTATTCTAGCTCTTTCCACCTATGACCTTATCCTCAAGCACAGCGACCCCCATGAATAAAGGTGCTGACAAGGAAATAGCACTAGGTGTTTTTCCTCATTTCCTTGAGTTATCAGGGCCAAACCTGGGATGGTACCAAATATTTCATTCTTATTTCTTTGAAGTTTCAAGTGGCAGGGTAGCAGAAGTCTGTCAGTAGAAGCTGATTTAAGCCCTGCTCTTTTATGTGCAAATTTTCAATCTTTACGTTTTGCAGTGGCCCTTTGCGGGAGTGCAAGGGCACTTTTAGGCACTGAAGTAGTTGCCTAGGTAGCCTTGTAACAAATTGTGAGAATATTCTCCTGATGTAAGTTACTACTCTGTTGTACGTAGGCCTTTAACTAATCTCTGGGGCCCCAGCTTGTTAAGGATGGGAAATAGGCACAGCCTTTGAGGGGTGGTTGAGCAGTTTAAAGGGATTTTATTTTCATTTGCAGCCCATCTCTGTGAAGCGTGAATATAGCTGTCTAAGCCAATATAGATGGGAAGGAAAAAAGAGATGCCTTCTTTTTTAGTTGATCATTTAAAATTTTTACTGTGAAAAATTCCAAACAGGAAAATAAAAATAACTGTATAATGAATCTCCAGATACCATTATCCAGGTTAATATAGCTATTAATATTTCAACTTTACCTCATTTTTTTTTCCTTAAATACTTTCAGGTAAATTATAGCCCTCATGATATTTCATCCTTAAATACTTAATTGTGCATCTTTTAAAAAGGGCCTTTTCTTATATTATCCACATAATAAAATTAACGGTCATCCTTTGGTACATCTGATAAAGTCCATATTCTGATTTTCTTTGTCTCCACTATGCCTTTTTACAGTTACTTTGCAAGATCTTTCTTTAAATTAAAGATTTGTCTTTCCAATTACAGAAGTTAATCTATTTGCAAATTTTTGGAAGGAGGAAAAAAAGTAAAAGAGTAAATGTGCCTGTGAAGATTGGTGTAGGTCCAGAGAGACTTAATGTACCACATACGAAATGCACCGCAAGTTACTTTTATAACTCAACAAGGAGCTTCTTAAAACAGAATGTGAACTTGTTTACAGAAAGATATGGATAAATCTAATAATTTGTTATAGAGAAACTTAGCACAAGAGTTATGACTTTATATAGATCATTTTAGAACTACTTAGCTTGCTGCTTGAGTTTCCATGATTAGACCAGAGAGGATAATGTAGTACCTCTACCTCTCAATTTTGTTTTTATTTACTAAGAAAAAAAAAGAAAAATTCTGCTGTTTTTGCATTATTTCTGAGGATATAAAAATTTAAGACACCCAATTCTCTTGTAGATATTTAGAGTATTTTAAGATTAAATTTTAACTGGTTTTATTATGATATTATTATATTACATGACTATAGCTTATGGATGTAATTTAATCCTCTCAACAACTCTTTGAGGGGGTTTTACATTAGGAACCTCAGAATAGGACAAAAGTAACTTGCTCAGGGTTAGACAGATAGTAAGTGCCTGTGCTAGGATTTGAACCCATGTGTGTTTGACACCAAAGTCCAAGTTCTTAGCTACTAGACTAAAAAGGGTAACTTCATATTACAAAGGATTTGTAGAAAGCAGTAAAAGCATAGCAACCCCTCAGATAAAGGTACAAAGGACATGAACAGGAATTTACCAAAGAAGAGCTAGCTAATTAAAAATCTATCAAAAATGTGTACCTAGCACAATGTATGACACAGTGCTTTATAAATTAATATATGGCAATGCTTAGACATGCCTGTTTATAGAGTATAGTAGTACTTACTAATGTTTGATGAACATAGCTCAACAGTTACCAAAATGAGTCACTACTATTGTAGATGTAAAAGTTCAGTGTTGTGTGTATGTATACTTCTGTATAGAGTTTTAGAAAGTCTGAACAGGTAAATATCAGGTGGCTGATAGTGGTGATCTCTGGAGGCTAGGGGTAAGGGTGTACTGCAGGTGGAGACTGTTGTTTCGTCTTAAGAGATAACAGTGATTGTGTGAATTAAAAATAATTCCTATTAAAAAATGGTTATACCCTATGAACCTACAGATTCCTTTCTTTGGAATCTATAGTCAGAAATAATCTCAAGACAGAACACTCATGTACAAAAATATTATTCGCTGTAGCAACAAACTGGAAACACCATGATGTGCAGGAGGGGTTAAGTAGAGTATGGAATGTGCAGCTATTAAAATTATATTTTCAAAAGACTTTGTAATACATAAAAGCTTATTACAGACTATTAAGAAGAATGTTAAAATTTATAGAGCATCTACAACTAAATCAGAAGAAGACATACATTTAAAAAGCTTGGAAATAAAATAACCTAAATGAATATAGTGTTGTGTTTGAGCGGTGAATTTTGGGATGATATTTTTTCTATTTATTTTTTGTTTTTAAATTTTCTTTTAATGGTACGTATTTCTTCACTATAATAACCACTTAATGATTGTGCATTTTCTTTTTTTACAAAGCAATTTGTATGACTTCATAACAAAAAGTTGGTTCAGGAGGCATAAAAAGTATTGGGTAATTTGTTACAGAGCAATAGTTAATAAATACCTGGGGAAAGTGGAAAGGTAGTGTCAGCCTCGTGGTTTCCATGCAGGAAGACGCCTGCCTAGCCCAGTAGCGATGGGAAGTCCGTAGCCACCTCTTTGGCAGTAGCAGCTTTCCTAGCCTCTGACCCTACATTACCTGCCTAATTACCTTACTTTAAAATTAACAAGACTTTTGGCCTTCACTGTGATTTTTTTTTATTAACCCTGCCTCCCCCTGTCCCTCAAAATAATTTGGGTTGCTGATAGGTATACCTTTGGATGGCCAGCTTCATGACTGTTACTTGAGTGTGAAAAAAAATTGCAGCTTGGAACAGAAGCACAGAACCCAAGAATGGACTAATAGTTACCAAAGGGAAAGGGACTGGGGAGGACGGGTGGGAAGGGAGAGATAAGGGCGGGAAGAAAAGAAAGGGGGCATTACGATTAGCATGTATAGTGTTGGGGGGGCACGGGGAGGGCTGTGCAACACAGAGAAGACAAGTAGTGATTCTACAGCATCTTACTATGTTGAAGGACAGTGACTGTGAACTTGGTGACAAGTAGTGATTTTACAGCATCTTACTATGTTGAAGGACAGTGACTGTGAACTTGGTGACAAGTAGTGATTTTACAGCATCTTACTATTTTGATGGACAGTGACTGTGAACGGGGATGTGAGGGGGACTTGGTGAAGGGGGGAGCCTAGTAAACATGTCCTTCATGTAATTGTAGATTAATGATACCAAAAAAAAAAAAAGATACAGTAATGATTTAAATGAAAAAAAAATTGCAGCCTGGGATTAGCATCATCATTCATCCTGCTGCTGGAGTGAAGCAGACCTTCTTCAAGAAGGTACAGCCGTATTCAAATCTCATCCGACCATGAGGTTCTCGGGGCTAGCACTTCAGAGGCTCTGGGTTACGCACGAGTGACCCGTTCTAAGGCAGAGGTGTTGTCTGTGTGAATACCCTTGCAACTGGGTGGATACAAGTCTGCGAAATATAGCTTGTACCTTGCTGCATTTAGACATCGTTATGCCAATGAACTGGATGTTCATAGGAGAGCAAATTCTTAGAGCATCAGTGGATGGAGCATAGCAGTCAGAGAAGAGGTAATACAGAAGAGAGTAGAAACAGATAAAATTCTGTGAAAAAAATTTTTTGTGGCTGTTGTTTATTCCAGCCAGATGAAGATTCCTCACAAGTCTATCAGTAGTTGGCAGATATGAGAATTATGAATGTGATCTTTAAGGAAGGAAAAGTCTAATATGGTTACTTAGTGTGCATGAGGCTTTTTTTCTCCTTTCTTGCTCATAATGGAAAATTTGTGAATATACCATAAAGGCCACAAAAAATGCCCTGACATGGAAAAAAGCCCAGCAGGCACTAAAGGAAAGATGCTATGGGAGAATGAAATGTGGCTTGCTTTGTGCTCTTGCGTTCCAAGCCAGGTCAGACTGATTGTATTTGGTTGGGAAGAAGACACATTATCAGGTATCAGGGAGATATATTGATGAATGGATAAAGACTGAAGCCAGCATCATTTCTGACAACCTGTCCCCAGGAAGCCAGACAGTAAATCACTTCCTAGGAAAAGACACACAGAAACCAGAAGGCGCACACATGAATAAAGTTTGCAGACAGTCCAGAAACTCCATTTCAACAAGTAAGTTTATCTCCTCACCAATGTAGTTATGGAAGCTTCTGTAGTAAACCAAATTCGATGTTAGAGATTCTGCCTTTTCCTCTTGCATGAACTACTCCCCTCAGGAAAGTGCTGAGTAGCTCCTTGTTGCCCACTGCAGAGAAGCAAGACTCTGAGGGCATCAGGAATATTCTGTGCCTGTTGATTGGCACTGATTCAGAAGTGATTTCATAAAAACGTAGGAATGGATTCTGACTGTCTGGGTGCCAGGGAGTTCTCTTCAAGCTCCTCTGAGGGAGATGGCCTCAACTTACCACCTTTGGTCGTAGTCCCTGTACCTGTCATATACATATCTAATGCTCCCTCATAATTATTATTATTTCTGCTTGTCTACCTCCTTTCTGCTTTTTCTTGTCACCACCTAACACATGCCTTCTCTCTATTTTCTAAAATCATCTCAAATATAAACTACATGAACTCTTTCCTGATTGTTCCCAGTCATTTTTATTATCCCTCCTTTGTAACCTTTTTTTCATAATTCTTACATATCCCACCTTGTATTATAGGCATTACATATTAATTTGACTCTCCCTATTAGAGTTTTTAACTTTTCTTTTTTTTAATTAAGGTATAATTTATACCATAACTGTTTTCTCTCTGTGCTTCAATCTGGGTATTTTCTGACATATATTTCAGTTCACTAATTCTCAGTTCAGTTATATATACACTCCTTTGAAATCATCTGTTGCATTCTCATTTTCAGTTATTAGATTTTTCTGCTTGTAGAATTTCCATTTTATTACTGATATAGTTACCAATTCCTAAAATTCTATATCCTGTCATTTACTTTCTTGATCATATTAATCACATTTTAAAGTCCATGTCTGACTTTATTCTCCTGTACTGTCAATAGTTTTTTTAAAAATATAATTACTTTTATACTTAAAATGTAAAGATTCAAAGATGACATAGTTGAAATAAAAATAAAGATTGTGTCTGATAACTCCAGTATCGAAGTCTTACATAGTTGCATTTCTTTTCTGCTTTTTCCTTAATTTCTGATCATGTTCCTTTGTCCCTCAGCATGTTTGTGTATTTGGCACAGTTCCCCAAAGAAACAGAACCAAAAGTTATATATAGGAGTGTATATATAGGAGATTAACTCTAGGGAATTGGCCAACATAATCATGAAGGCCGACAAGTTCTGAGATCTGTAGTCAGTCCCCCGGAGACCAAGGAGAGCTGATGTTCCAGCTCAAAAGCAGTCAGTGGAAGGAGTTCTGTTTCTCAGCCTTTGTTTTACTCAAGCCTTTGACTGATTGGCTGAAGCCCACTAGCTCTGGGGAGGCCAGTCTGCTCTCCTCAGTCTACCAACTCAGATGTTAAATCTCATCCAAAACATCCTCTCAAGACATACCCAGAATGTTTGACCAAATATCTGATCATCCCATAGTCATGGAAATTAATCATCACAGCTTGATAAGGTTATTGGTTATTTTTTAACTGAATACCTGTCATTATGTATGAAAAATTGTTATGACAAAATGAGGCTCCTATCTTCTTCCATAGAGGATTTACTTTTGTTTGTGTCTAGCAGTTGTAGAAAGGTCTGATTTTTAATGCCATCAGGATTTGGGCTGAATCAGAGCTGTCTTTGTAAGGGCTGGTCTATTTCCAGTCCATCACTACTTCCAGGGGGTAGCCCTTAGTAGTTCCCACTGAGAGCCTAGGGTGCCTTCTCTTTAATGGGCACCAAATGCTTAAATTTTGACCCCTGAGCCACAGAAGATTTCCAGAAACTCTCTTCAGCTTCATGGCCTCTTAGCCACTGCTCATAAATTGGTTAAATAACTAAGAAAAGCTATTTCAGCACACTTCTCTGAGTTTCCTTTTTCTCTACAGTTTTGGCCCACCAAATCTCCTCTGCCCTTTGATGCTTTCTCAGGCACTTAAAATACTTTTTCCAGCTTTTCTGATTGATCTCGTCATGAAGATTGCTTTGCAATAAGCTCATCTGCTATCCCCACTCCCCATCTCCACCATTACTGGCTGTTGCCTAGCTTCAAGTTCTTTGAATTTTGCCATTGAGAAGTGTGCATTTGAGGTTTTGATTCTTTATGTGATCTGTTTTTTTCTCTAGACAGTTTTAGAATCTTTACTTTATCTCCATTATTATATTTTATGATGATATTCCTTGGACTGTTTATTATTTTTGAAAGAAAACTTACATCCTTACATACTGAAAATTTCTCTTGTATTTTGTTCTCCTTTTCTCATACTTTATATATTAAACCTCCAGAAGTGATTCTCTTGATCTGTTTTCTTTTCCATTGTTCATGTCTCCCTCTCTCTCTTTTGTTTTGTTTTTTAATTCTATAGGATGAGCAATATGGGATATTTTCCCAACTTTATCTTGGAACTCATCTAATTAAACTTTTGATTTCAGCCTTCATGCAAATCATTTGAGATAATTTATTTTCTTTCATTCCTGTTTTGTAATGTCCTTTTTATTTCATGGCTCACTTACTGTTTCTTCGAGAAAAGCAGATTTTTTGGAGTTTTGTTTACCCTTGCACTGGCTTTATTCATTCTGAATTCCCTTTTTTCATGTTTAATGTTTATCTGCCTACTATAATTGAAGCTTTCCTCAAATATCTGACATTCCTTTTTTATCTATTCACATTTAAGAATGAGTAACTGAAAGTCCTGGGAGGTTTTATGTGGGAGTGGGCCTTGTCAGCTCTCAGCTTTGCTGCAGGGTAATTGGACAGGTGTCCTCACATTTTGGGGGGATGTCCCCCAATGTCACTATCTGTGTGTTTTTTCCTCTAGACACATTCAGTTTCGCACACACACACAAAAACCAAACTTAAAGGCTCCCGCCTGAGGGCAGCAGCATCTCAGCAAAACAGCACAAGAGGCTGGCATTTGCATGTGAGTGTGTCAGCATTTCGGTGTTTGGGTGTTCACTTAATTCCCATTAACAGGGTGGCCCATTTCCCCTGCCTTTCTCATACCCCCAGTGTGCCCCAGTCTGAAAGCTCTCTCCTTCTATTTCTGTATGGAGGAAACCTCTACTGCCGAGCCAGGGGAGGAAGAGGCTACTGGATGAGGCCAGTCGTGGGGGATGCACTGCTCCTCAGCCAAGCTTTGATTCAGTCAGTCTCTTGTGTGCCATGCCCTGTCACTGAGCACCTGTCACAGACTTAAAGACACCTGTGAACAAAACAGAAATGCTCTGCCTTTCCAGAGGTCATAGTCTGCTAAAGGGAAATGGTAATAAACGTTAAAATATGTGTAAATTTGTATGGTCAGGGGTGATACTACCTTGATAAAGAGTGGAACAAGATAAAGGGGATCGCTACTGTTCACCATGTAACTTATTCACTATGTAAGAATTTGTTCTCCATGTAAGAACTTGTTCGTTATGCTTCAGAAGATTGGAGACTGACGAAAATTAGACTTGGGGTGGATTAATGATTGTGCATTGAGCATTGACTCCCCTATGCAGAATTTTATTGTTGTTAACAACCATTTGATCAATAAATATGAGAGATGCCCTCTCAAAAAAAAAAAAAGTACAGACTTCCAATTGTAAAATAAGTAACCGGGATGTAATGTATAGCATAAGGAATATAGTCAAAATATAGTAACAACTTTGTATGGTGATAGCTGGTAGCTAGAATTATCATGTATATAAATGTTGAATCACTGTGTTCTACACCTGAAACTAATGTAATACTGTGTGTCAACTACCCTTCAATAAAAAAAAAAGGGGGGGGGGCCGATCAGAAGTGCCATGGCTAGGGGATAGAGGGCGGTGGTGGACTATATTTTTTAACATTTCATTTGGAAGTAATTTCAATCTTGTAGAAGAGTGGGAAGAATAAGAATAGTAATAGAACACCACACACACTTTACCCAGATGCACTGTTGCTGAAATTTTTATCTGATCTGCTTTATTTGCGCTCCTCTATTCTTCATCCCCTTCGTCTCTGTCTCTGACTGTATATATACACATATTTGAGAGAGTAAGGAGAGCAAATGTGTGTGTATATATATAAATATTTAATTGCTGACTAAAATTTGAACTGGTAATGGACTGTATGACTCTAGCAGTTTCAGATACCATGGGGCATTTTTAACTGATATGTGTGACCTATCGTATTTGTATGCCATACGCTCTTAAGAGTTGGCAGAGGTATTTACCGGCTGTCAGGAATGCAGTCCAATCCTGTTAGGGAAGGTAAGAGCCTTCCCAGAGGCACTTGTCCCCTCCCCAAGCTTTGTAGAAGCTGAACGCAGAAGTTCAGGGAGTCAGTGGTAGGGCTCAGGAACTAACTTGGGTTTTTGCTAGCTTAGCAGAGATCATGGTACCGCCAGGAGGGATGGCCCTTGGGAAGCTGGTGTGTCTTGGGTGTCAGTGGAAGGAGGAACACCGGCTTCAGAGACCTGTGAGGGAGAGGATATGTTAAGCTACATCTTTGATACATTTAATTTTTTTCCTGAACTGAAAGGAGGACAGATCTTACCTGTTTCATTACCAAAGCTGCTATTGGGATTTATGCACATCCTTCAGTTATTTGGGTCTAACCTTTTGCCATGAGCTAACTGCTTGTTTTCCCAAGTTTTAATCTTTATCTCATGGGATCTTTGCTGCCCTAACTGCTGGATTTGCTTTTTGCCAGATAAAATGTAACAAGAAAGCCATACTTTGCACCCTCCTTTTGACTTTGGAGAAGCTGGGGGTGTTGCTCGGACAGCTCCTGTGGCAGAAGCCCCTTGTCTGGTGCTTGGCATGTACGCCGTGTGCCTCTGGCCATGGACAATGGTCCCTTGTCATTGTATTACTCTCCTTTGGTCTGAAAGCCTGTGCCTCATCTAGTACAGATACAAAACTGGTATTTTAGTATGTGGAACTGATGTGTACATGTTTTACAGTGTCTTTCAGCAAAGTCAAATGGGGAAGAATCTTTTTACTAGTTTCCCTGAATAACCCTAAGCTCCATCATCAGCACTTTGCTTATGTAGGTACTCAGTGAATGTCAAAGATTTTCTCTTTCCAAGGCCTTTTTCAGAGGTTCCTAGGCCATGATGAGTAAGAGGATTCTAGTACCCATTTTCTTTGTTTCTGTTGCTCTGCTTATTTCCCATAGTGCATTACCTATCATGCGTTATTATAATTCCTCTCCCACTAGAGTTTAAGTTCTCTAAAAGCAGAGACTTTTTGTCTTGGTCACCATTTTGTCCCCAGCACTCCCTGCAGCATCTGGTGTATCAAAGGTGCCAGTGTATCTTGAATGAATGAATGGACCAAGAAGCAGCAAGTAGACCTAACAAATGACTCTCCCCTCTCAGTCATTCTTGGCTTAAGCTTTTAAAGACTGAAATTTCTAACTTAGGAAAGTACCAATCCCATTGTGAAACCACTGGGGCTTTTTACTCCCTGCCCCACGTGGAGTGCTCTGGATCCAAGTTTAGGGAATTGCCAAATAGCAGGGTTTGGGTCAGCAAAGCCATCCTTTCAGATTCTGTGTAGTTTTGCCTTTGGAAACCCAGGGAAAGCTGCAGCTGCCCAAGGTTGTAGTAGTCGCATGAAGATGTCGTAGCTGCAGACATGAAGATGGGCTTGCTGCAGTCACCGTTCACTGAGTTGTGAGACTGCCGAGAGAACACTGCAATTCCGAGTGACAGGTGCTCTACATGACAGAGTAGCTTGTAAAGAATGATCTACATCGGACCTGTGAGCATCATTATTTTCTGTTTGAGTTCTTAGTGATTCTGAATCTGAAAGACTCAAAAGGAAGTGAATTCTAAGAGATTTTTAAGCTGAGGAGATTTGCATTCAAAATAAAATGTGTGTGTAGAAATGTGTGTGTAAAGCTTCAGAAGGATGGGCTATAGGAAGATTTTGAGCCTATGTTTCAAATTAAGTGTAATTATAAATTACATAAATATCTCTGCAAATATGCAAGCATTCCTTGTAATTAGCAATCCTAACATGTAGTTTAAATGCATGAAATGGCTTTTTAAAAATATTTGGGTAATTAAGGTGTAGGAAAAAAATCTCTGCCCCAGGAAATTTCAGTATAATTCACATGAATGACAGGCCAGTTTCATGAGTGTCATCTATCTTAAGCAAAACATACTGAAATGGTATAATTTTCTTTTTCAGTAACCAATATTTAAAGGATCTCATGCTTTACTTCTTAGGATATGGGGTTAGTTATTTTGAAACACTTAGGTTCAAAACACTTGTAAATATTAGCCCATCTCTAGCAATAATGGTAATGATTGATTCAACCATAGGAAATTCTATCACCAAACAATGATTGCTAAGAAATTCTTTTGTATGCACTGTGTATCTTGAATTTACTATGTATTCACTATGTATAGTGCTTAATGGCATGGGCTCCTTGGGTCTATGCCTCCTCTTTGTCACTTTGTAGCTAGACCTCAGTTTTCTCATCTATGGAATGAAGAAACTTACTTGCTAAAGGTGTTATGAGTATTAAATGAGATAATGTATATAAAGTGCATTAGTGTAGTTCCCAGAAGATAGTAAGCCATAACTACTGCTGTTATTCTAAGCACTTCTCTACTGTGAGACATAGTCCTGTCTTACTGATGTATGAAGTTGTTAAGACAGAATATGAGATCTCAAAAAGCAAGTTCTTGATTATTAAAACAGAATGGCATTTGCAGTTTATAAACTGCATGCATATGATTAAATAAGCTGAATAGTCTTATACTAAGGAAGAGGAGAACATGGCCTTCTGGGGAGAGGAGATAAACTTAACTAGGATCATTTCTAGGTCTATGCTTTGACTGTTAACAACTTTATCTTGGAAGGCTGTGTGGTTTATATTGCATATTCTCTAACATGTTTTCATGTTGGCAATCATATAAAAGGAAAAACTGTGTGCTGTTTTCAACATGTGTGTAGTGAGAAGCACCCTGCCCTTACCGCAGCAGGTGGACTCAGCTCATAATCAGATAGGAAAAGTAGCAGGTGATGCTGTTCTTTTGATGTTGAAGTTCCTTTTATCATGGCTTCATGTAGTCATAACACTGGACATCATTGCTGTACCCCAGAAAAATGGATACATCTATAATAAGCTATCTTAACAGTAAGGTTTATTGATATTGATTTTCAGATTTCACATTTTGTTTAAAAAAAATGCCTATTTAATGAAACAGCTTGCACATAAACTACACCTAAACATCAGACTCCTTACCTTATGCCTGT
This sequence comes from Manis javanica, assembly GCF_040802235.1. Taxonomy (NCBI): domain Eukaryota; kingdom Metazoa; phylum Chordata; class Mammalia; order Pholidota; family Manidae; genus Manis; species Manis javanica. Next base: position 227,209,221 of record NC_133156.1, read on the forward strand.
ACTTCAGATTGCTTCCTAACTTTCTTTCTGAAAAATGATTAATAATAATAATACATCAGAATAATAAAAATAATTCTGATTAAGAAAAATAAACATCAGAATACTGTGTCTAATCCCCCAAAATGCACCTTGTAAAAAAGTCCCTGTGTGTATCCTCGCCTGTACTATTGGAGGAGACGTGGTTGTGCTTCATTATCAAAAGTTGACTCCAGTAGATTTGAAATGAGAATGAGAAATATATGAAAATGTTTCCTTAGAGTAGAATGAATTGGCCAGCCTAGAAGTTCTTTCTTTAATGAGACAGTAACATAAGAAAATGTTTTGTCTTATACACAGATTTGGAAACCTTCTCTGCACAGCTGTGTTATAAAATTGGGTATACTTCCTTGACCTTAGTGATTTTTTGTGCCAATAGGTTTCTATATTATTAAAGATACTTTTATTACTATGACTTATCCTATCAAATGTGGGCTATAAATTTCATTGAATTTATCATTATGGTATCTAGAAAAAGTGTAAGTTTCATCTAACAGGGAATAACTGTTCTCCATAGGCCACAGAGGAAAACCAGTCTCTCATCAACTAAGTATTAATTATGATAAACAATCTTTGGTCTTTTTTTATTTTAGAGAGGCAATGATGCATTCAGAGTACACATTAGAACTTCCTTATTGTTTTAGTACATTCCCATGATTTCAGAATGCACTTTAATTCTCAATTTGTTATTGATATAAATCAACCAAATGTAACCCTGTAGTTGCTCATGTATATTCAGTTTCCCTTGCATGCAGTTTGTTAAGTATGGGTCACAGTAATGGATCATTTACACGAAGTTATGGATTACTTCCTCTTTCTGCCAGCTGATTTGATCAGTATGAAGTTCCTTATGTGCTGTGGGTTACCTAACTTGTATGGAATCTGTATGGTGCATTTTTTAGTATGACAGTAACTGTATTAACCATTTATGTCCTTGAAATCTTTGAAGATATTTTAACAAACACGAGGACGCCCTTATTTTGAAGTGAATAAACTTAAAAGTAAAATGAGCAGTGGAGTTACCATAAAAGACTAAATTACCAGACTCCTTGGAAAACAGCACATTTTCATTAGTTGATTGTCTGGTTAACTGGACTGGCCAGGGGGGGGAAAGCAAAACGTTTATTTCTGACTTTCCCATTTAAAATGTTTGTAATGTGTTTTAATGTACTTTTCTGCTTTCATAAACAGAGTACAATAGAACATAATTTAGTTTTACTTTCCTAATGAAGAATTTGTAGCAGCTGAGCATCCTTGTTCTGAATAGTTTCTCTTACCATCTGTGGGGCAGAACTTTTAGGGGATTAGGATTAAATGAACTGACCTCACATTATTCCCTGGAATTATTTTTTTAACCAAATCCAAATCCCTGATAATAGTTGGTTTGGTTATTTACTAATATGGTCAAAAGTTGTCTGGAGGAGAAAGTAAGATAGAGTCAAGTTGTTAAATTCTAGCTAGTGGAGATTACATTATTCAGTGACATCTACTTTTCCAGGTTTCAGTTATATGACATAGGTGAGGAACCTCAAAATAAGCAAAATTGCCTTTGTGTTTCAGAATAAAAAACCCTAAGAACATATGAGCCCAAGGCTTAGAATGTCTCATTTGAAGCTTGTCAACTCCCTTTTATTCACAATCCCAACCAGCTGGTTTTGAATAAACAACAGAATTTGGACATCCCCATTGGTAACATATACAAATCTACCTAATGTTTCATCATAGCATAGTACTCCATTGTGTGGATACATCATAATTTATGCAACCACTCCTAATCATGGACACTCATCTCCAGTCTTTACTTTTCTGAATAATTCTGTTTTCAACTTTTCCCAACTGCACTTATTGAACAACTCTTTTTTTCTCCACTGATACCTTTATCATACATTTAATTCCCATATGTATTCAGGTCTGTTTCTAGACTTTTTTGTTGTTGTTCCATTGAGCTACATGATCTTTTTTGATATGTTACTGTTTTAACTATTGCAGTTTCATAATTTGTGTAATGTTTAGTAGAGCACATCTCCCCTCTTTCTGTTCTTTTTCAGAATTCCTAGGTTATGAGTGTATTCCATTTTCCAGATGAACATTAGTTCATCAAACTTCAAAATAAGGATCATTTTTTTAGTATTTTAATTGGGATTAAATGCATTGAATTGACAATTTAGTGGGAGAATATTCTTTTGCAATAGAAAAACAAAGAAATGTCCCTTTGGGTCTTAAAGTTTTCTTTAGATGTGCAGTACATTTCTTTTAATATCTGTTTTTAGCTATTATATGCATGATATTTTCTTAAATGTAAGCCATAAATAATAGTAATTTTGCCTCTCCAGTATTTTATCTTGTCTAATTTCATTGGTTTAGTATTTCTGGTATGGTATTAACAGTACCACAACTAGAATAATCCTATTAAAAGGGAAGTTAGGCATGTCACTCCTGTTTTCAAAATGCTTCAAAGGCCTCTCAGCTGCTCAGTAAGAACCAAAGTCCTCTCAGAGCCCACATCCTCCATCCCCCTGTGGTCCCCTGTGATCACCACTTAAGCTGCTCTTCTTTCGCACACTCTGCTCCAGCAATACTGTTCTCTTTCTTCTACTCAAACACACCAAATTAGGTACTATCTTAGGGCCTTTGCATTTGACCTTCCCTCTCGCAGAAAAACCCTTTTTCCAAATATCTTCCAGCTCCCTCCACAACTGCCTTTGCACAAATGTCCCCTTTCATTGACCCCTTTGCAACTACCACTTCTAGCAATTCCTACTCTTCTTTCATTACTTTGTTTTTTCCCTACTTCACCATGGACTTGAGACTCACTAATAATAATATACATGTTTTATTCAGTTATTATTTTGTTATGTATTCCTTAAATGGACATATAGTTACTTTTTATTTATTAGTCATTTGTTGTGACTTACTAATATACATGTTTTATTCATTTTTATATCGTTTACTCAATCATTTCTTTAATATTTACTGTCAGTTATATTTTTATTATTTATACCTTTCTCATGCAAAAAGTGGTGAGGGTATACAAAAAAATTAAAATGTCAAAATAAGATTTTTAGATTTACATTTTAGATTTAGCTCCAAATATTAGGAATTATTTAAATAAAAATATAGTACATGTACTGGTCATATTATTTAGAAGACAAAGATTGCCATATTAAACAGAGAAAAAGAAAATCCAAGTATATTCTCTAAATATAAAGCTATAGAAAGAAAGTAAAAGAGTGGGAAAGTTATATCTTGCAAATTCTACCGAAAGAAAACTGGTATAGCTATGTTAATATTAAAATAAGCCCTAAGGGAAAAGCATTACTAGTGATGAAGAAAGTTCCTTCATAATTACAAAAGGTTTACTTTGTCAGATACAAATAGTCAATATCAGGGATGAAAAAGGTGATATCACTACTTGTGGTCTGGAGATTGAAGTATAATAGCGAGATATTATAAATAACTTTATACCAGTAAATTTGGAATTTTAAATGAAATGGACAAATCCCTAGAAAAAGGTAATGTCAAAATAGATTCAAGAAGAAAAAGCCTGAATGGTCCTAAGCCATTAATGAAGTTGATTGAATGGATAAGTTAATTTAGTGGGAGAATATTCTTTTGCAATAGAAGAACAAAGAAATGTCAATAGAAGAACAAAAGGTTTACTTTGTCAGGTACAAATAGTCAATATCAGGAATGAAAGAGGTGATACCAAAGAATTAATCAATAGGCAAACTTTCTAAAAGTAAAGCTCCAGATTTCCAATATTCAGAGAATAAATCATTCCATTATTTACAAAATCTTGTCATATAAAATTTTACAAAATCCTCTAGATAATGAAGACAATATTTTCCAACTCAGTTTTCTCAGCTAGCAAACCTTTATATCCAAACCTGGAAAAAAAGAAGAAAGTTATAGGGCAGCTTCACTCACTAACATGCAAAATTCCCACCCAAAATATTAGGAGACCAAATGTAGTAACATATAAAAAAGATGTATTCTGACCAAGGTGCTTTATCCCAAGAATGGAAAGTTAATTTTACATTAGAAAATCAATTGATAATTTACCACATTAATAACTGAAAGGAGAAAAATCACATGACTATCTCAATAGGTACACTATTTGATAAAATTGAGGATCCATTTATGATTTTAAAAAGCAACTAGCAAACTAGGAATAGAGGAACTTTTTTAATTTGACAAAGCATTTCTCTAGAAAACCTTCAGTATACATCATGCTTTATGGTGATTTTGAGTTCAAGAGTAAGAATGATTTCTGTTTAGCATTATTAGTAGGGTTTTGGCCAACTCAGTGAGTTAAGAAAAAGAAATAAAGATACAAGGATTTGAAAGAAGCAAACACAGTCTTTATTTGTGCATGATATGAATAAGTACTTAGAAAATCCAAATGAGTTTACAGACAAGTTATTAGAACCAATAAGGAACTTTAGTAAAATTTTCTAGACACAAGATCAACATGCAAATATCATTTATATGTATAAGCAACCATTTAGAAAATTAAAATTTAAAAATATCTATTTTTAATAGCACAAAAAATAACAAGTACCTAATAATCTGACAAAAGTTATACAAGATGAATACATGTGGTATGTATAAAGTATTTTTAAAGACACTAAAGATTTGTAGGAAAAGGAAAACTATCCCACATTCATGGATGAGATAATATTGTGAAGATAGTACTTCTCCTCAAATTATGTATAAATGTAATACAATCCCAAGTTTGTGGAGCTTGAATAGCCAATGCCAAAATATTTATGGAAATGCATAGCCAGAAGTACCCAAGGCATTTTTGAAGAACAAGAGGGATTTAACATCCTATCAAATATCAAAATATAAAGCTTTCATAAATAAGACATTGTGCTCTTGGTGCAGAGTTAGAAAAGTAGGCCAGTAGGGCAGATTAGAGAGCTCTGAAAAGGACCCATTCACATACACACAAGATGTGCAACGGACATGTCAGTGTAGAGAAGTAGGGAAAGGGCAGTCTTTGCAGTTAATAGTGCTGGGACAATTGGGTTTCCATATGGAAAAAAAAATGAATTAGATCAGTATTTCACCCCACTCATAAAACTCAGTTCCAGGTAGATTTTGAACCTAAATGTGAAAGCCTAGACCGTAGAGCTTTTAGAGATATTATTGAAGACTATATGTTGCCAGAGAACCTGCTGTGACTGTGAACTGTGGCCAGCCTGGCCTCCTTACAGTATCGTGTACCTGTAGCTCCAGGTGGGACTGACAAACAAGAGACAAGCTGAAGCTGAGAAGTCAGTTTCTTCATCATTGTCTTTGCTACCACCACAGCTGCTAACAAGAAACCTGCTCTTCAGCCGGTGGAGTGAAGGTAGCTCCTTCTTGGCCCTTCAGCTAGGAGGCCCTCAGCAGGGCAGTGAGAAACCCAACCTCTCTAAGTACCAAAGATTGCTTTGTGTAAATCCCCCCTGTTTGAAATCTCTCAAGCCTTGTCAAGTCCACTAGAACATTGGTACCACTTACAAGAATAAAGGACTCATGATACTAGAATTACGCCTAAGATAAGGGAAGAATTCTGAATTTGAAGGTGTAAAATCAGTAGTTAACTATAGCACCACTCCAGTTACTGAAAGATTTTTCATCATTTTTACCTCTCAGACTCTTAAAGCATGTTGCTTAGGGTCCAAATGCAATGCCAGGTCCTTGAATTAAACAGCTAATGTTAGACAGTATGGTAAAATTTTACTTACTGTTTGAGCTCCAGACACCCATTACAGTGATTGTGCTTTCAAAACAGAGGAACAAAGTCTAATACTTAATTAATGCCATATTGTTTAAGAGTTACTGTTTGCCAACATCATTAATACTTGGTATTAGTAGACTTCTTAATTTTTGCCAGTCTGAAGTGCATATTCCGTATCTCTAGGAGAAAGCAGTCACATTTGACTTTGAGTCATTGGGAGCTGTCCTGAAGACTATCTTTGGACAGAGGCAAATGTGAAATAGTGTCACACTACTGTCAGTCAGATGCAAGCATATGGTGACCCAGCTGAGGGCCCTGGAGACCTTGGAAAGCTCTTAGGTTCTTGTGTTTCCACAACTGAAGATAACCACAGTGATGAGGCTTGTACTACATACTGTGCGTACCGTGTCCTCAACACTGTATGATTACTATTGAATTGGAATGCTATATGCTGGTGTTATGCTACCAGAGGAAGAAGATGGCCAAATATCAGCCAAGTCCAAGGACTCCAGAGCTGATTTCATGCCTTCTTTGTGTTTGAATGTATTGAGTTGGAGTTCACACTGAAAGTGGCATCCAGGGTGAGTGATTCCTCTAATTGACTTTTCTTATGCTACCAGACTTCACAGAGATTCCATAACCTTTGTATGAATCTGTATATATAACCTTTACATAATCCCATTGCGATACAGGCAACCGGCTCTAATGGGAGGATTCTGGATCATCCTTGGCATTCTGGAGCCCACAGTGATCTTCGTCACAAGTACCCATGAATGCCTCATAAGGCCTTTATTAAGCACAGTCCATCCAGCATCTCTTCTGCTTTGTACTTGAGAAGATTCCAAAGTGGCAGAAACTCCCATATTCTGGCTGAAACCCTTCATTCATTCGAAAAACATGTTATGACCATTTTGCATGTGTTGTTGCCAATCTAACATTTAAAAAATCAACTGAAAAGGCTGAGGCTTCCTGCTTCTAAAGAATGTTTTTTATTCACCACCAAGACTACAGGGAACAGTATATTCTTACTTTTGTGACAGAGGAGGGGATCTAGTAGAGGTCATATTATTATGACCAAAAAAGAAACAACTGAAATACCTCAGTTATTGTTGAGGGAAAAGGAAAAGTCTGTAGGCCATGGCTGAGCCCTCAGCTGACAGATAAAAACAAGGAAAAACAAGGTGATATCACAGTTAGAAAGGAGAGTCCTCTGTGGTTTCTGCCCTTCAGTCCCTGCCCTTTATTAGTAAGAGAGGCTTGAAAGCAGAATTACAGGTGATACCTGATCAACTTTAGCATTTGGGAATGCCATCAAAGAGGTACTATGAAAAAGAGACAGTCAGCAAGAACCTACCTTTACTCTCAGGACTTACCAGGAAAAGTGTATTCAGTTCATCTAGAAGGAGGAATATAAATACATAAGGGTAATGGCAAATCGCTGATCCCTGAAACCAAAGGAACAGATTCACACCAAAGTTGTGAAGTTAAACACCACCAAAAGTCTAAACCCAGAGTGCAGAACAGGTAAGAGGTAGCATTATCTAATTTGTAAAAAAGCATTTTTGAGGAAAAAATAGTATCTTCATGATTTGAGGTTGGAGAAGAATTTCTTGAACCAGGCACAAAGAACAAAAGAAAAGAAAAGACTGCTAAATTCAACTGCATGAAACTTAAGAACTTATCTCCATTAAGAAAAAAAAAGTAAGAAATGACAGGCAAGCCAAGGACTGCAACATGATAAAGAACTGGTATCTAGAAAAAAAAAAAAACTACAAATCTGAAAAAAAGACAGGCAGCTTAATAGAAAAATGTGCAAGACACTTGAATAAGTACTTCAGGGGATATAGAAAATGTCCAATAAACATATAAAAGCTATTCAGCCTTACTAGTTCATCAGAGAAACACAAAGCCACTGTGAAAGTCCACTATTCACCAGGTTAGTCAAAATACAAAGCTTGCAAGCACCAAATGTGGTGAGGATATGTAACAATATGAACTCTCATGTCTGTTGGTAGTGGAGATAAACTGGTACAACTGCTTTGGAAAACTGTTTGAATTATCTATGAAAGCTGAACATGTGCGTATCATATGACCCAGTATTTCTATTTCAAGGGTATGTAGTCAACAGAAATATATATGCATTTGTGTACCAAGAGATGTGTATAAAAATGTTCATAGCAGCCTATTTGTACTATTTCTGGTTTGAAAACAACACAAACATGTATCAGATAAATTGTGATATGTTTATACAGTGGAAAACTGTATAGCAAAGATAAGCTGTTGATACATGTATCAGTATAGATGAATATTATAAACAATGTTGAGTGAAGGAAGTAAAATACAAAAGCATACTGCATGATTACATTTATATAAAGTTCATTAACCAACAAAAATTAACTATGGTATTAAGGCATATATTAGTCTTCTCAAACTGCTCTAACAAAATACCATAGCCTAGGTGGCTAAAACAACTGACATTCATTTTCTCACAGTTCTGGAGGCTGGGAGTCCAAGATCATTATGGTCAATTTCTGGTGAGACGTCTTCCTGGCTAGTAGATGGCCACTTTCTCCCTGTGTGCTCATCAGACCTCTTCTGTGTTCTTGAGAAGAGAGCAAGCTCTCTTGTGTCTCCCCTAATATGGATACTAATCGTATCTGTGAGGGCCCCACCCTTATGACCTCTTTAGCCTTAATTACCTATCTGAAGATACTGTCACACCAGGGGTTAGGGCTTTGGCATGTAAATTTTGGGAGACACAATTCAGTCATTATAGCAGGATGGTAAGTATTAATGTAAAGCAAAATAAGGAACTGACTATAAAGGATGATAAGTATTGACACAAGTAACATACTGAGGTCAGGATAAAGGCTTACCTAAGATGAGCAGAGGAAGGAATGATTGGAAGATGCCATACTGACAGTGTTTTGTTTCTTGAACCATTTTATAAATTATTTCTTAAATTGCATATTTATGTTCTTTATGGTTTTCTGTATGTTATACTTAACACCTTAAAAGATTAAAAAATAAAACCATTGTACCCATTCTCATTTCCTGTTCTATATGTTAACATTCATGATCTATTCCATTTATATTATTCCATGATTAATATGGAAACTTAAGAACTTATCTCCATTAAAAAAATAATAATAAGAGATGAACAGGCAAGCCCACTATTTTGGCTTTTCTGATCCCCCATGGAAGTTATATATTAATTTTTAAAGTATTAATATGGTGGACAGTAGTAAATTTTAAGTGTTTTAATGATGCTTTTTCTCCTTCTGGAGTATTATTAAAACATATTTCATGACATTCTGATGAATTGGGTTGAAATGATATTTTTGTTCATAAACTTCTTCCCATGTAGGTAGAGATTTCCAGCTTCACTTGTCCCTGGTCTGCCCTTTATTAAGGTTGAATCAGTTGTTAAGAATATATTTGGTCCTGTTAAAGATCATCTCTGGCTGGTAAAATTAAGGAATAGAGGAGCTTTTCAAAAGTGTACTTTCTCCACGTATAATCAGTAAAAGAATGCTGACTAGAGTTTTTTATGTATCTCTGTTTTTTTCTGTTAGCATTAGTAAATCACGTTGGTGTAACTACTAAAATAATACATTAATTACTGCTTTCAACAATCCTCCAAAGGGACTCTGAATTGCTATCACAGTCAAGAAGTTATCCAGGAATTCTGATTTCTTCCTCGCTCTGAAAATTAACTCCAACCACTCAAGCAATATCCTTATATCCTACCCAGATTGATTGTGGGCTGAGAAGGCAGCAGATGGTAGTTCTCATTCTGAACAGATTTTAGTCATATTCTAAAACCCAGTCATTTGTAAATATTGTTAATAGAAAAAAACAGTAAAGCAGTAAGTCCCTTAAGAAAAGGTCTCATCAAACTATGTTTTTTATTGTAGATAATTCGCTCCTTTCTGCTCTTTCCAACAATTGAGCGAATGTCTGAGACGCCCAACGGCCGGATCGCCACTCCACTTTTGTGCTGGTTTCGATATGTGCTCTATGTTCTTGGCTACTTTTTACTTAAACCATGGCCTTTGAAAATCAAGTCCTTGTTGATCAGAATGAGCCTTCAAATGATGAGCCTGAAGTACGAGTTTTCACTCCTAAATATACTGGAACCATTCTGCCTTGGTGAGCATGTTTTAAAATGTATCTTTACTCTTGTGTCACAAGGTGTTGAGAGAATAATCTCAGACAGTGGATTAATATCAAGCAAGGAATTATTTGTTGAGATTGTTTCCTCCCAAAAGTTTGAAACTAGAAATAAAATGAAATTATTGAGTTCTGTAGGACAGACAGAAAAGTCTGACAAAGTTTTCATTTTAAACCTTATCCTTCTGATTCTCCAGTCTAGCTGCAGGATGGTGAGAAAGAATTCTTCTCTATCTAGTACACTCTATTTAATGTAATAAAATAGTCCTTACAGGAATCCACGGTGTGCACTGTTAGCTCAGTGTGAGCGCTTTGCAAAAAACAGTCCAAGGAAACCAGGCCCAATATTCCTGTAGAGTGAATGGCATTTACTTCCCTCTTTAAATGTTTTTGGAGGTGTTTAAATTATAAAAGTAATAAGTAATAGTTATAGTAATATAACACTGACTACTTTGCTGACTATATTTTCTGAATGTGCCAAAGAATGTTTTATTACTTTACTTTTTGGCTTCAAATGTAGTTTTTAAGCATAACATATCTTTTTAGCTAATAACAACCTATACTATACTTATAAATGATCTTTGTAATAAAATAAGCCTTTCCTTATCTATAAAATGGGGGTGATAATATCCCACACCTCTGAAGATTACTATAAGATTAAACATGATAATGTATGTAAGGTGTCTAGTATTTTATTTATAATAAGACTTCAATTAATGATATCACAACAGTTGCTGCAGCAGCTGTTGGCACCATTCGGAACTTTTACATGTAGACCTTAGAAGAGCTAATGAGCTTTGAGTATTATTATTTGCCCCATTTTATAGATAAAGATACTGAGTTACAGAGAAGTTACATGATTTTCCCAGAGTCACACAACTAGTGGGTAGTGTTCAAACTCCAGCACACTGCCACTGTGCTAAGCTTCCTTTTACCTTAATTGCTGCTATTGTCTTTTTCCCTTAGTCAATCATAATAAAGTTTGTGATGCTCACGTACATTAAGAGTACCACAAGATCATGAGCATAGCAAATCCAGAAACAAGACACACTACTGCCTTTTCAGTTGTACAGCTACAGATTGTATGGGTTGTGTTTATCCAAATAGGTAGCAAGAAGCAGTCCTCAGAAAAACAAAGTTCAATTCTTTATTTAGCCTTAGCATAGCAATGAAAGAAGGGAAGCAACGCTAAGGATAGTCATAAAAATTATTAAAAATTGGAGTTGGTGATGTCCCTTAAAGATTTTCTGGTCCAGCTCTTTATCCTTCCCTCTTATTATAGAAGAGAAAGAGATGGTCTAGTAAGTGAAAATGGCACTGACTGCAAGTCAGAAACCCTCAGCTTTCATTTTGGTTTACCCCAGGCCCACTCTGTGGCCTCAATTAGGCCTCTCCTCTCTCTCATTCTCAGTCATTGACCAAATCAAGAGTTAGACTAAATGATGTCTAAGGGCAAGTACACCTTTGGAAATTATTTGAGACCAAATAGAAATCACTTGAAATTCCTATCTAAAGTTACTCCACATACCTTTTAATAAGTCATTTTATTTCACTTCACAGCTTTTTTTTCCTTCTTGGTTATTTTTCTTTTTACATCATAGAAAGGATTTTAAAAAACATTCTCTATTTAGGGACTCCATTTTTCTCTAAGAACTTCTGCTTCCAGGAAGATAGAATAGATACACCTTTCCCTGCATCTCCTACTAAGTACTAAAGCCCCTGTATATTTTACATAAAACAAATATAGGAAGACTTTGCAAGGTGGAAAAGAAAACAAACCTTTCTTCTGTAGGAATCTCAGACTCAGAGAACAGTGCAGTAGTGATTTCCCTGGGTTTCTTTGTACCACATATATCCTAGACTTGGAACTAGCAACCCAGAAGCACCAACAGATACAGACAAAAAATGCCCCAGCAAGAACCTGTACTTTCTAGCCAAAGGACCAGGGAAATGGCAACCTTTGTAAAGTAAACTTTCAGGTAATAACTGCTCTAATCTAGCCAAGCATAATATTAAAATGTGGCCTTATCTGTACCCATGCTAGCAAAGGCCAAGTAGGAAGCCTGGATTTCACCCCCCACCCAACCGTATTGAGACACTTTTCTCCTTCCCCACTAGGGCAGTGTCAGGAGGAGGCTGTGAAGAGTGAGAGCTCCCACCACTGCTTAGCAGTATGGGGCCATGACCACCACCACCCGTGAGGTCAGGGGAGGTCACGTGAGGGGAAGTTGCAAGGCTGGAAGAGTAACAGTAGAAGCCTAGAGAGGAGTCAGAATTTTACCCCTGCCCAACGATAATGAGGAGTCTCCCCACTCTTTGGATGTCAGCAGAAACCTGGTGGAGAACCTGGCAGTAGAGAGGTGATACTCCCCCCTTCACTCTTCCCCTGTGGAGAAGTATTGGGGAAAAATAAAATATAAATTGGGAAGTTTAAATAAGATCCAGAGTATCATAATGAAACTTAAAATGTCCATATTTTAGTTAAAAATCACTTATCATTCCAAGAACCCAGAAAAATCTCAATCTGAATGGGAAAAGACCATAGGTGCCTGTACCAAGATGATGGAGATGTCAGAATTATCTGATAAAGATTTTAAAGCAGCCATTATAAAAATGCTTTGGTGAGCAGTTAATAAACATATTTGAAACTAATGAAAAATTAGAAAGTCTCAAGAAAAAGAAGACTTAAACTGGAAATTTTAGAATTGAAAAAATAAATGAAAAAAACTCAATGTGTGGGCTCAACAGTAAAATTGAGGGGACATAGGAAAGAATCAGTGAACATAAAGATAGAACAATAGAAAATAGGAACTTTCCACATTTGGTAAAAGACATAAAACTACAGATTCAAGAAGCTGGATAAACTCCAAACAAGATAAACTTAAAGAAATTCACACCAATACACATCATAATTAAACTTTTGAAAACCAAAACAAGGAAAATGCCTTGAAAGCTGCCAGAGAGGAATGAAGATTATTTATAGAGGAAAATCTATTTGAATGACAGCTGTTTCTCATCAGAATATATAGAGGCCAAAAGAAATGACATGTATTTCAAGTACAAAAAGAAAAGAACTGTCAATGTAGAATTCTTTATCTAATGAAAATATACTTCAGGAAAAAAGTAAAAAAGACATACTCCAGTGAAGGAAGACTAAAGGAATTTGTCCTAAAAGAACAGCTGTAGGAAGTTCTCTGTACAGAAAGGGAGTGATAAAAGGAATCTTGAAACATTAAGAAAGGAAGAAACAACAGAAGGAACAAAAATGTGAGTAATTACATTTTCCTTCTCTTCTTGAGATTTCTGAATTATATTTTAATAGTTGAAACATTGTAACACTGATATGGTTCTAAATATATACACAAGTATTTAAGACAACTATAAATGATGGAGGGCAAAGGAACATAAATGGAAATAAGGTTTCTATGCTTTGCTGGAACTGGTAAGATGTCAACAGCAATAGACTGTATTAAGTTGCATATATAAAATGTAATACCTAGAATAACCACTTCATAATTATACAAAGAGACATAATCAAAACACCATAGGTAACTCAAAATGATATTCTAAAAACATATTCAGTAACAAATAGGAAGACAAAAAGAAGACCACAGAGGAACAAAAAATGGAAAACAAATAATATAATGGCATAACAAACTCTTACCAATAATTACATTACATGTAAATGATCAAAATACACCAATTAAAAGACAAAGATTGGCAGAGTGGATTAAATAATATAACCTAAGTTTACTGCTGTCTTCAGAAAACTCAGTTCAAATATAATTATATAGATTGAAAGTAAAAGAATGGAAAAGGTACATCATGCAAACATTAATCAGAAGGAACCACAAATGACTGTGATATCAGATAAAGTAAACTTAAGCAAAGAAAATTACCAGGGACAGAGAGGAACATTACGTAATAAAATAAAAGGGTCAGTCTACCAAGACTATGTAACAATCCTAAATGTGTATGCACATTTAGGACATGGACGATCCAAACAGGAGAGTGCCAAAATACATAAGGCAAAAACTGATCGAACAGAAAGGAGTAATGGACAAATCCATTGGATAGTTGGATACTCAAACACTCCTGTCCCAAGAAATGATAGAACAAGACAGAAAATTACCAAGGATATAGAAGAATTCAGTGACAGTATCAACCAACAAGATTTAATAGACATTTGTAGAACATTCCACCCAAAACATCTGCATTTCTGATAGACGTTAGATAGCTACCTGTGCTTTCCTTATGCATCTAGAAATATTTTCTAAACCCAAACCAGGACATGGGATATAAGAAAGTTTTATTTATTTGTTTTTCTCTATATATTTAGTGAATATGTAATATATTACATGTGATATATAATCAAGTGCTTCATGTTCTTAATTAAAGCAGGTAATCATATAAATGTTTTTTCCAATTTTTCTACACCAGAATTATGAACACCTGTTGGAGAAGAGTAGGTTCTGTAAGCTGCACTTGAGAGAAAGGAATCTGCCTTTCAGCTGTAGTAATAGACCCCCTACTGCATTTTACAGCAGTCCTAAGTACAGGCATCAAGTTTGGACACAGGACACATTCCTCCCTGATTGAAGGCAACCAGAGCCTTCTGCCACTTTGTTGCTTGGAGAGCCCTGGAGTTTCTTCGCCACACAACCATAGTAGAGTTGTACTGTGCAAAATAGATTCTGTAAACCAGACTGAACACTCAGCCACATTGCTTCATCTATGTGCCAGACAACCAAGTTGCAAACAAACTTTTGAAACACAGCCCTCATATTTCTGACATCTCTCCCTTCTCTGATTTTCTATTCTCTTCTAGATCTGACCTTCTGATGTCCAAGTAACCAGTACTTCAGTCTTCTCCTTTATTCCCCATAACCCTGGGTAAAGAGAAAGGAGGCAAGAATTACCTGTCTTCTTTCTTCTTTGGGTTCTTGGTTCATATTCTACTTGGGTACTTTTTTCAGTCTCCTAGTAGTGACCCTAGGTTGATCCTTACCCAGGCATCTGAAATATCCTGGCCAGACTCTTCCCACCTGTCCCCTTTGGGTACTGCATCATTCTTGCTGCCTCTTGGGACCATTACCACAGAAGCTAACTTTGCCCTGGCCAGCCCCGGCCAGCCCTTAGGCGATTCCTGTTACCTTGCTTACTGCAAATGGAAGAAGATCGCTGCTGAGACAGATCCATACTCAAAAGATAATGCCCCGGCCTTTGCAGATGGTTAGTTGACACCTCTTGAGTTTATATCTCATAAATAGTGTAGGTAGTCAATATTCACGCCAGCCACTTGAGCTGGTGGCATGATTTTCAGGTTATACAAGGAGGAGTTATTAAAGAAAAGGAGACCAGATCTGAGATCATTCTCAGTGGTCATATCTGTGCCATCTGGACATTCCTCCGAAAGATCTGCTTTTCTGTGGCTTGATTGTCATCCAGACAATAACCTTTAACATGCCAGCTTCACTTTTAGGAGGCTTTGCAGTATTTACACATTATGTAATGTCTGTGCTTCAGTAGAAATCATATGGAAACAAATGGAGGAAGTTTCCAGTCCACTAATAATAATAAATCCTTCTTTATCTAGACAGACACTGATTTTCTGTATCCTTTAGTTTATACACATATTTTTTTGTTGTAGTAAGGTCTGAAAAATTTAAGGAACTCAAGTATTCTGAATGCTGGTGCCCTTTTGGCAAAGATGGCACTTCCCGTAGGCTGAGATTCTATGTATTAGTCTTCACCAGACTGAGTGAAACATGATTTCCTATCCAGCATTCAGAGAAGAGTAGCCCTACTTCAGTTAGCGGTACTTTATTAACTTTGCCAGGGTTCATCAGTTCAATTTAGGTAAGTAGATTGTTATTTTAAATGTTATTTTTAAGGGAAATACAATTTTTTTAATTTTAATTCTGGAATGTTTGCTACTACATATTTTCTTTAGAATAGATGTTCTATTTCACGACAAATAGACTTTTCACTGAGACAGCTTAATTGTATTTCTGATCAAAGCTCACAGCAAATGTATTTTAGCTTAGCAATATCATAGGTCAACATAATTAACTTTCAAATATATTCTAGGGTCTTTTGTTTGGTTAGGCCAAATTGACGTTTTAATTCCTTTCCGTTACCTAACTAGAAAAACAGGGCAGAGACAAAGGGCATTCCTGGTAGGTTACGTTACTTTGTTGTATATATTCTTGTAAAAGAAACTTTCGTAATCTTTACTTTCCGTAATCAATATGAAAATAACTTTTAAAAACATGTACAGTGATATGAAAGGAACTGAACTGGTCAGTGAACTGACACACGAACTTCACTACAGAATCATGGATTTCTTCTCAAAATACTTTAACCCTAGAATAATTTTTTGAATAAAACAAAACCAGACTCCCATTGTTACCTATTCTCTCATTTGTGTATATAGCTTAGGAAAATCCATTTATAAATGCCAACTGAAGTTTTAATGATTCACGGAAGTTTAGCCTACAACTCAGCAATGAAGGAAAAGATTTTTTGTATATATGGTCAGGATTGGGATTTAGGGCAAAAGATGATTAGATAAAGTACTAGAACATCATCCCTGGTTTAAAATTAAATGGCTCAATGAAGTTTTCACTATTTCTAAAGAAATTTCTAAAGAAATTTACATTTCTATATAATTATTTGCCATTGAAAAAGTTGAATTATTTTTTTAAAAATCATACACCTTGAGTTGTGATTTGCACTTCAGTGAACTCAGTGTCACATAGATAAGATTATCTGTTTACAGAATAAATGGATAGTTATAATAACCAAAGTCTTGGCTAATGGAGAAATGCATAATACATCATATGAATAATAAACACTTCTCCAAATTATTCAGAGATTTCAGAGGATAGAATTACTTTTTTAGGTCTGGTTTTCACATTGTTAAAAGCCACATTTAGCACCATTAGGAAAGATGAAAAACAACCTGGAACAAAATAAAGAACTCCCCCTTATAAGAAGACTTCCTGGTTTCTAAGTACAGCTAGTCCTGCTTAACCTTCTGACAAACTCCTGGTTTATGCTTCTCGGAGTGTTTCTAGTCCTAACTCTGCCTGAGCAGCTCTGTCTGGATGGAGCTCCGCTGGAGTGTAGGGTACTCATGTCTGCAAGACCATCTAGTTTTATAGTCTTTTCTCATCCCAAGAATTGGCTACCATGCAGCCCTGCATGGCTGGCACTTCTCTAACTGCCCTGCCTTCAGCAACATCTTGCCAGCTTCAGGACGAGTCAGACGATGGGCTGAAGGACCTGTCCTTGGCAAGGCTCTTCTTCAGTCAGCCCCTACCTCTGCCTCCTCTCAGGGAAGTCTTAGTATATACAGAGATGGCATGATGCCACCCTCTCCCCGACCCCTGTGTATGACCAAAAACACCCAGAAAATTTCAAGGCCCCATCTTTGTCTTTGTTAGTAGGATTGAGTTTGGCTATGGATAACAGGAAACTAAATTACAGTGGCCTAAACAGACAGGCATCTCTTTTTCTCATGCACCAGGAAATCTAGAGGTAGACAGTCTACAGATAAATAATATTTCAACAGTGCCATCAGGGAGGTGGGTTCTTTCCAGATTTCTACTCTTTTGTCCTCACACATGGGAGATCTACTACTTCAAGAATTCACCTGTCCTAATTAAACTTGTTCATCTGCAGTTAGTCCCTGTGCTTCAGCACTAGCAACCCTTTCTCCCCAATGTAACAGCAAAACCAGCTAACCTGGGGCATTCTGCTATGGAACCTTACTAGTGGCATCCGACCACGTACGGCCAAAACAGCAGGACAACTTGGCTTCCAGCCCCTAATTTCGACATTAGAAAGCTACTCATGCATCTCCCCACACCTCCTGTTACATCATTAATTGTGGTTTTACTTCCCTCTGCATTTTCTCCCACTGCTGTGACCAGTGCTTATGTGGCCTATTTTGGGGCCAGTCTCAACAGAAACTCTTAAACTTGCTCTTTTGCTTGCAGTGGTCAATGATTTGTTACAATTTTACACCAGTACCTGCCAGCTTGGCTCACCAATGACTGTGCTTCAGCCTCCATTTCTGGCCTCCATTGTGGCATCAGCTCTTGCACTACTCAAGGAGGGCAGCAGGTTTTTCCTCCTGACCCCCACCCCCCAAAACAAAATACAAATAAAACACCAACCCAGTCCTTTCTCATTTATTTCATTTAACAACCCTTACTGTCCCTTGCATGAACCAAGCACTTGGATAAGCCCTGGAAAGAATGAAAAGTGAAATAGAGCTCCTTCTCTTTAGTTACTTTCACCAGGTTAGGGGAGACAAATCTGAAGAATTTAAATATATCACAGTTATGGCTATCATGAAAACAGATGCAGGGCATGAGCTGTACTGAGAAAGGAGAGATCAATTCTACCTAGATGAGTAAGGGAGGAGAAAACAAATCGGACTTGAAGATTATTTTTTTGCCAGGCAGCAAAATGATGTCAAGGTAGGTGATTGAGTTAAAAAGAAGGCAGCCTCCTATTGTAGATCATGTGACCTTGAAAGATTTCGTGATACCGTTTATCCTGTGAGATGAATATCCTATTGATCTTCCAACTTCAGCCCTCACCCATTTTAGTCCTCTAGCCACTCTACCATGAGGTGAAGTTCTGTAGTTAACATCTGAACCCTAAGCAAATTTGCAAGATGATAGTAGCAAAAAAATAGAATAGTAGACTCCTTGGAGAGTTTCTTTTACACCTGTATTTAGATTTGTAATGAAACAAAAGTAAACAACATTCTTCTAAATCTTTCTCTTTCTTCATGTTTTTATTTCCATTACTCCTGCCATCAGATATTTCCTTCACTGTGGCACTGTGGTGCTTGAAACTGAATTCTGCTGGGTTTCCAGGAATACCACTGACAGTCATTGCCAAGAGAAATGTGTTTTCCCCTTAGGAAATTACACTTCTGTTTGGTATTATTATTTCTGACCACTGTGTTGTGTTATGAGCATTTCTGAGGAATGAAAAAGATGGCTTCCTTGGAGCAATTACTGGAAAAGAAACTGGTATTCTACTTTCTTTTTTTTTAATGGTATACTGAAATGGGAATTTACTAGGAGAAAAAAAAATAGGAATAAAAGTAGGGCCTATCCCTTTAAAAGATGCATTCCCTGATGAAAAATTTACTTTTAGAAATGTAAGAGTTCTTACAAGTTGCTTAAATTTTTTAATTTTTTCTAATTCAAGAGTGACACTACAGCAAAGCATTTACCTCCATGAATTATCTTATTTCCCTTTAGAATTCTCCTTTGATCCAGGAGTTATTTAGAAATGTGTTATTTTGTTCCCATGTTTTTGGAGATTTGGGGGATATCTTTCTTTTTTCATTTCAAATTTGGTTCCATGTGGCCAGAGAGCATATTTTGCATGACTTTAATTGTTTAAATGGATTGAAATTTATTTTATGACCAGGATATGGTTTATCTTTGGAAATGTTCTGTGGATACTTTAAAAGAATGTCCATTCTATTCTTGTTGAGTAGACTGTTCTGTAGACACCAGGTCAAGTTGCTTGATGGTGTCATTCAGGTTTTCTATATTCTTACTGATTTTCTTTCTAACTGTTCTGTCAATGACTGGAAGATGAGTTTTGAAATCTCTGACTGTATTTGTGGATTTGTCTGTTTCTTGTAACATTAGGTACATAACATTTGGGACGTTCATATACTCTTGATGAATTGACCTTTTATCACTATGATATCACCCTCTTTGTCTCTGGTAACATTTTTTGCTCTGAAATCCATTTTGTCTAATAATACAGTCATTTTACCTTTCTTTTGACTGAGGTTAACATGATATATGTTTTTCTAGCCTTTAACTTTTATCCTATTTATATATTTATATGTAGGCAGCAAACAACTGAATCTTTCCTTCTTACCCATCCTGACTTTTAATGTGAGTAGTAAGACAATTTAAATTTAATGCAATTATTAATAGGGTTGGGTTTAAGTTTACCATCTTGATATATATTTTCTATTTAAATATCTCCTGTGTTCTTTGATCCATTTTTGGTTTTTTTCCACCTCTTTATGAATTAATTGCTTTTTTTGTTGTTTTCTCTCCTTTGTCAGCTGATTAGTTACAATTCTTTGTTCTGCTGTTTTAGTGGTTGCTTTAGGGTTTATAATATATGTCTATAACTTTAACAGTCTTCAGATAATATTACAACAATTTACCTATACCATAAGAACCTTACAACAGTGAGCCATTTCTTTCCCCGACATCTGTGATATTATTGTCATACAATTTATTTTTTTGACCTTATTATTTTTTGCTTTAGACAGTTTTCCTATAAAGAGATGTAAGTCAGAGAGAATGTACTTTAAATTTATTCATATAGTTAACATTTTGAATGCCTTTTATTTCTTTGAATAGACATAATTTCTGTCAGACATCATCTTTTTGCTTGAAGTACTTCTCTTAGCATTTCTGGTAGTACAGTTCTGCTCGTAGGTAATTCTTTCAGCTTTTGTATGTCTGAAAGTCTTTATTTTGTCTTCATTTTTGAAATCTGTTTTCACTGGCTGTAGAATTCTAGATTGGCAGGTTTGTTTCTTTCATTACTTTAAAGGTGTTATTTCACTGTTAATAATGTCTACATTATTTCAAGAAGAAATCTGCTGTCATTTTAAATCTTGGTTCCTCTGTAAGTACTATATTATTTTTCTCTCTGTTTTTAAGATTTTCTCTTTATCTTTGGTTATAACCAATTTATGATGTACCTTGGTGTAGTTATTCTTCATGTTTCTTGTGCTTTGGGATTCTTTGAGCTCCTTGGACCTATAGATTTATGGTTTTCAGAAATTTGGGAATTTTTTCAGTCATTCTTTCTTCAAATATGTTTTCTATACCTCCCTCCTTCAATGTCACCAATTATATGGTATAATGAGACCACTTTGAAGTTCACTCACAGGTCATTGATGCTCTGTCCTTTCTTGTTTTCTCTAGTTTCTTTCTCCTTGTTTCCTTTTAGTTAGTTTTATTATTAAATCTTCAATTCACTAATTTTCCTTTTACATCTGCTCTGCTATTAATCCCATCCATTTTTCATCTCTTGAAGTTTGATATGGGTCTTTCTTATATCTTCCGTAATTCTACTTAACATACTCAATACTTACTGCTTCTTGAATATATACAATAAGGTATAAAACTTTTGATACCTGTATCTACCCTTGTTTTAAAAATATGTTGATTTTGGTATCATTTTAGTGCCATAAAACTTTCTTTTAAATTGCACAAGTCAGTGGTTTTTATATATTCTCAGAGTAATGCAACCATGGCAACTATCTCACTTCAGAATATTTTCATCACCTCAAAAGAAACCCCATACCTTTTAGCACTCCCTCCCCATTTCCTCCTTCCCCCAGTTCCAAGAAACCAATAATCCACTTCCTGTCTATGGATTTGCCTATCACAGAGACACTTCAAATAAATGGAATTATGCAGTTTATGGCCATTTGTGACTTGGTCTTTCACTGAGAATAATGTTTTCAGGTTCATTCATGTTGTAGCATGTATTAGTACATTATTGTTGCTCAATATTATATTTTATAGCTACATCACATTTTGATCTCATTCATTAGCTGGTAGACGTTCAAATGGTTTCTAATTTTGAGCTAGTATGAACAATGCTACTATAAACATTCATGTACAAGTTTTGTGTGGACCTTTGTTTTCAATTATCTTGGGCTTTATGCATTCAGGTAGAAATGCTAGATATATATATGGTAACTATTTAACATTCTGAGAAACTGCCAAACTGTCTGCACCAATTTACAATGCCACCAGCAATGTATGAGGGTTTCAGTTTCTCTACATCCTTGTCAACACTGATATTATTTGCCTTTTTTCTTATAGCCAACCGGGTAGCTATGATGTGGTGTCTCATTGTGGTTCTGACTGCATTTCTTTGAGGACTCATGATCTCATGTGCTTATTGACCATTTGTATTATCTTCTTTAGAGAAATACCTATTCAGATCCTTTGCCCATTTTTAGTCAAGTTATTTGTCTTTTCATTGTTGCATTGTAAGAGTTCTTTATATATTCTGGATTTTAGATCTATATTAGATCTATAATTTTCTCCCACTCTTGTGTCATTTCATAATACCTTTAGAATAGAAAGGTGTTAAATTTTATAAAATCAATGTTTTTTCCTTTTGCCATTGGTTTTTGGTGTCATATCTGAGAAATCATTGCCTATTCTAAGATCACAAAGATGTATTCTTATGCTTCCTTCTAAGAGGTTTATAGATTTAGTTGTTACATTTATCTTTGTCATTTCTAGGTCAGTTTTGATTCATTTTTTTCCTCATTTTGGGTTGTATTTTCCTGCCTTGCATGTTTGATGGCTTATTGGATGTTTCACACTGTTAGTTTTACCTTGTCAGAAGCTGGATATTTTTGTATTCATGTAGATATTCTTGAAATTTGTTATGGGACACAGTTATGTTACTTGGAAATAGTTTGGTCCTTTTTGGTCTTTGTTTTGAGCCTGTTCATTGGCACCAGAACAGCATTTAGTTTATGGCTGCTTTTACCCTACCACTAAGGCAAAGCCTCTCTAGGTTCTAGAGTTGATACTTCATGAATTATGAGATTTTCTACTGGGCAGGTAAAAATAGTAACTTTCCCTTGCTGGGGATTGTTCCCTCTAAATCCTTTCAAGGTGGTCTTTTCCCCAGTTTCTGGTAGTGTCTCACATGAGAATGCCAATTAGTACTTAGCTGGAATACGAGAGGAACCCCCCTGCAGATCTCTGGAGCTTCCTTCCCATCCCCCTCTTTCTGCAGCCCTTTCTTGTGTTACTCTGCCCTAACCAAACCACTGCGTACTCACAGACTCCAAGTAAGGCCTGGCAGTTACCAAAGGGGAGGGGCTGGAGAGGGTGCGTGGGGAGAGAGGAGAAGAGGATTGAGGGGTATTTTGATTGGTACACATGGTGTGTAGAAGGTCGTGGGGAAGACAGTGTAGCACAGAGAAGACAAGGAGTGACTTGACTCTGTGGCATCTTACTATACTGATGGACAGTGATTTCAGTGGTGTATGGGGGGGACTTGATAATATGGGTGAATGCAGTAACCACAATGTTTTTCATGTGAAGCCTTCATAAGAGTGTATGTATATCAATGATACCTTAATAAAATTAAAAAAAAAAATACTGTGTTGACCTCCCCAGAACACCAGCTCTGTCTCCTGGTTTTAAAATGTGTCCAGAATTTGTTTTAATCAGGTACGGTAGACTGACAGACCCAAGGACAACTGCCTGTGGATTCAGAGTTTATTAGAGTTTCCAAAAGGAGGCGTGGGAAAGCGCAGGGGCTAAGGGGCTACCTTGTTTGGGTAGAGGGATTATAGACACTGATTTATTCCAGGCAGCACAACTACCCACTTAATTTTAGGTACAACTGCCCACTTAATTAATAAAAATAGAATTTATCCTCTGAGACTATTAATGAAAAGAAATTTTTAGAATGTAGGGGAGGAAAACTCATCATTCATAATAAATGGGTGGAAAGAAGAGCCAGAAATAAGGCAAAGCATACACAAAACAAGGTGACTGAAGTCAAAGCAATTATCTTTAATAACAATATCTGGGAATATGTTAAGTCCCTTGACTTAAGAGATAGAGATTTTCTAATGGCATTTTTAAAAAAGTCCACTTATGATGTTAAGAGACATACTTAAAACAGAATGACAAAAGATTAAAAATAAAGGAAAAGGCAAATATACCAGGCCGACGATGATAAACAAGAAAACAAAGTAACAGTAATAATATCAATCAAAATGGAATTCACGGCACAAAGCATTAAAGGAAAATTCTCAAACCAGTAAAAGAAAGCCACATAAATTCACGTTGTCTCTGGCTTTCTTCCTGTTTCTCAGGTATTTGGCACTGTGAAGGTGAGGGTCACTTTGCAGTCAGTATAATGGGACTTTCATCATTAAAAATTCTTAGAGGTCCTTTAAGCCTATTTGGAAATAAACATTTTTTTTAGTTGTGTCCTTTCTTTAAAAATTTCTAAGACAGTTTCATGTTAGTAAGTGTGTGCAGTTTCCCTGGTATATATGATTCATCTGTGAAAATTTGTGTTTATGGTCCCTAAGTCATAAAAACACACTGAGCAATTGTTCCTTTCTGCTGTGGAATCTGACATTAGTCCACATGCTGCTGTTGGGAAAGCCAGGTAACAATGAGAGGAGGTTCTTCCGTAGGACAAGCACTTGTTTTCAGAGGTGATACATGTTACCTGACTCCCAGACCTCTCTCGGCCTTACTGGTATCTCACATCAGGCAGCACTTGCTGAAAGACAAGAGGGCAACAGAAATGTACTACAATTATCTTGACATCTGTGTTTATTCTAAGTGAATGTTCTAAGTGTTTGCCTTTTTTTTTAATGTAGCTAATGCTGCCTACCTTGGGAGCCAAGAAATGGTGGAAGTGGTAAAGAGAGACAATGGAACCATAAAGGAACATTTATCTAAGGTAATCACTTTAGTGCTGCAAGGAAGTTAAGTAGATGGGCAGAAATATTTACTGAGGGTGAAAGGCTAGTATTGGTTAGAGTCTGTAAGACCTCAAGGGTTTGTAGATTTAGAGAGAGTTCTACTTTAGTTAAAATTAATATAGTCCTTGAAAGTTTCATAGGAAGTAAGTAAAGCTCATTGCATGGTTTCTTAAATATATTTGACTACCTGTTTTTGTTGGGTTTTATTTTGAGAATAAATACTTCTCTCTAGGGCCCTTGTGCTGAGAAGATTCAGTAATATTTATATAGAGTAAATGAGTTATATTCAAAGGTAATTAAAACATTGGAAAATAACTAACATTACTATGACCTGATGATTCAGTGAGCCTCTCTGTCTTATTCTCTAGTGTATTAGAGGAATGTGCAGCTCTGACACCAGGCTGTATAAGCTGAGGCAGAAAGGCAAATATTAAAATATTTGGCATTTGTTAGTTACTGCTGCAAATGCTAGAATCTACACAAACTCGTTTGGAAGCACTAATCTCTGAAACTGCAAGGAGACCGTGGTTCAGAATATGTCTGAGCACCCTAGAATTTAGGTAGCTCTGGTACCCCCCTTGCATCTTTTGTGTCTCTGCCCATTCGGAATAGGACCGAGCATCACTGCCTCATACGAGAGCCTCTAAGCCGCATGTGGTTATTTATGGCTGGTCCGAATTGAGATGTGCCGTAAGTGTAAAACTGGATTTCAGAAACCTAGTGCCAAAGAAAAGTAAAATATTTTATCAATATTTCTATAT
Source organism: Manis javanica (assembly GCF_040802235.1). Lineage (NCBI taxonomy): Eukaryota > Metazoa > Chordata > Mammalia > Pholidota > Manidae > Manis > Manis javanica. The sequence continues at coordinate 227,234,473 of NC_133156.1, forward strand.
TGATAACAAGTTGAAATGGTAATATTTTAGATATATTGAGTTAACTGAAATATTAAAAGTAATTTCATCCATTTCTTTATACTTTTTTAATGTAGTTGCTAGAAATATTTTAATTACATATATGCCTTTATATTTCTCTTGGACTGTGCTAACCTGGAGCTTTATAGTCAATGCTGAACTGTGATACCTGCTGGGTTCAGTGACAAGAGCCCTGCTGAGTGGCCAGCTCTTACCAGGCCCAGGAACCTACAGTCTGCTGGTAAAGTCTTAGATACCCTACTGGGTTTAGAATCTCTTCATAAACTTTGAAGCATTCAACTTAAACTTGCCTACAGTGTTAATTCATATTTCTATAACCTCCCAATACAATTATCTTAAAGCAAAAAATGCATATGTTCTTAAAAAAATATTTTCAGAATATTGATCTGTAGTAGCTTCAGCCAGAGAGGACTTTTAAAAATGCCAATCTGTGTTTTGCTTATGACCATAGCAGTCATCGTATTTCTAAAATAGCATTTGGCTAGAGATTGAAATTTTGAAGCCAGAAGGAAACCCTCACTAGCTGACTGGGGGAAGTTGGGGCCTCAGAAGGACCCTCTCTCCAGGGCTTTTAACTGTTTCCAGTCATTGAAGGATGTGAAAATATAAGAAAAGCAATATTTTATTTTTCAGTTAAATTATAAGTGAATTTGCTTCAAAAATGCATTTGAGTTCTCAAGGCTGGAAGTTCATAAAAACAACTCAATTCCCAGTTTATAAGACTGGCAGATGCTCACTTCCAAAACTCACACTTGCTGAATGTCTAGACCCATCATATGTCAAAGCTCTTCTTAGCACCTGTGGAAGCCAGCTGCTTTAAAATACTCATCATTTTTGGATTTTGTTTGTATGTTGTGCTCAGAAAGAGGTCAAAGGAAGGTGCTAACTTATTCCTGTCCTAAGTTAAGTCCATATGCACATGTAATCATTCCCAGATAGAAGTCTGCTCGTGGTAACTGTGTCAGGACTGTAAGTTTACTGAAGCTTTTATGGGAGAAATATGGGGTATAATGGTAGATGACAGACGTTTCAAGGTTAATATTAACACACAGTCACAGGAATAAACTTTTCCAACTATAGGGAATGGTTTTGTTTTGTTTCTAAGATAGCATTGAAAGTACTTGTGGAATTTTGGAAAGCAAGACATTGTTTACTTAATGATACAAAACTACTTTGCAATTAATTGATTATCCTTTTTACCAGCGAAGTTTGAGCTGTCCACCACAGTAATACAGTTCCAGTTCCTGAGTGCAGTGGGGAACAAAGAGACAGGAAGTTTATTGCAACTTTTTGTTCCTGTAATGAAAAAAGAGGAAACATGCTATAATTTAATATTGGTAGAAGTCGAATCAACATGTGTCCCAGTCTACTTGAGAAAATAAGGAAAGTTGGAAGGGCACATAGTTCTAGGAATATAGTAGGCATCACTTCTTGCCTTCGACAACCCTGATAATTAACCAAACTTAAAAACCAATTCCCAAGACTGGACATATCTATTGTAGATAGCCTAGTCGAGAGACTCTGTCCCTTCAGGGACAGAGTCTGTCTACCCAGGACTGTCCACTTTGAAGACATTTTGAACCGCATATTTTGTTGCAAAGATCATTCCCTGTATCTCAATTATCAACTTTGAAAGCAGTTCTGAAAAATGTATCTTTGTGCCATCCAGCCAGGAAGCCACAGGAAGTTAGCCAAAAAATAGTCTGTCTACTACATCATGTGGATAGTTTTTGGATTCTTTCTCCTTGCCTAGAAAACTGTCATTCCATAATCAACAGACTTTGGTTCTACATTCACATTTTCTAGTGCTGCATTTCCATTGTACAAATGAAGAGGACTTTTTATCTTCTTGAGGAAAATGGGCCTTTTGAACTCTGAAAAATCTACTGAGCTGACTGACTGCTTGCGTGTCTTCCTTCCTTCCTTCCTTCCTTCCTAAGATGTGGAGATTTATACACAGCATCAGATAGTTGTGTTTATTTGCAGTGCTTCAATACTCCATAAAGTTATTTTCCTTTCTTGGAGCAAATATATTACACTTATAGTTGCTTCCAGAAGAGTATATACTGTGGCCGGTGGTATCACAGGTTGTATTCTTTCCTCCCCTGACTAAATCCTTCCCGTCCTTGAAGACTTGGCTCCACTGTCATCTCCAGGAGGCCTTCCCAGCCCCTGGTTTGGGTTAGTGTCCCTTCTCCTGGCTCCCAGGTCTCCCTATGTAAAGTTACAATACTGCGCTTAGCACACAGTATTTAAATGGCCGGTTTTCCGTCCCCACCCACCGTGAGGTAAGGAACTGCGTTTTCTCATCTCAGCATCCCTAGCACCTAGGACAACACATGATACCTGGTGAGTCATCAGTAAACGTGCACTAGGCAAATGGATAGGGAAGTATCCGTTAGTATAGTTAGTATAGGTGAGTATAGATTCTAAACCCTGTGATGCTATGGATCTCTTTGGCTCTATCTTGTATATGGACCCCTTTTCCAGTAATGTTTTTAACTGCATAAAATAAATACATGAATTATAAGAAAAAAACAATGATACTGATGTATAGTTATCAAATATCTTAAAAATAAATTGTAATATATAATATGTCCATCTTTATTAACAAAAATAATGAGATATAATAGCAGTCAGAAATTGCTACTGTAATTTGTAGTGATGAGCATAAGTAATTTTTTAGTTAACTACAAGTTCTTTGTGATTTGGAAATTCCCATAATTTTATAGGTAACAAAATAGAGGTATTACTGATGCTTCTGTGGTTTGTTGCCTGTATTCATAATGAAGGAAATAACCAAATTATACATAGAGGTTAGCAAGTATATCCCATCCACGTGTACATTGCCCCCTTCCCAAGTCCTGCCACTGCTTCTGCCCGTGAACATGTGCCGGGGCCCATAAAATCTAGGGGAAGACACCCTGCTGTAGAGACACTAGAACAGGTTAGGCAGCATTTGGTATTGTGGTTTGGGCACTGGCCTGAGAACAAGGATCCATTACCAGCTACACTAAAGAGACTAGCTTATCTTGCATTGTTGGGGAGCCACTGAGAGGTAATAGGGTTCCATTCCAAACGTTTACCAACCATATGGCATAGCCACTAATTCACCAGAACCCATACTGTCTGACAGACAGCCATTCAGAGGTACCAGTTCACATCAGTCCATGCCAGAAATGTGGCTGGATTTACATATGAGAGGGATTATTTTGGGGGAAATGTGTGGCTGAGGGCTTTTTACTCAGCAGTGGAATAGAGGGTGGAGAGGGTGTAGAACTTGGGAAGATTTAGGAAGTAGAATCAAAGGCACTTTAGGACAACAGGATACAAGAGAATGGAGATGGAGGAGTCTCAGGTTATTTCTCTGTATTTGGATTTGATAGCAGGATAGGGAATGCAGGAAGACAAGCACCAGAAATTTTGGGAGATGGTTGAACAAGTAGTTCATTTGGGAACTTCTGTTTGAGATACCTGTGGGACTTCCAAGTGGACACATAGCTGGCAGGTGGCTGCGTATGTGGGGCTGAAGAGTAGTCTGGGCTGAATTTCGCTTTGGGAGTGATGAGGATATATTGGAAGCCATGAGCATGGGTAACAGTAACCTAGGGACGTATGTAGTATAAGGAGAGAAGTCATCTAAAGATTGATCCTTGGGGAACCCAGCTTAAAGGCTAGGAGGAAGGAGAGGAGGGGCTAATGAATATGGCGGGAGTGGAGGGGGAGGGCCGGGAATGAGAACCTGGATGGAGTCAACCAAAGCAAGACAATCAACCGTACATCTTCACCAGCCCAGTTTCAGTTCTTCTGGGAGCCTCCAGTATGCTCTGCGTTATGAGGCACCTGGTGGGTCTGAGGCAGTAAGGGTCAGCCTTCCCTTGTTCTGTCATCACTCTAAACTATATGAGGATGTATGTCTCATTCATAGAAAAGTGAATTAGTGTTTGGTTGAACTTGAAGTTTTCATTTAAAACTCTCTTAGGAGAGAAATTCTAAACTGCCGTGACCATCTTTGGCCTCGGTTTATGGAAACAGCTGGTGTGTGCTACTGCCAGACTGAATCTGACCGTCGCTCAGTCACTAGGGGTTGGAAGTTGTTCCCAGCAAGAGCATATGAGGCGCAGCTTTCTGAGGAAGGTAGGCAGCAGTGGCAGTTGCCTGCAGAGGGTACCCAGGGGGCCAGGCCAGGGCAACAGTGGTTTGGGGAGGGGGCAAAGTCCCTCAGGAGCAGGGACCCCTCTTCAATGGCTCCCTCCGCATCCTGCTTAGCGCACCCGAGTCTAGAGGTGCATGCTGCCTTTGGGAGCAAACCTGGTGCAGTTGTTTGCAGATTGGGGCATGCAAATCCTTCGGACATGCACGCGTCCTGCTTAGCGGAGCATAGGAAGCACTCCCAGGACCAGCTCACCAGGGCTGCCCGCCAAGCCTCCATCTGAAACTGATTGTGTTAGTTCTGCCTATTTAATGTGAAGCCTGTTCAGAATGTCATAACCATCCTAGAACTAGGTAGGTTTGTTTTCATGTCAATTATTTTGACCTTGAGAGCAGTATTCTAGGTGCTCATGTTAGTGTACCCTCAAAGTCGCTAGTGGAGTGTGATTGAAAAGTGCGGCGTGTACTGGGGAGCAGTCTTCAGAATCGGCCCAGGCACCACCACTGCCTTAGTTATGTGACCTTGGTTAAGCTACTTGACTTCACTGTGCCTCCTTTTCCCATCAATAAAATGGTTTAATAACAGCATCTATTCTCATACTGCAGTTCCCAAAATAGAGCACTATAAATACATATAAAGACCTTGTAACTGTGTCTGGCGTGTACTACGCATTCAGTAGAAGTGTATTATTATTATCGTCATCATTCTTATTAAGTTACTTGTATCCCAAATATACCTGTGGAGTACTTTTAAAAGACTATTTGCCTAACTTTTCTTTCCCAGATATTTTCATTCCGTAATAAAATATTTTGTTTAAATATATAGCCTAGAGACCCCGGAATGCCCCAGTCTCCGTCTAGATCACAGCCACCGCTCCCCATGAGATGCCTGAGGGAGATGGTGTATAGGAACGGTGCTGAAGGAAAATACTGTACCGCTTAATCTTTACCAGGACGTGGGCCAGTACCCTCGTGCAGAGAATTCAGACAAGCTGGACTTGGCCATTTCTCTGTCAGTTAAGCAAGACCCTTCCAGCACCTCTCTCAGGTTTCTGAGGCATATAACCAGGGAGAAACAGAAACACAAGAGGGCACATTTGCTCCTGGCACCTCGTGCCCTCCTGCCTCACCAGAGGAAAGTAGATTTGGGTCAGCTTCTCACTCCAGTCCCAGGAAAAAAGCGACAAAGCTAGTTACTCGATGGCCCAGTGACTTCCATTTGGGAATGAGTGGGTTCAGGCCCTCACACTAGTCACACAGAAAGGAGAAAGCCCCACTTTGCAAGCCTTTTGGAGCATAGCTGTGCCAGCCACTGCGGGGTGGTGCTGTCAGTCCCGCTTGGGCTTCCTCCTCCCCCTCTGGCACCTCGGTTCCCACTGCTCCCTGGGATGCCGCAGAAGGAAGCAGGGCTTGGTGGCCATAAAAGATAGTGTTTTCACCTCCAACCTCAGCCACTTCTTTTAATCTTTAGGGGTTTTAATTGTCCTTTTCTTAAAAATGGTAACTGAGCCAATTCTGTATAAAAGGAAGAAAGGAAACAAGGTACATTGGAAAATGAGTTTCCTAAATTGTCTCACATTGTTTAGCAGTTCTTCGGTCTCCTAAAAGTGGCTGCTCAGAAAGACAGCAGTGAAATTACAAAGCTTTGTGACTGCTATTCCTCTGTTCCCAAGAGGGATAAGATTTTTTAAGTAACTGAAAGGAGATGCTTATCTTACAGAATAGGTTTCCTTTCAGGCTGTAGGTTTGAGGCTTACATGTCCCACTTGGGGGAGGGGAGAAGCAGCAGTCCATTGCTGTCATCCAGCCTGTTCTGGATTCTCCCCAGGGATGGAAAGTACTGGATGACCTAATGGTTTGTAGCCAGAGCCTGGGAAAGCTGGAGGGGGAAGAAAATGGGGATACAAAGGCAGCTCAGGGAAACTGAGCTGGGAGGTAGGAGGCCTCGATGTGTGGGGACTAATTTGACCCTCTGGTAAGCAACTGACTGGCTGCTTTCTATCTGATCTTTTGCCTCTTTGATCAAAAAAACAAAAATACCTGGTCAGGTGGGAGCTATTTCAGAGAAGAAAGAAAAATTGGAGAAAACAGGAGTAATGTAAATTTTCTTGACTTCTTAAAGTCTAGCAGAGAGAATGCATCCCTTCCCCGAACCTCTGCATCGTTGTTCTTTGGTTACTGTCTCAGAGCTGGCTGACTCTGTCCCCTGCCCTACACCGTGACAGCGCAGGGCTCTTCCTAAAGGAACCCACACATAAACTTAGCCAGGAAGGTCAGTGCCCAGTGAGCCTCCCCTCTTTGTGAAATGCCAACAGGGGTCCCCACACAGCCCAGGAGAGCCCAGGGCATCACCCTGCAGCTGTGAGAACCCAGGGACTCCCCTGTGAGCCCCAGCAAAGGCAAGGGACAGTCTCAGAATGCGGGTACCGCCATTCATTTTGGAAGATATTTGACTCACTGTGCGCAAACGGCACTGCAGCTGAGGCTGCAGGTCTCATTTCTGAGGAAACGTATGAGAGTCCACTCAGTGAGCTGAGCATGAGTGGCAGCTTGAAGAGAGGGGATGTACTTCACTATTTATCTGGCTGATAAGTGCTCTTGATTTTCTATCCAACGTCTCTCTCTGTGATCATTTTAGGGGAGTACTATATATGTAATATATATGTATACGTATGTATATAATGAAGCACTTTGCTTTAGGCTTAAAAAAAATGTTAATACATATATTCTGGGCCTGACATATCAAAAGCAGTTTATCAGAAGAAAATATGTTCTCTTAAAAACTTATTTAAGATCATGAGGCTGCTTTTTCCTCTGACCTGGACACAACTCCCACTGTGGCCATGGGAGGGACACAACTCCCTCTTTTTGCCATGACCTTGATAATAGCAACCACCCTGGAAGAGTGCTTACAGGATGTTAAGTACTGGATATGCTTTGTTTTCCATCCCTTAGCACCAGCCCACAAGGTAGCTGTTTCTGTCCCTCTCTAAAGATGAGGAAACAGGCACAGAGAGACTAAGTCACTAGTCCAAGATAACAACACTAGTGAAAGGAAAAACCAAGGTTCCAGCCTAGGTGGACGTGGCCTAGGGCCCAAGCTCTTAATGCTGCACTGAGCTCTTTCCCTGTAAGGGTGTGATGAGCTCCTGCAGTTTCACAAATTACTTTACCAGAGTAGAGTATAAAGGTGTTAGGAAAAGCCCTTTCACTCTGAGCAGGGTAGCCCTGAAACACCATTTACCACTGTGTTCAGGTCTGCACTCTGTCATACAGATCGGCCAGTGACCACTTGAAGAAATAAAGTTCAGTTTGGTTAACTACTGAAAACTAGTTTATAGCATCCTTGGTTGCATGATGAATTATATTCTAAGCAGCTTCTAAAAGTCAGTTTATCTGTAAGGTTAACAAAATAAATAAATAGATAAAATTCTAAGACTATGAAAAACCTCCTTTTACTAGACCTGCAATTCCTGCAATCCTAATAGTCCTTCTGGACCGTTGAGTAGAAAGAAATAATTCAGATAGAATATTTTTCCAGTTTCATTGAGACAATTGGCATATAACATTGTATTAGTTTAAGGTATACAACATAATGATTCAATATGTACACATATTGCAAAATGGCTACCACAATGTTTAGTTAACATACATCACCTCACATTTCTTTCTTGTGATGAGAATTTTTAAGGTCTACTCTGTTAGCAGCTTTCAAATATGCAGTACAGTACTGTTAACTATGCTGTACATTACGTCCCCAGAACTCTTCATCTTACAATTGGCAATTTTGACCTTTGTATTTTTTGACCACCTTCACCCATTGCTCCACCTCCCACCCCCACATGTGGCAACTACCAATTTGTTCTCTGTTTCAGTTTTTTTGTTTGTTTGTTTTTTTGAGACTCCACATATAAATAAATCATATAGTATTTGTCTTTTTGAATCTGACTTATTTCACTTAGCCTAATGCTTTCAAGGTCCAGCCACGTTGTCATACAAACGGCAACATTTTCTTCTGTTTTTGTGGCTGAATAGGATTCCATTGTGTGTGTGTGTGTGTGTGTGTGTATACACTACCAGGTAGAGATTTTTGTGGCTTTTTTCATTTTTAATATTTTAAGATGTTGATATACCATTGAAAATGATTTTTTTAGGTATTGCTAAATCAAAAATATAAACTTGGGTCATAAGATATTTTCTAATATATCTTTTGTTCTCACAATGAATCCTCTATTAGTAACGCATAAAAGCCACAACTCAAATTGTGTACTAAAACAAAGCTTTGTCGACTGTCTCAGGCAGAACGCGGGGTTCCTACTTTGGCCTCCTCTTTGTTCATACCTCTCTCTCTGCCTGTTGTGTTGAAGGGCCACTTGGTACATGCCCGTGTTCTTCCTTAGTCTGGAAGCTTCTCCAGGGCAGAGGTGTCTTACTTCTGAATTTCAGCCACTTAGCCAATGCCAGATGGGTGAGGTTTAGAGTCACTTTTAGTGGAACTGCTATGAACCTGTTGGTTTCAGGGACAAAAGCAAAAAAAAAGAGAGAAAACAAAGGTAGCTTCCGAATGGTGGCAAGCTGCAGCCCTTTGCAGGGACATTTCAGCTGGGATGTGTCTCCTCAAGGGCACACTGAAGAGTTAAAGGAAAGTACTTCTGTGAACAAAGAAACTATAGTAACCAAAACTCCACTTTACTGCAGAAAACACACCAGGAAAAGCAGTGTAGTTCTGAGAGAAAATGTAGAAAAACTGAGAAAAGTAACTTCTGTATTTAATAGAGGAATGGATTATTCAAAATGACAATAATTTGGAAACAGAATAATTTCCATCTCAATAAAGGCACGTGCCAAGGAGAAATAAACTATAGGAAATAATTTATTTTCTTACAAACCTGTGAATGTGAACATCCTGCCAATAGCCTAAAATTCTTAAGTTAACAATTACAATATTTTCACAGCATTTACGTCTCCCATCATGCACAGCGTCCTGGAATACATAGACTTTGAGAAGGCTTTAAGTGAAGAAGTTGGGTTTGCTCCTGTCACTGATTGTCACATTCATTTAGTTTTCATGACGAGTTTTAAGATGTCCCAGACTTTAGGTTTTCGGTTTTCATAACATGAGTCAGTTTGTTGTTAATTGCAAATAGTAGTAAAAGATACTGATTAGAAATGTGGCCACCAAATTTATAACCCAGCTTTACAACTCACTTAATTGCTTAAACTTAATGCAAGTTAATCTCTCCAAGCCTCAATTTCCTTTCCTGTGAAATAGAGATAAAATACATTCCTCAGGGTATTGTTGTGAGGACTTAATGAACAGAGCTTAGCACAGAACCTGGCACGTTATTGCCAGTTTTCATGAATGCATTGTTATTCATTGCCATTTGTTTTTATGTATCAACATGATAATGGTGTACACTCTCAACCAGCCTGCTTTGGTGTCCAGTTCCTTCTTTCTTCATCACCTGTCCTTTCCCTTCTCCCACCTCTACCTCCACACACCCCATACTTTTTCAGTTTCCTATTTAGGGCTACAGGTGCAGTGTCCTCTGTTCAGATCTATTGCCTGTGACTTATAATCTGTAGGGACCAGGAAGTATCTTAAGCCAGTGTGTGTAAAGACATTAGAATAGACATGTGTTCTACTTGCAAGCCAAGATTTTCATAGAGAGTCCTTCAGTGAATATAGTCTGAAGAAGAACTTCAAAAAAAACAAAAACAAAAAGACCTTACCCTACTATCACTTAGAGATTTAACCAAATACAACCCACTCTAAATGGTTACTGGCCTGGAAGATTGAGAAGTAAAATCAGATAAACATATGGGAAATCCAGAATCCTTTCCATTACTCCATCCTAAAGACTGACATGACTTTGTGTTGATATTCCTAGTACATACCTGGGGCATGCATGTCCCATAACTACTTGGACACAACTTGTCTCTTGATACCTGAAGGTAGGTGTAGGGGTCCCTCTAATCCATGTTTATTGTTCCTGCTCAACTGTCCGGCCTTTGATGCATGAGTTAAGGGATGGCACTTCCCAGTGCTGAGGTTCATCAAGTTGACTTCTTATTGGAAACATTTTAAGTTGTAATTGCCTCACTGACAAGTAAATGCTAAGTTCTCCACAGAAGTAGTCTTTGAAATGTTAGGCAGGAAGCAACGACCGGTATAGTCATATTGTCTTCCTTATCAAAGATGTTGGGGGCATCCTCCTGCCCTGCTTGCTTTCTAGTTGACCCTTTTGTATTAGGAGCTTCCACAGACTTTACCACCATAGCTTATACTGAAGTGAGGGCTCTCCGAGTATCTTCAGGCAAGAGAGCGCGCTGGAGCAGAGGAACAGACCGATGGACACGAGGTCAAGTCTAATTCCTAGATTCCTCAGCACTGTTTCATACTCTGAGGAGGTGCTGAACAACTGTGCATAATGACTGTGCCATATACTACTATTGCCTGGATAAAATGTGATGGATTCTTGGTGGTAAGAGAAGGGACTCGTTTGGAGAGAACCTAGTTATTAGCCCTCTTGGTAGACAATTAATGCCTGCAGACAGCTTGTACTTCAAGTGGTGTTTCAAAGGGAAGCTATAGCAGGGTGGTTGCTGAGAGATTCTGGGGAACTTATTTTTCCACAGCTGGACAGAGTAGACACCCACAGCATCTCAGAGCTACAGAGAGACTGACACCAGGAGGAAAGAAGGAGACAGCGGCAGGGCTCTCCTCTTCCCCAGGACACAAAAGGAACCTCATACTCTGCTAAGAACCATGACAAAGTGAATTTTTGTTTTAGGGGCTTTAGAGTTTTCAGAAATGGTTGCAGTGAGCAAAAATAGAGTGGGAAGAACATATTAAATGAGAAATCTATGAGCCACAGATTTTTGCAGCATGCAAAACTAAAACCCCAAGTGACAACCAGAAAAATCTCTGTGAAGTGACTCAGAATAATTCTGTAACTCGAGGTTTAGTGGTTCATAATTGACTCTCCGGATTATTGCATCAAATGTTTCCTCTTTTAAGTGTTTTTTAACTAAGCATCTCTTTATATATTGGTTAAGTCATCATGTTATTACAGTAAAGGTCATTGTTTTTGTAAGAGCAGTCTCATCTGTCCATATTCAGATCGTGGATATAATGATTATTATAGGAATATTTTCATATCCTTCTTCCCCCACCACTTGACACCCTCCAGCCTCTCACTGTTGCAACCAGAATAAGTTTCCTACCATATAGACCTGATCAGGTCGCATTTGTGAAGTTTTTTGTTAGTTCCTATGGGCTCCAGGATAAGGAACAGGTTCCCCCCATTGTCCAAATGTGGAGCAGTCCTGTGGAACCTTTCATAAATCAAAATGGCATAAAGAAGCAGTTACCATTGATTTATGTGGACAAATGTGAGCATTCCCAGTCCCCAAAAAATAATCTCTTTCAGGCTTTTCTGATACCTTATGACACTTGTTGTGAATGAATGCACAGCACAAAATAAGTAGAGATGAAGCACAGGTGCGCACAGACACAGTTCCCAGCTGTGGTGTCTTGATGCTGACGTGCTGAGTATGGTTCCTGGGGAAGGAGCTTGGCGGGGCCGCACACTGGTTGGGGTACGCACTGCCTCTTATAATAGCTCACTGCAAAACAAATGCTGAGCAGTTTCTCACTTTTGCCTTTTTTCATAAAAGCAAAAATCCTCTTTGGATTTCTTTTGGTTCATGAAAACAGGTACTAACGTAGGTCTTTCATAAAAGCAAAAAGTGGTGTAATGTGAACTTTCAAACAGTGGGGGATGTCTGTATGTGTATGTAGACATATGTACCCATACATATATACATATACTCTGTGTGTGTATGTACATGACATATATATACACATGCGTGTACTTGTGTGTGTGTGTATGTATTGTGGGTGGGTATAGATCAGTATCCAGTACAGAGCTTAGTAATGCCTCAAAGGAGGCTCTGTCTCCATCCGGCCTGCCTGCTGTCACCTAAAGTACAATTATAACACTTCCCACCGAATCAGTTCACTCTGCTGCTCCTTGGGGCCTTTTCATGGAAATGTGCTTGCCCCCCTCAGGGTTCTGATCACATTTCACCTGCTCCATTGAGAAGCCTGCATCTGTCTCATTCATCTTCACTTGAATTCAACATGTCCACCACGTGGCCGTGGGCAAGTAGGAGTGGTCACTGGTGACTCGGTCATTGTCCCAGTGAGTCCTCATTGTCCTCCTCTACCATCTCTCCAGTGTCTGGTCCAACCTCAACATCCACACCTTCCGGGGAATCACAGGTGATCTGTCCCACAGCCTCTCCCTCCATGGGTCTTCCCTTCGGACACCTCCTGATTCGCTCCCATAAACCATGAAGGCTCCCGGCCTTGAAAGAGCCGCTCCGTGGGGGCAGCCTCGGGACCAGCTTCAGGGCCGGGCGCAGGGGCTATTCCAACACCGTGCACATTGCTGGTGTCATGTCTGTTCTGGGAGGGGAAAGTGTTCTCTAATAAAATGTCTTTGTCTTATCTTTCAGCTTACGTTTTACTATGGTACCATAGATGCTTGGTGTCCAAAAGAGTACTATGAAGACATGAAGAAAGATTTTCCAGAAGGAGACATTCGGCTCTGTGAAAAAAAAATACCTCATGCCTTTATCCTCCATTTTTACCAGGAAATGGCTGACATGGTAGCTGACTGGCTAAAGGATGATCTGTCCAAAATATAACCACTAACACAAGGCAACAAGCACTGATAGCCAGTGGCACCATACAGTTAATTTTGGTAGACAGGATCCTTGCAGACAAAAGGAAATCTTAATTTAGGCTATTTTGATTGAACTGCATTGTAGAATAGCCTCTCTAGAGGAATTATGAAACACTTACTAGAATATGCAAAAGAGACCAGTGAATATTAAGTGTATAGTCAGCTATGTGAAGTTTATGAGGCTCTGAGAAGGACACACTCATGTGCCATAGCAGGAAGTGATGAGCAGCGGATCTTGGCAGTGGACCCAACTTAAGGCGGAAGCTCACCAGCCCAGAATAACTTTGCACAGGTCTTGGCTGAGCTCATCAAAATCAGACTGGATACCAGGACAGCCTGCAGACCCCACCCGTGACTGTCTTACAGCCGGTCACAGAGCACCAAGTCAGCCTTTTATCTGGCCTCCAGTGGCACAGTCTCACGCAGAGGAGGCTCAACATCGGGAGAGGCACTCCATGTACCCATCTCCGAGAAGCTTCCCCAAGGAGTGTTAACTTCCTGAGCTACCCGTGCAAGACAAAGAATAAAGTTCTCCAGTCATTCCTTTGGTCAACTAATAAGAACTGTTGACAGATGTTAACTGTACGTCTCACAACAAGACAGCCAGCAAGCTCCACGCTTAGGCTTAGCTGGCCGGGTTGTGAGCTCCCTGCAGGCTCTTCTTCCCCAGAGCCAGCATGGGGAGGCCATGGGCTGTCCCAGACGAAGCCTGTTCTTTCCACGTGCAGTTGCCCCTTCTGTGATTTTTTTTCAGTGAAACTCCACTGGGGATCAGCTATAAGCAAGTACTGTGTCAGGCACTGAGGGTAGAGTTCCTCACCACATTATGATTCTTTCCTTCTGAAAATATTCTAGTCATTTTTGAAAGGGCATCTTTAAATTGCTGAATAGAGAATTACTGTAAATGAGTTCTCCATTTCTGCATTAGTCTTGTTAGCTGGAAAGAAGTTGCTTTATTAACGAATCAAAAACAAGCCATTATGTGAATCCACCTTCTGTGGGTACCTGGAGGTACAGCAGGGAAGCAGCTTGGTCTCTGGCTGAGAGTGGCTAGCAGTGTTACTGCTTTCCCTAAACTGACCCAATCCTGGGACCTTAGGAGCCAGTAAATTCCACTGACTGGAGTGATGGTTGATGATCAATCAGAAGAAGCATTCAGTTTTCTCCTAAAGGAAATCCCTCATAACGTTATCATCCCTTAGGGACAATGGGATGTTGTCCTTCCCTTTCAAAACCTAAAGTCCCTGATGAAAGATTCAGCTCTGATGTCTTACCAGCTCAGTGGTGAGTGTTACTATACAAGCTCTTATCCTTTGGCATGGCTTCTGCATCAGTGCAGATGACTTCTTAGAGGGGAAAACCAAGCTGCAGGCAAGGAGGAGCCAGGAGACACAGGCCACTGGCACAGGGCTGCACACAAGTTCTTACTGACATCTGCGTGGGTAGACCTAGAGATCTGATGTCAGAAGCTAGGACTCATAGCTCTGAAGTGCTCTGCATACAGGAGAGGCTCAGAAGTGCTAAGTTGAAGCAATTAGAGCAATTACTGGGTAAATCATACCTACTAGAATAAAGAGCAACCTCCCCAACTTGTTGGCATTATTTTACATCACTCCATATTTCAAAAGTCTACATGCATCAAATTTTATCTTATTTTGGTTTTTCAGAGCTTAAAAAATGATAAAAAGTGAAACGATAAAGTAAAAGATGCTGGCTCTTATTTCCTGTTTATCGTCTAAGCACCAAATATATTTTTGAAAACCATGTTTTACCAGCACTGTGATCTTGCCTGACCCGATCTCTGTGTTGGGAGAGGAAGGGTGTATCTGAGTTCTCCAGAGTTAGGCTTGAGTCCAAGTCTCTCTGTTCAATTGAAAAGCCCCTTTCTCAGTGCTGCTTTGAGAGAAGGAAGAATCTGATTTCAGTAGATTAAAGTTCATTTTATTTCATTAGGAACTAAACTAAGACTAAACATCTCATGCATATGTATGAGTTGATAAGGTCTGTGAACCCTGGAAGCCTTTACCATCTGTGTGATTTTTAGGCAGCTTCATCCAGTTTCTCCATGCCTCAGTGTCCTTATTTACAAACAGGATTAATAAGAATGCATACCCCATGTTGTTGGAAGCATTGAATGAGATTGATAAAGCATGTAGCACAATGCCTGACCAAGAGCATCATCTCAATAAGGATTGGCTAAAATAATTATTATTGTTCAAGATCATTAAAAAAATGACTAAAATTGAAAAGCAGTGGATGAAATCCACTTCTGTGTGTGTGTCCCAGTCAGCCACACAGATAAGCCTTGCTCATGATTTAACTTTCTGTGGAGTCCACTGGTACCGAGTGAAAAGCCTAAACTGGGTATGACCGGTGCCCACAGTCATTCTCAGCCTGTGCTGGACACTGGAAAATAATGTCTGTGGTCAGCCCCGTGGTGCTCATGGACCAATGGCTCACGTCCACTTCTCTGCTCAACCCTTGGAAAGCCAGTGACCTCTGAAGGCTTGATTTTCTTCACCCTACATTTTATTAAAATTTAATTGCAGATTTAAGGAGACTAAGAAGACATGCCAGTTTAATACACCTGATTCTGGATTAGGTGGTCCTGCTATAAAAACATTGTTGGGCAGTTTGCACAACTTGAATGGGGCCTGAAGATTAGGTGGGAGTAAGAAGTCTATTAACTTTCTGATTTCAATGATTGTGGAGGAGCAGGAGAATGTCCTCATTTGTACTAAAGACACATTAAAGTGTCAGTGGGTGATCAGGCATCGTGTCAGTTTACTTTCAAATGGTTCAGAGGGAAAAAGTGTTCTTTGTACTTGTAACTTTTGTGTAACTTTGAGACTATGTAAAATTTACAAAAATAATCATTTAAAAAAACCCCACCATGCTCTCATTGTTTCTTTACCAGGAAGCAAATTTCTTCTTTAAGCAGTAAATGCAAGCCGGGGTTCAAATCCTGGCTCTGCTATTAGCTTCGAGATACTGCATAGGCTTATCTTCCTGAGCGCCGCCACCTTCCATCTCCTCTATGAAATCACTTGCGTCAGGTTTGGATTCTGGTTTGGGGGAGGATTTTTTGTTTGTCTTTATTTAATAGAGCTAATTGAGGTTGTCCCTACAGCCTTTAGCACCTTGTCCAGCTTATGACAGATGCTCTGTAATATGGTTCCTAAAGGAAAAGGAGAGCAAGTTCGCTTTCTTTTAGTGTCTCTTCTCTCTAGTGCAATGGCGGACCCCATGGTATCTGTTTCTGCATTGTTTCACCCAGCCTGGAACCTGATTCTTAACATTTGTGATTCATATGTGGGGTGGCAGCACTTTCTCACCTGGCTCAGTTTTCTGCCCCCAGGCCATGCAGGGGCAGCATTCCCTGCCCTGAGAAGCTTACAGTTGATTTAGAAAGATGGGCAGAACAAAGCATTTCTTATTTGTCACTAGGCATTGTCTTTGTTGCTGACTTTCTCTTGCAGGAGAGAAGAGGACATACCTGGGCTGCTCTGTCCCTTGAGGGATGGCATTTAAGTAGCTGTCAGTAGCTGGAGCTAAGTGTGCTCCGTGAACAAATATCTCTCTGCGGCCTTAAGGCTGGAGCTCCCCTGCAGGAGTGCTGAGCACAGAAAAGCTTTCTTCCCCTTTCCAAGGAGGCTAGGTCCCCTGCCTGTGCCCCATCAGAATGTAGGTGAGTAATCACACTGGTCCGGGTGGGGAGCTGCTGAGGGACACCGGTCTGTCCTCTTCCCCCTGAGTGAAGGCATCTCCAGAGCGAGACCGGTGAGGTCCGGAGGAGCCTCTGGGGTGCAGTAAACTCTGTCAAGAGAAAACTCCCCAAGGCTTGGGGGAGGCGGCTGCTCCCGATGCCTGAAGGACAGGCAGAGCTTGGATGGGTTTGAAAGGAAGCGAGTGCAGAGAAAGAAGTTGCTGCTTTCCCTGCACTTTAGGCCCCACAGTCGTGGGAGGTTATGTCATACTCACTGTGCAGATCGTCACAAACAGGCAAAGGTAAGTGACTTGCTCAGAATCTCACAGCTGCGGAGTGACAGCTGGGACTCAAAGGCAGGCCTCTACTCTAGAGCCTCACTTCATCCCCTTCTTGCCACAGCATCATGCTGCCTCCTGGAGGCAACAGCGGGCAGTCTGGTGAGCATGGAGGGTGGGGAAAGGGAGGCCTGGGAAGGGCAAATAAGGCACGGGAAGTGAAAATAGATAGTTGGTAACTACTGATCAGTTTTAAAAGAATGAAAACAGACTGGTTCGGGGGTTTCTTCAGGTAGTGGTCCCCAAGGAGGAAAGCCTGTGTGCCTGCAGGAGTCAGAAGTCACAAGCTCTTGCCCACCGCAGCTCTGCTGCAGCCGCCCGGTACTCCAGATGCTAATGGCTGTGGGTGCCTCTGAACATGCGCTGTTCTCTGAAATGTTTGCAATCAACTGCTCCAACTTTGAGACTGCCTGTGACTCTCCACACCTCCTGGAGACTTGGCCCAAAATCCCAACTGCTGCTACCTCCCAGAGCAGTCCTCTTCGCTCCCTCCCTCCGAGCCCTCATGGTGCCCTGGCTACATCTCAATTGAAGTACTGACCATTTTTGCAGGAATTATATTTTTGTGAGTCTGCTCCTCCCTGCCCCCACCATCAAACTTCTTCCTGACCTTAAGAGGAGAGTCCTGAGTGATGGGATTTGTGTCTTAGTCACCCCTGTCTTCTCAGGGCTTATCAAACAGAGCCTGCCACACAGAATATTCAATAGATTTTGTTATCTAAAGTAACAGAAGTTTCTATCACACCTAATATGCAAGTTCTCAAGAAACACTATTCTCTCTCATTTGGCCAGACAATCAAGGAGTCACATCTCAGGGACTCTCCCTCAAAACTGAATATGTAAATAGAAGTGAGAAAGGGACTTTCTCTTTTGTCCCTTTAGTGTTTCCCAGGTGAGCTGTGCACAACTGGGTCAGACAGATACAAGCACACTGCCTGTTAGCTTTCTGGCTCTGGGGGACTATGAGAAAGCAAGGACACTACACCTCATGGCCCATTCTTGTCCCCTCCAGCTGCAACTGTTCCTTCCATCCTTCTATGATTAGAAAACCTCTGGAGTTTGGGTATTAGCAACTGCCAAATATGTGGTTATTACTTGTTGAGCACTAACCCCATGCAGCACCCCAAGTGGGAATTAACAGCAACAATATGCTAGACCGTGGTCTGGGAGAGCTGTGCGTTTTCATTTTGTATTGCATTCCTCAGACATTCTGGCAAAGGGGCCTGTGCTGACCTCCCTGCATTGGGACAGGCTTGCTTGCTGGGTAAGTGTATGGGAAAATTCCTCTTCCCTGGGATGGGAATGTGACCCCGTGACTGGGCGTCCATTACAGCCAGGGGGTGCGTGTGCACCTGCGGGGCTCCCTCCCTCACAAAGGGGCTAGAATCCCGCCCCTGCAAATCCACCCTGCTCAGGCTCAGCAGCACAGCTGGGCTTCCTCCTCCGGCCGCTGCTGAAGGGCTGCACACCTGCGTGTGATTAGGATGCACACTGGTGAGGCGCTGCAGTGGACAAGTTTCTCCCCAGATCACTGTTCCTTCTGAGCAGAAGCGTGCAGGACCTCCAGGGGTCCAGGCACACAACACATCCATAACCAGCTGAGGCAGCAGTCGGGCATCTTTGCCTCAGCCTGATTGGAAACAAGCAGGCATTGGGCTCACCAGGAGGGAGCGGGGAAGTCAATCTGCACCTCCTTTGAGCATCAGCCATTGCAGGGCATTTTCAACTAAATGCCGCCCCTGACTCCTATGTCCGTGTAACTACCCCTTCTGTACTGAGTGTATGACCCTCCAACTACAGAATGCTGGCCAGGTCAAGTGGAGACTGGAAAATAAGAAAATGAAGAACCGACCGTGGATTGTTACAGACACAGCATGACAAGACTTCACCCATTTTGGTGGTAGGGTCATAAAACACATTTATTGTACCTACCAAACAAGTTCATTGAAAGGGAAACACAGCTTTTCTTAAAGAGAAAGACTCCTTTAGTAGTAATGAAATTAAGAAGCTAAAAGGGAGTGCACTGTCCCGACTGACCTTCCACCAAAGAGAGACACCACAGCCATGGCAGCCACGCTGGGTCACAGCCCACCTGTCCTGCCTGCCCTCACGAAGAGGCCCGGTCCGCATCCCAGAGGAGGTAGGTCCCATGATGGGCCAGTGGTGAAGGCAAATCCCTGTCGTCTTCCACCCCTGCCGCTCTACCCCAGGACTATGTAAGGATCAGAGAAGGGGTTTTCCTTCTAGGAGAGCAGTGGTTGGTGCTGTCTGGCCCCATCTGGGATGCATGCCAGAGGGTCCCAGGCAGTGCTGCTGAGCACAGATCTCCACACTGGTCTGGGAGAGTCCTGAGCATGACGCCCTCTCAGGTTTGCTGTAGGACTTGGTTGGTTTCCCTGAAATCTGTGGCTGGCCTTGCTGAGGAAGCCACTACAGTTGAGCATTGTGCCTTTGGACTTAGACACTTAACTGCGGCTTCCAGTGGGAGGGCTCATGTTTTCTGAGGTGAGATGGATCCCACAGCAGCCTGATGTGTATGAAAGCCAGAAACCTTTCCACTCAAACTGTGTTGGGAATAACAACACTCACTCATTACAAACATTTCCCAAAGAGAAAATGTTTCCCAATGCATGTAGCGGCTTCCGTCCTGACCGCAATCTTGGTTGCCTTCCTGTGCAGTGGCTCCATGCAGTATGGGGCTGTGCACGGTGTCCTACACACTGTCACACCAGTCACAAAGCCCCAGGGAGCACAGCCCCATGCTGAGACCCCCATCCCTGTGGACAGCTCCACATTAGAGCTCAAAGCGTTTCAAGAGGGAATGGTCAGCATAAAAACTAATGGGCCCAGAGGTACTGGGCAGGCCTGTTTCAATGAGGTTCAGTTCAAAGGCCTACGGGGCTGACTTCTGTTCTTAGTGCTAAGCGGTAGGAGGAGGGTAACACAGGTTAAATAACAAGTCAAAAGCGGTTCTCTAAAAACCAGTCTGAAGAAGTTGTATCAATAAAATATTTAATCAACTTATCTGTGCAAAATATTAAAATTGTTAATGAAGAGTATACAAGCATGTTTAACAAATATATACTGCTATATAACTGTCAAGAAAAATAGAGATTGCTGTTTTACAGTTCATTTACATTTCAATATGTACAATCTATTTAAACTTGAGAATACATATACACAGTGGATTTGTACTGCCCTTGAAGAGCTCCCTGCCAGCCGGCCTGGGCAATGGGCAGCGTTCACAACAACAGCTCCTATGGCCCAAGTGGCCAGGCTGGGCAGCAAGGAGACGGCCTGACCTCCAGCCTCCAAGCCTCAGAGTTCGGCTCTGGCCAAACCAGAGCCAGAAGACCACCAACAAAGGAGAGCTCAGCTTGCATCTAGATGAGTTTAAAAACCTCACCCTTCCCCATCTTACTCCTGAGCCATGCTGAGAAACAGTGGGTGTCACTGCAAAATAGACTTCTACTCCCCCAAAAATAAAAATAAAAAAGTTGTCTAGCTGCTAAGGGAATGGCATGTTGCTGAGCTGTGACGGCATTATGGCCACTTTAAGTTTGCCCGTGGCGTAAAAATCACAATGCTGGAGTTGGGAGTCAAGGCGCCTGGAAAGGGGCAGGCCACCCATCATGTCAGAGGCTGCAGCCCACCAGGGCCTTCTTACAAAGTGTACCACGCTGTAAGCTGGTGCAGGAGTTCTGCAGAAACCTTCACAGTGAGAAGAGCTGCCTCTCTATATATTTAAAAAAAGATAAAACTTCCCAAACTTTTCAGAATCCCCTATTGTCATCTGCCTAAGGACAAGTTGAAGTCAGCATGTTAATCCTTGAAAAAAAAAAATGCATTCACTTTTCATTTGGGGTGATATGCTTCCAGCTAAAGACTTAAAGTGATTCAACCATGATTCCTTGTCACAGCAGCCATAGGCTGCTTGCTCTAAAGCACAAAGTGAAACACAGAAACAGAAACAATTACTCTAACAATGCTCACATTTGATCCATGATTTATCCCAGGTGGAGAATGCCAGAACAATTCCCCTTTCCAACACTTGAGTATTTTCCCAGCCAGAAAAAATGTTTTATCCCAAGCTTGCTTTCTCCCTAAACTGTCTCATCATTTTCAAAATGGAAAGCTGAATGGTTGACTTTGCTCTGACCCTGACAGGCCTGACCTGGAAGTACAAGTTGCAAAGCAGTAAGCCCTGCTCATCGCCGCACCCCTTCCTCAAGCCACCCTGCTCACCTCAAGCCAAGCTGCTGCTGCTGCTTGGAGCCGCAGGGGAAACTCGAACGCATCTACCTTCTTCTGCCCTGGCAGCCTTCAGTCGTTCAGAGACACATGCAGACAATGAACCGCCTTGGACACACCTTGTCACTGCTTTTCTGGTTCACTGCACTGAAAAACTCAGGCGAGGGCTGCCCACAAGTGAGAGGTTGTCAGGATGATGTGCAAGGATGTCACAGGTACAAGCTGCAGTTGACCTTTCCCACCTCGACAGCCCAGAGGGACCTTGAGGGAAGCGTGTGTTTGTGTTTACCTCTAATCCAGCAGGACTCCTAAGCCTTACATGGAGTCTGGTTTTTGTCAGACCCAGGAGCCTAGATTCTGGCTGCCAAGTGTCCGAGCAGCTTCTAGGCTCAGAACAGGAATCTCAACCTAATGTCACCATGCAGTAACCAGGTGTAGCTGTTCCAGCTGCTGGTCAGATGGATGATTCTGCAAAGAAGACAGCCACTGGCCCAGCTCCTGCCAGGCCAAACCTCCAGTCACACCACACCACACTCCAGTGTGCCAACAGCTCAGAAGGTAGTAAAATAAAAATGCACAGCCAGACAGCTGGCCACACGCTGGGAGTTCTGCAATAGCATTTCTAAAGGCACCCAGGCCGTGACTGTCAGAAGCTTTTCCTTGCTTTTCTAGACAATTTATTTCAGCATCCTGTTACTGATTTAGAAAAGGGATAAAAAGTTTATGCATTACAGCCCCTATGAGGTATCTGATAGAACTCTGGGATGAAGTTTCCGAACTATCAGAAGGACATTCATCAGGAAAAGAGTGAAAAATGTCCTTCGTATACCAGCATGCCAAGCTGTCCTGCCAACAAACTCACCTGACAACAGAAACGCTTCCGTCAGGAAGTTTCCATGAGGGCAGCAGCCCTCTCACCACTGTAGGGAGAAGTGGAGAGAAACCAGTCCTTCCTTTCTGCCAGCAGAGACCATACCCTTGAGTCACAGATGCTGTTCAAGCCTGTCCCGAGAGGCAAGCATAGGCAAGAGGGCCTTTGCACTAAGGTTGTGCTGCTCTGAGAGCATATTTGTACATTTGAACAACTATAAGCATGACTTAAAATGCACATCCACTTTTCCACGGCCTCACTCTCTTTGACCCCACCATTCCTGGGCCACCCTGCTCTAACTGCTGCTGCCACCATGAAGTACCCACCAAACCATGCCCAAGTAAAGCCCTGTGGCCAAGCCCCAGGCCCACTTTAGGCATGGCACCCATGCCAGCAGTTGCAGGGCAGGTGGGAAGAAGCCAAGCTCTGGTGAGGCTGGATGCATGAACATCATGAACAGAGAGCGTCCCTGAGCAAGACACACCACACAGCAAATGTGAAGCCCGCAATTACCTCAACTGACTTAATAAACCAGCCTTGTAGGCGACTCTCCGGATATGGGAACTGTGGCCCTGCTGGAGAGAACAGTTTTCTCTCACCTAGGGCCTGGTTGGGGTTTAACTATGTGTGCACTTGTAAGCTCTGGGCACAAAATGAGTCCAGAATGGCACAAACCGTAACTGCTCCAGCCTAAATGGCCAAAAGGTCCAGCTATCTGAAAACTTAGAAGTAACATCTTTTGACCCCCTCTCTCCTAGTTTCTTAATGTTAAACTCTGCCACCATTTTCCAGACCATAAGGGAGAAGAAAAGAAAGCTCTTCTGATGCCTGCCTCTGGGTTACTCCCCCAGCAAGCGGACCACACATGGGTGTGACAACTGCTGGGGACCCAGTGAGGCAGTTCTCCCTGAGACAGGCTTGCTTGCCTCATCTGGGAATGCCAGGACAATCCCAGACCCCTTCTGGGCTGCTAGCAAGGCACAGCCTTTCCTGTCCTCTGCTGCTCTGGAGGGACCAGCAGCAGGTAGGAGCCTTCCTGGAACTCGGTCACAGAACAGTTGCAGCCCAAGTATGACTCTGCCCACATGTGCGTGAGCACAGGGGGAACCTGAGCTGGGTTGGCAGTGCCCCTCAGCTGGGACACAAGAAAGGTCATGGCTCTGGTGAGCTGAGCCCTGCCGCCAAGATCCTGGCCTCCCCTGCACCTGCCTTGCCCCAAATGGGAATCAAAGCACCGTCCACAAAGCACCAACAGGGGCAAGAGTACAGTGGACACAAATGTTCGCACACGCAGGCCAAGAGCTGGCTCTGAGGCTGGGAGGGGACCTCTTCCAGGAGCGATCACATCTACGCTGCCTTTGAATGGTGTGAGCAGACACTGAACAAATGCCAGGGTGGAGAGCTGCTCATTTTACAGGGGCAGACATCGAAGATCCAGGCAGAGGTGACTGCCCACGACTGGCCTAGACCTCTCAGGAGGAACCTTGCATAGGAGGCAGGAGGCAGATGGTGATGTGGGGCAGTTCATTTGGGGGCATGCAGAAGCCCCTGTGGGCTCCCACTCTAGAACCACTCCAAGGATCCAGTTACTTCCCATTCATTTTCTGCCTGCTGGGTTCACTCATCTGTCCACTGACTCCCTTTCTTTCCCAATCCAGACACCTTATGAGGTGTCTTCTGAGGGCCCGAGGCAGGCCTTTCACTCACTCTGCCAGACTTCTGCTTTCCAGAGCCTCAGTCCAGCCAGCCCACCTGGTGTCCTGCTTGAGACCTCCTGGCCCACAGCCCATCGAGAGGGACCTGCTTCTGGGGCCTGGAGAAGGTTCTATCTCCCTGCTGACACCCTCTCACAAGAATCAGCAAGGCCTCTGATGACATCTGTGGCCCAGAGGCGGCTGTGGTGCTGCTTCTCACTGAATTTTCCGGAGACCAGGTTAAACCAAGGCAAGAGTCTGACTTTTTCTGTGTACAAGCTGCTCTTGGTTGGCAAGAATTCAACATTTCTCCCTGTTTAAGAAGAAAACCAGTCCACATGCCTAGTTATTTTCTGCTGGAAGCTTGAATGTAAGTGCAAACAGGACAAACGACTTGTAGGATTTGGATTACACTCTGATTACATCCACTGGGTGGTCACTACTCTCCGGAGCACTGAGAGCAAGGCCCCTGCTCCTGCTGACCCTGAGACCATCGGGAAGAAGCCACTGCCGGGTCTGACTCTGCTGTCACACAAGCCCATACCTTTCTCTTTCCCAAGCCACTTTAGCAACAAAATGGCAGGACGGGGGTGAAGGGAAGCAGGTGCATAAGGAACAGGCAGAGCTCAAGCCTGCCGTCCTCTCCAGAGGACCCAGCCTGCCACTGCTTGGAAAGCCAGAATTCAACCAGGCAAGTGTTTGGGCATCACCCCCTGCCATTGTAGGGGTTCCCCTAACACAGAAGCCTGGCTTCCAGCAGCAATGACCAGGTTGTCCTGGTGTTTGGCAGACCCTGCACCAGCCCTCGTCTGGCCTCAGCAGGCCTGCCCTGTGCTCCCCAGACCCGGGGAGGGGACCACAGAGGAGGGAGGGCTGCCTTCACCCACAGTCCTGACACACTTTTCCCTGCTCACCAGCAGCAAGCTCTCCCATCGGTGGAAACTGGCGATTCCAGCTGGGTGACTCGGCCGGCTCCCTACTGCCAAGCAGACAGATGGTTTGAGGGCAGACACTACCATCTGTGCTGACAGTCTCCCTCCCTCCACATCCTGGCACAGCTAGTCCAACCGCATCGCAGCAGAGAGAGCCTGTCTGCCTCGGCATGTGCTGTCATTTTCACAAAGTGACATGCATCTTCTCCATTCACCTACTGCTAAGTCTGGGCTGCCGGAGGGCTGAGCAGAGTTACAGCAGAGCACGGGTGGTCCCTGGTGGTTATGTGCAGCTCCAGAGGAAACCAGGAGACATTCCTTTTATTCAATAAGCAAGAACATACTGAGACCATCGGGGTCACTGTAGGAACTGTCAATGACTGAAGACAATGCACCCCCAGGGGCACAGCCAGCCCCTCAAAATGCAGAAGAGCCTACCTGGGGCACCACTCAGAACACATCTTGGTAGAAGGAGTTCCTCAGCAGGAAACAGAAAATGGACGATGTTTTCCTGCCATAAAGGCTCAGGTAAATCAAGACATTTCTTCCCCCCAAAATTGTTTTTCCTAGGCACCAAAAGAGTATCAAAGGCTTTGCTTCTGTCCAAAGATATTAGATACCTTCAAAGTAATACTTAGAGTTTTTCATTCTCTCTAAAATTCTGGATTCTATTAACAATTTAGTGCCATTTATTTTTATTTTTCATTATGACAGAACAATCACCATGCAGTCATGATTAAAATGACAGTTCAGATGAGTGAAGCTTCTCTGGCAAAATCCCCAAAGTAACGGGATCATCTCAGCCCAGTCACTGTAACTGGAGGAATACACCATAGGAGCCACATTTTTTGTTTGTTTTAACCTGAAGAGGCTGTTGCATTTTCTGATTATTTATAGCTACTCATGTAGCCATAGCATGTACATTCACATAAATGGTATTTTCTTCTCCTTTGGGGTATTTTACAGGATAAAAATGGCTCAGGTGGGGCCCCTAAATTAATCAGCTGTATCTAAATCATTAGTAGCTCTCTCCTTCTCTCTCTTAAGCATGTAATCACTGAAAATTAAAATTTGTATGACTCATCCTGGACCTTGGCATCCAAGACAAGAAGGGCAGAATGACTGCCTCTCTGGGACACCAAAGGGGGAAAGCCCAGCACAGCCCTAAACGGGGATGAGGAAAGCTGCAGGGTTTTCAGAAAGCCCCAGGCAGGTGGAATCCAACTTGTGTCTCCTCCCCATCCCAACCATTTACAAAGACTCCCAGGCAGAAATGAACCACATAAAACAAGGCGCACTGGCATGCTGGAGCTCCCTCTTACATGGACAGTCCTACCATCAACAAGACTCTGGAGCAAAAGACGGGACTGGGAGATAGACTTCCATCTCTTCTCCACACCAAGGCCTGCCCTTCTGAGGGGTCACAGCAGCCAAGCTGCAAATGCCCTTGTACAGAGCAAGAAGGGGAGAGGGTAGTCCTTCCTTTTGCTCAGAACCCCTGGGTTGTGGGGAGCTGAAACTTCACAAAAGCACTTTTCTGTGGCTTCACTTCCCATTACTATCACACTGCCAAAGACTACAGCAGCAACCCAGTGAAGTGTATAAAAGCCACGCAGACCTGATAGCGAAGCACATGTTGGCCCTCGGAGTAGCTATTTGGAGGGGGCAGTGCCTACCTGACAGGGGAGCTTGAGTCCTCCGCAGGAACCTGCCCAGGATCCCTCCCTGCCTCTTTCAAGCCCTAAGAGCCTTTTTGCCGGCTCCTTAGGAAAACCTGGCAGTTGCCTAGGAAAGGCTGCAGCTGCCCTCCACCCCCACGCCCACTTCACCAAGCCCAGCCATTGCACGAGCTTTCTTCTGAGCGACCCCAAGCGGCTGCTACCATCTCAGGCTGAAACCGATTAAAGGCGGGCGGGGGGTGGGGGGGTGGGGGCGGGCGCTGACCTTTGCAGAGATCTGGGAAGCTCCACAGTGCGTTCTTCCCGACAAATGTGCCCTTTCAAAACTGAGGGGGCACGTTAGATTTTTTAGACCAAAGGAAAAATATACCTTTTGCAGAGGTTCATTCCCAGAGTAAATAGCCCAGATGCAACGCAAACCTCCAGAAACGGCATTTCTGCCCCTCACTCGGTCCCAGGGTGCAAGGCCAAAAACTCGGTCACCTAGCCAGACCGTGTCCCACTTTCACCAGAAACAAAAAACGGTGAGGAAAAAAAAACTTGTTTCGGTACCCCTTAAGTTCGTTCGCCCATTCTGGAACTTCCGAGTCCCTAACCCGTTTTGACCCAGCTGGGAACCTGTTGACTGTGACGAACACAAACACCATCCTCTCTCCCCAAAAGGGGGCAGTAGACGCAATGAGGATCTGTTTGCAGGGTGCGCGTGGCTATGACACTCGGTAGCTTCACATCATCTCTTCCCAGGGCTCCGACGCCGGCCACCGAAATGTGTGCATGAGTGAACGAGTGTGTGGGTGTGATCGTTGGGGTTTGTGAACGTGTGCTCTCCCTCCTCTGCGACGGCGTGCCGCCAGAGTCCGATGAGCACCCACGTTTGGTTGACAGGCCCGGCCCACAGCTGGTCTTCGGCAGGGGGGCCTTGGTGGTGCGGCTGCCCCCTCCCTGGCCCGGCCTGGTCCCCATGCTACCTACAGCCGCACGCCTCCACCACCATGTCCTCGTATTGCTTGTAGACCACGTTGTTGGCGGCGTCGATGTAGAGGATGCTGATGGGGCTGAGGCGCGCGGGCACGCAACAGGAGGCCGGCGCCGCGTCGGGCGCCATGGAGTTGAGCAGCGTCTGAATGATGGCATGGTTGGTGGGCTCGAGGTGCGAGCGCAGCGGGAAGTCGCAGATGCCCTCGCAGTGGTAAGCCTCATAGTCCAGCGGCGCGATGATCCAGTCGTCCCAGCCCAGCTCCTTGAAGTCTACGTGCAGCGGTTTGCGGCTACAACGGCTGCGGCCCCTTCGCCCGTGGCCCCTGCCCGCGCCCCCGCCGCTGCCCTGCGCCGCCCGCGTCCCGGCCAGCGCCGTCCGCCGCCGCCTGCGACCACCGATGAGCGACGACGGCGAGCCGGTGTCGGGTCCCTGGTCAGGAGGCGGCTCTGCCGCCAGCGCAGCCCCGAGCGCGCGGGCCTGGGCACGAATCTCACGGAACAGGCTCTCCTTCCTCTGCGTGCGAGAGGAGACCACGAGCAGCGCGCGCTCCTCCGCCGCCGCCAAGCCGCCCCCGCCCCGCGGGCCGAAGCCCAGCAGCCGCAATGCCAGCGGGCCCCGAGCGGGACCGGCCTCTGCGTGCAGCAAGAGGCAGAAGGCGCGTGTGGCGCGCAGCTCCCGGCGATGGAGCTGCACGGCGTCCGCCACGTCGAAGACCTCCCAGCGCGCACCACCCAGGGGCTCTGCTGCCCTTGAGTGCAGCAGGCGGGGCGCACGGGCAGCTCCGGGGCACGTGGACAGTAGGAGCAGCGGCGGGGCAGTCGCGCTGCCAGGGTTTAGTTCCGGAGAGTCGTGGCGCAGCACACGCAGCTCCGCTCCCACCACCTCATCGGCGTCCGGAAGGCTCGACACGTCGAACAAAAAGCTTTGGCCGGTCTCGGCAACTGGTTCGTCTGCGGGGGACGGAGAGAGAGAAAGAGCGGAGCGAGAGTGAAATCTGCACTCCCGGCCGCGGAGCCTCCTAACTGCAGTAGCCCAACTGCCCTGGATGCGCGAGTCAGGCCGGCTGGAGCTGGCGCTTGCCCCAGCCGCAGAGCTGCCGGCCCGACCCAAAGGGAAGTGAGCCTTCGCCCCGACTTATCGCGACCGGGGCTTCGATTCATCAAGCCACAGTCCTGCCACCGCGACCACCCACGGTCACTCACTCACCGCTGGGCCGCAGGACCACGAGCGAACCCCTGCATCCAAGACCAAGGCTTAAGGCCACTAACAGCTCCGCTCGCTGCCTGCCATGGATTTGCAGGGACCACCCCAGTGGCCAGACTTCCAGGCCGGTGGTGGACAGAGAGCCCGGTGGCCGCAACAGAAGTTGCGGCCCCCTTTCCAAGGCCCGAGGCCTTGTGGACTGTTTGCCCAAGGGCCCGAGCTGTACGGGAACTGCTTATCATGGCCCCCTGGAGAGCCGGGGGAGTCCCAGCTGTGCAAAAACGGAAAATTCATGTCCCTGAAAACTGCTGCCTCTGCTACCTCATTCCCTAGCACCGCTTGGACATTCCTGCCGGCACGCCCTCCTTGCAGGCTGGAGCCCTGCCAGTGGCCCAGAAGGGGAACGCGGCACAGGGCTGAAGAAACCGTCGAGCGCATCCAGCCTCCTCGCTTTGCTGAAGGGGAGCTGAGGCCCAGATAGGGACCGGCTCAGCCCAACGCCTCAGAGCGGCGAGCGCTGCTCGTCATCATGGGCAACTCCAGGCTCAGCTGCTCCTAGTGTTCCCGCGACCTCCGATGGAGGGGGAAGGCTGCAACGCCGTGCAAGGAACCTTCTGGGAAGGGTTTGGGGAAGCCGAGACTACCTCGCCGATCCCTTTGCAGACTTATTCTTTCCCTCCGTTATGGCAATCAGGGTTTGGAGTTTTTATATCTGGTTGTGGGTACTTTTTTTTTCTTCTTTTTGGGCTCAGGGGGAAGAAAAGTTGAAATTCCACCAAGCAGTAGATAAGAGCTCCCTTTGAAGAGGGTCATATGGTTTCGTTTTGCCCCAAACTCCGAGAGGCTGGACAGACTACCCCACCACTGGAGAATGCTCACCGACCACGGATGCCAGGCCCTGCACTCCTAAAGTCCAAAGTCTGGGCACTGCTTTATTTTGGGTGCAGGGACATTCTGGTGGCCTCTGGGGACCTCAAGCAACCCCACTTCAAGTTGAGGCTCAGGATGGAGATGGGGCAGCAAGGTGATAGGCAAATGCTCCCCACCCTCACTGCTTTCTCCCGAGGTCTCCCTGCAGCACTTTCTCTGACCTTCCCCTGCAGCCTCTCCCTGCTTCAAGATGCCGCCATTGCGTCCCTTACCTCCAGAGGCAGGAAAGAGAGGCAGCCTGGACAGAGCTTTCCTGACCAGGAAGAGCTCCCCAGGAAAGGATTTCGCTCAGGCTAAGGCCAAGATAGGCCTAACTCCACCTAAGAAAGAGTGGCTGGTGCCTCTGCCAGCATAGGGCCCTGCACACCCACGTTTCCCGTAGTCTGGGAGCCAGCACAGCAGCATTAGGGCTGGGGCCTTCCCGGTCCAAGGCTTCCTGTTAGTACTCCGGTATCCAGTGCAGAGGGCCCCATGCCAGCCCTTCAGAGAATGTTTGATGGTTCTCCCCGAATTACAGCGCCATTATAGCACAGAATGCCCCTGCACCCAAAATAAAGCAGTCTGGATGCAGGCTGCCTGTCTGCTGGAGGAGATGGGTGATCTGGCCCCAGCACCACCTCTGCCTACTTTCCCAGCCCAGGGTCTGGGGTACACAGTCCCCAGAGGCTCCAGGCAGGGCCCCTCTGCAGCAGTGCTTCCTCCGCAGCCACATTTGCCTTTCTTTCCCTCCTGCCTTCTATGTTGGGTCTCTGGCTGGATAGAATTAAAGCCAAAATTACTTGCATTTCCTCCTGAAATTAGTTAAATTTTCCCTATCTGTCTGCTTTAATGACTTCAATAGAGATTAATAAAATCCAGATGACACACAGCAACCACTACAGCCTCACCCACGCCCTACCTTTGGAGAACCCAGGACAGAGTAAGGTGGGCGCCTGGTGAGAGGGAGGCCTGCATTCCTGCACGGCCTCACTGGCCAGCCTCTCATCCCCACATGACCAGAGTCCTTGCCCGTTGCTCTCCTAGGGGCCAGCACAGGACGCAGGCACCCAGAGCTGTACACCTCCACCCTGACGCAGCCTACTGAGAGGGGCCTTCCCTCCTCACACCTGGTGATGCCGCAGCCTCTCCGGAGCCATTTACTTTAGTCTAATGCCTGCCTCGGTCTCCTTCCCCTCAGTGTCCCCCTAGTATGTGCAGCCCCCCCGCTGAACTAGAAGCTGCAGAGATTGCTGCAAGGAAGCAGCCGCTGCTATCATCACCGCACAGTCCTCGTTCAGAACCCCTCCTTGCTTCTCCAGATCTCGGACTCAGCCTGCCTCCTCGAGGGCACCCGCCCAGGGCAACTCTACAGCGGGACTGCCTGGCTCTCTGGGGCCGAACCGCACCAGCTGCCGCGTCTCCCGCCACAGTCCGGGCGCAGCGGACCGGGTTTGGGTGCGGGGGCCTCGGCGAAGTTTCTAACACCTGAGGCTCCGGCGGTGGCCTCAGCCTGGGACCGGACAGGATGGGCGGGCGCAGAAGAGGCGTGAGTACCTTGGGTCGCCTGGTCTGCGAAGCCGGTGATTGTGTCCGCGCGGCCAGAGTCCGAGGTGGAGGCGGCGGCTGCCCCGGCCGGAGCCCGACCGGCCAGGCTCCGGTAAAGCGACATCATGAACTGGTGCGGCACCACCGAGCCGTTCCTGAAGCCGGTGCCGGCGGCACGGCGAGCAGCGCGGGCCCCGGGAGCCGCGGCGACCAGCGAAGCGGAGGCGCCCGCGGCCCGAGCAAGGGTCCGTCCGCCGCCGCCGCCGCCGCCGCCGCCGCCGCCCCCCGGACTCCCGGCCGTCCCTGCCCCCGCCGCTCGCAGCACAGCGGCCGCCTCGAGCCCGTCGCGGGGGCGGCAGGCGCTCAGCAGCCAGAGGCACAGCGCGGCGGCGGCGCTCAGGTCCATGGACTCCGTGGGCCAGGCGGGCGGGCGGCGCGGGCTCCGTGGCTCCGGCAAGTCCCCCGGCGCCTTTTGAACATAGTGTTTAATAATGGGGGAAGTGTGCGCAGCAAGTCGCGGCCCCCCCTCCTCTCCCACCCCACCCCCGCCCAACGCCCGGAGCAGCGCCCCCTGCTGAACACGCTCTAGCTGCAGCGCGGCGCCCCTCACTCCGGCCTAACGTGGAGTCCGGGGCAGGAGCCTCCTCCCCTCTCCGTAGCCCTTCGCCCCCATTTTTGCTAAGCCAGTGCTACCGGCCGGAGGCTCCTGCCATAAACAGGGGCCCCGCCTCCCTTCCCCAAGGCAATGCGACCCCCCCTCCGCCCGCCGTACGCACGAGCCCAGCGCGTCCTGCGGAGTTCGAGGCTCCGAGGCGTCCGGCGTACCAGCCCAGCCTCCTCCTACTCGCCTGCGGAGAAGCACCCGTCTCTCCCGACTCCTATCCCGCGAGGGTCCAAGACGCCAGAGGTGGGGCCGCGACGGGCTCGGCCCTGCCGAAGGGTGCCAAGACCCCGTGGCCGTCGCGGAGAGGCCACAAGGGCGAGCGAGGCTGCCACGAAGGCGCTTTATTATCACCTATTCTGCGGTCCCCCACCCTGCCACCGCCGCCAAAGATCGGAGCGGGCGGCAGGAGCAGGAGAGGGGACCTGGAAGGAGGAGGGCAAGCAGCTGGAAGGGCAGGCCGGGGAGACGGATGGACATGGACCGGCAATTGGAAAGCAAAGGTCTGGGCGCTGAACGTGCGCTTACACGCGAGCCAAGACCAGAAAAGAGCTCAGGAAATACAAAGGCAGCCCCGGGGTAAGGAGGGGACTCCCGGGCGCCCCTTGTTCGTCTGTGGCTCCCTGAGTTCATCTGTGCGTCGAAAGTGATGACCTTCCTCCCGCCTTCTGGGGGTCCGGCTAACGGAAACTGGCTACTGGGTATGTTGGGGAGCGGCCAGAAGCCAGGAGGGCGGGTGGCGAAGATCCCCGGGGTGGCGCCTTCGTAGTTCCTTCCCCCGCAGAATTATTGAGGGAGGTCGGCGGGTGCGTGATGGGGACGCTCGGAGGCGGCGGTGCCCTGTTGCGCACTCGCGCGCGCCGTGGGGTACTTGATCCGCAGCGGGCAAGGTCAGGCCCCGGAGGCCACGTCTGAGAGGGATGCGCGCGGAAGGCAGGTCGTCCTCTCAGCTCCACCAGCACCCTTTACCATCCCGCGAGTGCGGGAATGTCCAACAGATGGACGAGCTGCTGTTATGGGGACGGAGGGGCTGAGCTGGATGGACCCAGAGGCAGGGCAGGCACGCCCTTTATTCTGTAAAATTGCATTTGCTACCGAGCTCGGAATCTATCTAGATGGGGCGGTGCGTCACCGTTACTTTGAGCGGGTGATCAGCGTCCACGCGCCGTCAAAAGACCCAAAGCCGCTTGAGTCCGACTCTGGCCCGACGACTCCGCTTTCTGACCCACCGAAGAGGCCTGGCCGGGGAAGCTCCTAGGCCGACTGTAGCCCAGGCTCCCGAGTTCCCCTGCCTCAGCTGCTTTGTCCCAAGCGAGCTTCTCAGTCCTTGGCTTCCTAACCGCGGCAGAGATGTGGGCCACTCACCGCTTGGGGATTGATGGCAACAAAATGAGAGGTCTGGTGGTGGGGGGGGCACTCTACCTGGACCCCAGGCCCATCAGGTGGGCAGAGGAGAAAGCCTGAGATTGGCGTGGGACTGTCTGGGCAGGAAGCGCTGTGGGGGATGGGATGACCACCGCTGCTGTAACTCAGCTTGCCTTTGAGACTGAAGCTAGAGAGCCCAGGACAAGGCCCCTGACTACAGAGCTCCCTCTCTGAGGGTGTCCACAGCGGTGGGCAGGAACCCACGCAGGCTGTCTGCTGGAGCTGCCCCTCTAGAGAAAAACTGGTCAGGCTCCTTGGCAGCCCAGCCGCAGGCCTCCCCGCTGATGTGTGTACTGCGTCCCTGCTCTCTTTCCCAGGTCCCTTCCCTTTAACAGCCACACAGGAACAGTCCTGGAGTGTTTCACAAATCATACCCACTGCAATCTGTGCCGGTGTCCTGGGAACCCTGGGCTGGGGTCATAGTACTGGTTCTCATCCTGCCCTTGACCTCTTAATAGCAAGGAGAGAATGGAAGTGTCCTGGCACAGGCTTGGCACAGTGGGTGCCAAATAATCGTGTTGATTGTGTGCTACCATAGCCCTGAGGCCACCTTGGAGCTTAGGAATCAGGGATGGGTTGATCCCTGCGTTCTCGCTGTCCCTGTAAGAGCAGGCTACTGAACATCTTCGAGACTGTAAAATGGGAGGATTCTCCAGCTTGGGGAGTCCATGTGTGGACTGAATAACAGGCTGGCACAGAAGAGGCTCAGTATGCTGTCCTCCAACCCCTGACCCTCCCTCAGTCTGTTCTGTATCCCAAGGTGATGATGGCTGAGCTTAAATGCATGAGAAGGCTCCGGAGGAGACAGTCACTGCCCGCTAGCTGTGTGCTTGAGCCGGGATTTAATTGCTCTCACCTATTTTTCTTGGTCTGCAAAATGAGGCATCATTCATTCATTCATCACTTATCCATACCTCCATTCATTCCTTCTTCCAGTAAATACCTAACTGCTGGTAGCCTTCTGTGTGTTATGGACCCAGCAATGCACACGACAAACCGTTGGAGCTTCCCTAAGAGCAGGAGAGACAGTAAACGCATACATGCACATGAATGTGCAGTGCTCCGTCAGGTTCAGAGTAAAGCGAGGGAAACCGGGACTGGGGGACGTTTTGATCAGCAGAGGATGCACTGGAGCTAAGCCCAGGGAGGAGGGAGGCCCAGGGATGCTTGCTCCATGTCTGACTCCCTCTCCTTCCCCTTAAATGCTGATAGAAACCATTTGTTCTCTGAATGCTGGGCACACTGCCAACTGCTTACCATACCTCCTGTCACTTCATTCCCACCATTGCTTTGTCCTGTCAGGTGGGTATTATTCTTCCCATTTTATAGATAAAGTTGAGGCACAGAGAAATTCAGCACCTCCCTTGGGGTTATCTGGTGAATGGCAGAGCCTGGAGTCACCAACTCTCTTTGCCCAACACTTGGCTGCTCACAAGGGAGGTGGGAATTGGAGGGGCTGGGTCTGCAGCACTCACCCCCCGCCACGATAGAGAAGCAGTGTCCCACCTTTCCTCTCTAGCTCTCTGGAAAAATTCCTGGCAGGGAAAGAACTCTCAGGCCCAGGTGAAGGAAGACTGTGAAAGTACCCCCTGGGGGCCTCTTCCTGCGACTGACTGCCGACTGCAGTCAGCTGGGAGCTCACACCTGCTGTTGAATGTGATCTGTCGTCACCAGCAGCGTGGCCTGCCTGTGGCTCAAGAAGCTGCAGAGCTCAGAGCAGGGCGGACTAACAGGAGTATGTGACCCAGCTGCTAAGTTTACATGATGTGCCCACATGGCCAAGCCCAGGGCTTGACTTGATCCAGGTCTCGGATGCCTTGTCCAGGGCTTCCAGGTGGCCTCTGAATGAACATCCGTCCCAAGTGAAGACAGCACCCTCTTGAGGAGAAAGAAAGGTGACACCAGAGTTCCCAGCCCTCGGTCCCTGACTTCCTGAAGCTGAGGACTTCTGATGAGCAGGTGGGCCCTTGTGGGGCCCACAATACCGGGCTGACCCTGGCTTGCTTGGGGCTTCCTCTTGGGAGACACAGGGAGCCTTTGGGGGCCAAGCAGGAGGGAGGTAGTGTGCTTTGCCTGCCACTAAGTGCACTTTGAAGAGAGACCCTCTGTCTGCTGCACTGACCCAGGGGTCACTAGGGTGCTGTTGATGAGGCTCAGAGGCTGGTGCGGGAACTTCAGAGAAGCCTGGGAGAAACCTGGGAACTTCCATTTGTCATCAGTCTGATGAGCACCTCCTAATCCCCAGAACTCCAGACTCCAGAGAGAGGAGGTAAGATTGCTTCAAGAGGGAGGGAAAAGTAAAAGCAGCCTGGTCAGCAGGTGGGTGTTTCTTGACTGGGTGGGGAGGGCTGGTCCCCAATCCTTCGCTTGGAGGGTGCTTTGCTGTTCATCTGTGCCTTGCAGAAGCCGTCTCTGAAACAGGTCATAGAATCCCAGAATCCAAAGGAACATTTTGGGTTATTTGAACCAACTTTCCGTACCTACCATGCCATATTCAGAGCAAAGGGCTCCCCAGGCTGTGCTTGCATACCTGCAGAGACGGGGAGCTCCCTGTCCCAGGCAGCCTTCTGATAGCCCTGAATGTGAGGAAGTTTTCACACTGACCCTGAGGGAGCCATAGCATCCCTCAGACACCTTTGCTATCAGGAGTTTACATGTCCTCTGGGAACATGAGCCTGGGTTAATGCCACTTAGGAAATTAGTCTCAGATACCAGCTAGAACCACCTTGTGTGACCTCTAGGCACCGGAAATTGAACAAGCCCCAGCTGCAGCCTGCTCAGCCTACTGCAAGAGTGTCCTGACACACCCAGACACTGGGTCCCTAGGTCCTATGACAAGAGCATGAGGAGGTTCCCTAAAGATGGCCTGCTCTACAGCCTGCATCATCCATGTGAGGAAGCCAGGTTCCCAAGAAGGGGATGTGATCAGAACCCTGCCATTTCACATCACAGCCTTCTGGGATGGCAGGTCCCACCTGTAATCCTGTGCCGCTGAAGCTCTGAAGGTCTCAGCCCAGCCTAGTCCAGCCCAGGCAAATGAGGGCTCACTTATGCCCTCCTGTCCACTGTTGGGGATTCTGGGTCCCTGCAACCAAGCACGGTTTTGGAAGATAAAACAGATGGCCCCTGACAATGATTGGTTGATGCTCCTGAGAAGCAAGAGACCAAAATTCCAATCCACCCTCTACCCTTGGGCTGCAAATCCCTCTCAACTTCCTGGCCTTACATCCCCAAACGCACAGTGAGGCTGACAATTTCCACCAACAGTCTGCCTGTGCAAGGTGGAGAGCATGTGAGGATGGGGCCCACAGCCAGGGACCCACTCAAGAGCCTGCCCTTGGCCTGACCCACAGTGGCCCCTGGAGAGAGCATTATAGGTGAGGAGGCAGGTTCCTGCGTAAGCCTGCAGCTCTGCTTCTGAAGATGGTCTGCCTAGAAGGGTGGGAGAAGGAAGGTAGTGACCACAGCCTGCAGAGGGGGTGGCCCTGCACTGCATCAGGTGCTGCTGTGCTGCAGTCCTCTCCCCAAGAAAGACCCGGGATGGGGCTGCCTGGGCTGTGGGTGTGGCAAGAGTCCAGCAGGGCTCTGGTTCAGTCCCCCATCTGATGCCCAGAGCTGAGCTTCCTCAGGCTCCGAGGAATTTCCTATGCACAGCCCCGGGCCGCCTCATTGCAGGTTATCCGGGACAACAACAATGGCATCCACACCATCCAAAACTGAGGACTAGGCCCTAGTCCATGGCAGCCCCTCTGCACCCCCAATTTCCTAGGTAGCTGATGGCTGGGCCCGACCACGGGGTGGGGAAGGGGGAGGAGACAGAGGAAAAGGGTGGCTTCTTTTCCGAAAGTTCCTCACGGGATCTCTCAAAAGGAGCCCCTCCGTTGGTTTGGAACAAATGGTGGCGGACTGGCGGACACTGCCATCTGCTGGTCACTGGTTATAACATCATCACTGTGGCTGAACTGCCCGCTCAGATTCACAAAGACCCAGTCAACTCGCCAGTCCCGGAGAAGACTCGGGATCCCTTGCACCAGGGCACCTGCAGTTGAATCATGTAACCTGGAGCTCTAAGATGTCCTGGGAGATGACAGGGCAAGGACCAAATGCCTCCATTGAGGTCAGGAAAGAGACTGCAGTAGGGGGTCACGATAAAGACCTGACCTCCAAACCACCCCTGCGGGAGTTCTAGCTTTGTGATTCTAAATAAATCAGTTAACCTGTCATCCTCCACCTCCTCATCTTTAAATGGGGACAGAAGTCCCTACCTGTCAGGGTGAGGGTGTGCCAAAGAGCAGAAGAAGTAAAGTAGGTGAAGCCCTGACCACAGGGTCTGGCTCAGTAAGTGATGGCTTTCATCATTTTCTGGTAAGAACTGTTTTAACCAGTGATCTAACCTTTCTGTCCAGTTTTCTCTGCATGGCTACTGTTGTGAGGCCTTTTCCCTCTGTCGACTTGCCCGTCGTGCATATAGTAATCTGAATGTTCTGGAATTGTGTCTGCATTGGATTTTCTTGGAGACCTTCGTGGACACATAAAATTTAAAAAAAAAAACTCCTTTTGTAATCAAAAGTGGTGACTCTTAGAACGCGCAGTGACTTGGAGGGCCCAGCTCTCCAACTGGCTAGGTAGCAGCCCAGGGCTTCTGCTCTAGACCCACAATGAATAAGAGATCGGACTCCTTTCACCTGGGAAGATAGGGGCTGACAGGGGCCAGGCGCAAGTTGGAGGGGCTCACCGGGGACCTGGTACATCAAGCTGGGTAGCCTGCCTCAGGTCTTGAGTCAAATGGCAAAGGCATCTGTGAGATTTGTCTGCAGGAAGCAGTCTTTGAGACTCCCTGCAAAGGACGAGGCTACCTACAAAACTGAGGACTAGGCCCTAGATCATGGCAACTGCTCTGTACCCCCCAAATTCCTAGGGAGCTGATCTGTCTCTAACTAATGATTTAGGGCCACCCCAGCTGGGTTCTGTCCTCCCAGACTTCCTTCCTGGCCTAGATAAAAAGCTGTAGGACTCTAATCAAAATGCTTATGCTGATTGCTAGGGGCACAAAAGTGAGTTAAAGAAACATTGGGTGACAGAATTAAAATCCCATAAGCCACCAGCAAGTCATTGCACATTAAAAGAATGATGAGACACCATTTTTCTTCACTTCTCAAGGTAGGTAAACCTGAAGAAGATAAAATCCACTATTGTTGAGAGGATAGACAAGTGGGCATCCTGTGTACCCTTGGCAGGAATGTCAGTTCATAGAGATTTTCTGAGAGCAGTGTGACAGCATCAACATTTTAAAGAAGGAAGTCCTTTGATTTAGCATTTTCACTTATAGAAATTTAAATTGACATGGCTATACTCGCACAAGTGAAGATAAATATACAAGAATTTTAAAATTGAGAAGTGAAAACTGGGGGACCAAAATGGCATTTAATAGCATAATGATGAAATAGATTATGATGCACCCTCACGTGGACTGCTTGTCCCCTGTCATAAGACTGAATTCAATTTATTTTGAGTGCATGGCATGGAGAGATACTGGAAATATATGATGCTGAAATCCAAGGTGGGCAGAGCAAGAGAGGAAGAGGAAGGAGCAGGTTCTCAGCCAAATGCCAAAGGTCAAGCCTCGCTGATGGCTGCGTGTCTGTCCAGCTGTCACCGTCTGTCACCACTCTTCCACCCATGGTCTTTATCCCAGCCCTCTTACCTCCTCAGGGAACTCTCTCACTTCTTTCTGCTCTGTCTAAAAACAGATTCACATTTTTACATCATGAAACCATAAATTCACTTGGAGAGTTTCATTGTCAGATATCATTATGAGTGATGCCTGTGTAGCACTTGAAGCCAAATTGGCAGATCAAGACAACAGAATAGGGAGTCCAGAAGCAAAAAATGACATTTATAAATATTTAGAATACAAAAATGTGACAATTCCAGTGGAGGAAAGGATGAGTTGTTCAATAAAACTTAGGAATGAATGGTACTGTACACTTGGCTATCTATTTAGGGGAGGAAATGACCCTAATCTCATGACATAAACCACATTTTCCAAAGAATTGATTGTAGGAAATTTATTTGGAGGAAATTGGTGAATATTTATGTAGTCTGGGGTGAGGAATACTTAGTCTAAGAATAATTTCATTGTAAAAACCAAGAGGAATGTCCACAGTGGGCAGTACATACAAACCTTCAAGCCTGCATGAAAAAATTCTACAAACATTAACTGACCTCAATCAAATGATCCAACTCAACGTTGCCAGCCAGGAGGATGCTGGCATCACTCGCCCCCAACGTGATACTGGTGAGCTCTTCTGCCCAATAGTAACCTACGTCGAATCATGAGGAATAATTAGACAAATCCCAACCGAGAAGCCTGCACAGTTGGCATGAATCCTGCAAAGACATCAATCTCGTAGAACATGGAAAAGCCTGGGAACTGTTAGAGCAAAGGAGACAAAAGGGACATGACAATTAACACGATGCATAACCCTCGATTTGATTCTTGATTGGGGACAGGGAGAGGGGGGAAGCAGTTGTGCATAAAAGACATTATTGGGACAACTGGGCAAAGTGGAATATGATTGTATGTTAGGTAACAGTATCGTATCAACATCAGACTTCCTGAGCATGATCATTGCGTGGTGGTTTTGAAGGAGGATGTGCTGGTTCTAAGAAACATGGAAGTTTTATTACACTGAAGTATTTTGAATGAAGTGTCAGGATGTCTACAATTAACTCTTAAATGTTTCAGGAGAAACACAGAGCAACAGAGAAAGGATAAAGCCAGTGTGGCAGCCTTAACTGCCAGCACATCAGTGACCTGCCACCCAGCTCCCCACTCCAGAACAGAAATGCTCATCCCCTGCTGTTGACAGTCCTGGCAGCCCTTTGCTCAGTCCTCCCTGGGACTTGCCAGGGCTGAAGATAGGGCATGGGGCACAGACGCAGGATCAATGCTTCCACTTTTCTGTGAGCTTGAAATTCTTTCAAACTTAACACTTAGGGAAAAATAATTAAAAGACAAACAGGGAATAATGTTTAGCACAAAGGGTTAGTATCTCTAATACATATGACCAGAGTCATGTCACATGGGTCCTTTTACCTAAGGGAGTCTGGGAGCACAAGTGCCTGACCTTTCCAGCCTCCATGGCAGTAAAGGCAAAGAGGAAGGGAGTTCTGGGGGCCTGTGGGGTGGATGACCTACAGGGCTGCTGCACATTTCCTGTCATTTCAGTCATGTTTTCTAAACCATGAATTAAAGTTTTCTATTATGCCAGTTTCACCAATGAGAAGACCAAGGCTCAAAAAGAGAACATTCACTTTTTCATGGCCCGGGTCTGGCATCTCCTCCTCCTGGAAGAATTCCTTGTAAGTCCAACTCTGGGCTAACTTAGATATATGCCTATCCCTGTATACCCTGGGACTACGTCCATGTTGGCATCTCCAGCTGTCCCTGA
Source organism: Manis javanica (assembly GCF_040802235.1). NCBI lineage: Eukaryota > Metazoa > Chordata > Mammalia > Pholidota > Manidae > Manis > Manis javanica. Next base: position 227,275,064 of record NC_133156.1, read on the forward strand.
GTATGGTGTGAGCCCCACCAGGGAAGCCTGCGTGTCCTGCATCCCCAGGGTCTGGTGAGGTCACAGGCCCGGAGCTGTGCCCAGGAGCTTTTGCCAAGTGACGAGGGACACGGTGGCCTTGCTCCTCTTGGGGCTCCTGGAGCAGTACAGCATCACTCTAGAGGACAGAGACAAACCAGCTGGTCCCCAAAGATGCGCCCCACCAGAAACGGGCAACGTTGGCGGTTGGCTTGGCCAAACCTCAGGCCAGACTTCCTGCGGGCTGTGGTGTCTCTGACTGACTGCAACTTCTCTGGGGAGTGGGGGTGGCGAGAACTGAGCCCTGGAGCATCCCTCCCAGGCAGTGGGAAGGGGGATGCTGTGATCCTCTGCCATGTGGTTTACGTTACTGCAGCTTCAGCCATGGAAGGGGCTCCTTGAGTCAAGCAGGAAGCAGAAAATATCAGATTTAGATCCCACATTCCATGCATTGTATACAATTATCCACTGGAGCCACACAGGGGCAGGCAGGACCCACAGAGGCAGAGAATGGGATTGATCTCGGGCACGGGGTCATTCTTTTCTGGGGAACCGGTTGTGTTATTGGCAGGCACCAGGAGTGCCAAGTCCCTCTGTGGTGCACGGTCGGTAACCCTGGGGCCGGGGGTGATGTCATTTGCCTGCAAAGCATTGGTGACAGGCACACTACCCACTCCAGCAACAATGGGGAGTCCCCTCCTTCACAGCCCCCCACCTGTGCTTGTCCCTAGACACCTGTGCTTGTCTCCTCCACAGGCTGTCACAGCAAGCTCAACCCCACTCAGCTTCCCCAGCTTCCACCTGGGACCCCGGCATCAGGGTTTCCAGCCCAGGCTGGCTGCGCAAGGGCTGGAGCCACAGATCAGCCACCTGACATCCCCAGGCCCTCAAACGCCTCCTGTCCCAAATGGAGCTCATCACACCGCCACCACCTCCAGGGGTGGTGCCCAGAGAAAGGTGCCACCGTCTGGCCACTCAGAGTAGCCAAGCCAGACGGGCATTGTAACTGCCCTGGCCTACATCCCCTTGAGTCCTGGTCATGGCCAAGGAACGCCTAAGCCTTCCTCTCGCCCGTGCCCTCCGCTCCACCCTGGCAGCCTCACCCTGGTTCATGCCCCATTGTCGTCAGTCTGGATTGCTCTGCAGTTCTGCTCACCTGCTTATCTCTAGGCTCCAAGCCAGTGTCCTCCATTCATTACTGCTCATCCTGTCTACAAAAAATCTGGAACAACCCAATAAGGCATATTAACTTATGTATTTATTCAAGAGATACATTGGAGAAAGTGAATCATTTTTCAAAACTTTTTACTGTAGGATTACTTCACGAGAATCAGACTCAAATATAAGTAATAATGTGGTCATGATGATAAGGGCTGGTAAGTCAAAGTTCGCAGGAAAGAGGAGGAACGTTACTCCATCACGTGTTCTGGTGCCACTATGCCCGGCTTCTGCTCTTTGTCACTGTATTTCCATGAAGGGAGTGCAGAATAGGGGCGGGGGTTACAACTTTCTCCCAGTACTGTTTCCACCCTCAGCTTTGCTTTTCCCAGGCCACTTTGGCAGGTGACTCGACCTGTTTCTCATCCCATGGTGAACTGGATCTATCAGGGGAGGGACTGGCATTACATTCTGCATGCCTCAACCCCTAAGCCCACACTTTTGAGGAAAACTGGCCTCTGGACCCCATTGCCTTGGTGTGAGCTGTGGACACACAGGCAGCCATTGGAGGCAGGGCAGGCATAGAGAGTGAGCAGATGTGGAAGGAGCCAGACCTCAAAAAGGGGTTAGGAAGGCAGCAGGTCTGTGGGCACACTTGGAACGTGAAGGCCTGGAGTGTCTTGTGCACTAGGAGCTGCAGAGATGGGAACAGAGACCCAGCTCAGCAGGTATTGAATGAACAAACGAATGAATGAACGAATGAAAAAGCCATGAGAGAGAGGGGAGGGTTTTATGATGGATTCTGTCTAGCTGTAGAAACTGAGCAGTCTTGTCTTTTTCGTAGCTAAACATTAAAGCAACACAGACCCTCACTCACACTGGCTAAATGTCACTATGTGCCAGGCCCTGAGCCGAGCATTTTATAGGACATTGCAAAGAGGCAGAAGGTTTGTTGATCAGAGTTCCCGGATGGTGAGTGTGGGAAAGGGAGGCTGGTTCTTTGGGAAAATGCAGTCAAGCAGAACCCCCAAGACCTCCTTTTCCCAGAGGGTGGGGAGGGAGTTTCAGGAAGGGGGGAGAGGTTCAGGAGGGTTCCTGGACAGAGGGGTCCACACACAGAGAGGGAGGGAGAGAGTTTTAGCATTCTGTATGAAGGAAACTTTGGGGCGACAAAGAGTCTCTCCTTGACCAAACTTCAGGCCCCTCTGGCCCTCTTCTCGCTGGGACTGGCCCTCTACCTCCCACCCCCATCCTGTCTTGGGCCTGCCTGGCCCAGTCTGAGCAGGAATCCCTCACCCTTGCCATCTCCTCTAGCACATTTCCATCGCCGGCCACTGCCTCTGCCTTAGCTATCAAGCCGCACTCGCGCGCTGTATTCAGAGGTGGGCCTGATCTCTCTCCTACGGTGGGAGTCCTGACTCTACTGCAACAGTCTTGAACGTAGTTTTCCTTACTGTTTTAGTAGGTGTCAAAATAACATTGCAGGGGAGAGGAGAGACACACAGCTTTCAGCAGCCTTTGCTGGGAAGGCCCTGTTGGCCTCCTTCAGGAAAGTACTAGGAGGCCTCCCGCACTGGGCCGTGCTGTTCCTCCACGGGACCCCCTACAAAGGGTCTAATTTATCTTGTTTGTTGGGCTGTTACTTCGACCCTCTTCCAAACATTCCTGAGGCCGTGAGCCCCGGTGCATTGTTTCCTCAACACTCCCCAAGGCGGGGCGGACCAAATAATGTGTCCCTGAGCAGGGACACAAGGTGCCTTCTTAAGAGGGAACTGGGAGCTGCCGCCCACACCATCAAACAGGACTTCAGGCCCCGACACGAAAGCGTTCCTTTCCTGGCGCGCCTCCCGGCCGCCCGGTTGGCTCAGGACGCTCGGTTCTGGCTCAGCTCGACCCGGGCCTCGGGCAGCGAGCGCGCAGCCCACGGAAGGCGCTCCGCGCGGCCACCGCCCACGGTCCCAGAAAGGCCAGAGCTGCACGGCCACCCCTGGGCCGAGCCCGGCGGCCACTAGGGGGCGGGCAGGGGCCGCAGCCGGGGCGGGCCGTGCGCGCGGGGCGGGACGCGGCGACGCCAGCGCCTGCGGATCCCGTGACCGACCGCCCCGCCCGTGGCCGCCGCGGCCATGCAGACCCCGGCGGTGCTCGTCACCTCCAGGTGAGCTAGACCCCCGCGCCCGGCGCTGCGTCTCCCACAGCGCGGAATCCGGGTGCGCGCGCGCCACGTCCCGCCGCGCCCCAGGCTGAGCAGCAGACGGAAGCAGCCGGCCGGTGCGTCCGCGGCGTCCGGCCGGCCCCCCAAGCGCCCTGCAGAAGAGGGGGCCGGCTTCGAGCGCCCCGTTTTACAGATGGGGAAGACTGAGTCCGCTAGAGGATGCTGAACTCACCCAAGACTAACCCAACAGCCAGTGAAAGGCCTGGAGTGCTGGTCCCGCGCAGGCGGGCAGAGAGGGGGGCTCTCTTCTCCCCTTTCCTGCCAACCTGCATTCATTGCTTTTGGAAATCCAGTTAGACATGCATCTTCTCGGTGCTCAATGCGCCAGGCCCGGTACAGGGCACTGGGGACGGGGTTGCCCTGCAGGAGACAGGGATAAACGTAGACCTGCGGGGCCCTGATGCCAGGAGGGGTAGTAAGTTCGAGTTGCCATGGGAACACAGTGCAGGGGCTAACTCAGGCTTCTGGGAGGGGGTGAATGAAGTCAGCTACTGCAGGAAGAGCGGGAAGTTACCAGGTGAAGGGGAGAGAAGAGGTGGCAGCTGCTCCAGGAGGTAGGCAGCTCAGTAGAAGTTACAGCAAAGGCCTCAGAGGCAGAGGATACCGTGTGGGCCCACCCTGATCCAGACCTGGGGGACCCCGTGCAAGACGGATCCTGGAAAGGTTGGGATGGATGTGGTTTTACCCTTTGCCCCTTTGTAATATATATAATGTGACTCATTTCAGGTATTTTCAGGAACTCCAGCCTTGTTCCCCTACACAAAATCTTGGACTAAGATGCCAATTTATTACACAAACGAGTGTGTTACCCAGCCCAACTGTTACTTTTTCCAGCTGCACTCTGAACTTCCGGGTGACTTCACGTCTAGAAAAATGTGATTCCTTAAGTAAACCGTGATGTGAGAACCTGCTCTGCCTGGTACTGTGAGGTCGCAGGGCATATCTTCACTGGCAGAAGTTTTCCCTAGTGCCACATAAATCATGTCTTTCTCAGCCTCAGTTTCCTTTTCTGCAAAAAGGAGATTCGAGATTGACAGATATGAGCAGGCAGAGCAGCAGATACTCATCTTAGCCACATGCAGACCAGTGAGGGTGTGACTTTGGTGCCAGGTGCTTCGGAAGCAGGGGTTGGCTTCCCTCACCCCCACCCAGACAGGGTTGGTCATACAATCAGTATATTTGTGCAGCATTTACAGATTCTCCGAGAGCTGTAATGTTTCCCAGAGTATTCTCTCACATCCTGGTCTAGCCGCCCACTGGGTGCTTGGAGGGCCCTGGTTAGTGAGGGCCCAGACCCAGTGCCCTTTCCACCGTGCCGCAGCAGGGCAGGCACTATGTGGCTCTGCTGCCCTCCTGCGAGCACATGAGGAGAGTCCCTCCAGATTCTTGGTAGGGTTCATTCCTGCATTGTGAGCACAGAGAGGGTGCTTGCCTTGGTGGGAATAGAGTCCCTGAGATGCCACAAGGCGGGCAGAGCTCATGCACCAAGTTTGTGGACTCCATTGACCTGTTTGTGATTTCTTGCGAGCCCTTGTCTTCTCTGCTGTCACTTGTTTTCCAGCTTTTGGGAGCAACCCCAAAGTAGGGCCTAGGCTCGGGAAACCAGGCTTTATGAGGGGCTGGTGTGTGGTGGGGCAGGTGGCCTGGAGCAGCGTCCATGGAGGGCAGCAAGCAGAGAAGCCTCTCACACAGGCCCGCTGTCCCGCCTGTGTTTGCTCAATAGGCCTGCTGCCTTGAACTGAGCTTCGTTTGCTTTCTTTCCCTTTGGCAGGCGAGTTCAGAATGTGCACACGGGCCTCGACCTGACTGTGCCCCAGCACCAGGAGGTGCGGGGCAAGATGATGTCGGGCCACGTGGAGTACCAGATCCTGGTGGTCACCCGGATGGCTGCGTTCAAGTCAGCCAAACACAGGCCTGAGGATGTCGTCCAGTTCTTGGTGAGCTGGGGGCTCAGCCAGGATGCTCCTGAGGGTGCTCAGGGCCCAGGGGTGCAGGTGGGCTGACACACGTGCCACCAGGGTGGGAGTAGCTTCAGGAAGTGAGCACTTCTTAGCAGGCACTTGCTTAGGGCCTGGGAGTGCCAGAGCATGTCGGCGGTAAGAACACGAGAGCAAATCAGATGATGCTGACAGTCTGTTGGGGGACAGATGCAAGTGGTGGCAGGAACATGCAGGGGAATGTGGGAGTGTAGAGAAGTGGCACCTCACCCACCCTGGAGAAGTGGTTCCAGAAGACTCCTCGGCAGAGATGAGGACTGGGCTGTGTTTTAAAGAGCAGGTAGAGCCCTGCAGCAGAAGAGCAGTATTCCAGGCAGGGAGCACCACCTAAGCAAAGGCAGGAAGCCGTCGTGCAGGGAGCTGTGAGCAGCTGAGCATCATCCTGGGTGAAGTAGGAGAGGACGAGGATGAGGACAGGCAGGGTCCAGGTCCTAGAGGGGGTGCAGGGAGCCCAGCTCATCTCGCAGCCAAGGATGGGTTTTAAGTAGGGGCTGGCATGGTCCCATTTGCCTCTCGCTGGCCCATCTGATTGGAGAGTGGCGTTGGATCAGGAGGAACCAGACAGCTGTCAGTTAAGAGGCTAAGGCAGGAATACCCCAGGTGAGGGTGGGGAGCAGGCCAGCCATAGTTGGTGTAGAAGGGAGGGAGAGGGTTAAATATTTCTAAGGTGACAGGCCTGTGATTTGCTCACTCATATTGTTCCCACCGACTGCAAGAAAGAGCAGCAGTGCAGAGGTGTGTCTAAGGGGAGCGTGTCAAATGTGACGGGTCTTCCCAACAGAGCAGGACAGGGTCAGACCTAAGAGGCAGGTATGGGAGGCTCAACTTGGAGGTGAGGTTGAAAGTCCAGGAGTGCATGTAGTTTCCCAGAAAATGAATGTGGAAGAGTCAGAGGGAAGGGCTTTAGGAGGAAACTCTGGGGGTGCAAGCAGCTCAGGGATGGGCAGGGGAGCCAGGGGAAGGCAAGGGGGCATCATGGAGTCACAGAAGCTAAAGGAGACTCTTTTTTTAAAAGGTACAATGAGCAAGAGTCCTGTGATGTAGACAGGAGCAACCAACTGTGCATGTGCACATGGTTAGTTGTGAATCTCCTAGTAGCCAAGACAAAAAGAGAAACAGTGAATTACTTAGCTCAAGTGACCATTAGAAGAGACACTAAATTCTAAGAGATAAAAATTTGTGGTACAGATCTTCCCATAACTGACATTCACCACATGGAAAGCATCTAAAAGAATGTGGTGTTTGTCATTTGCTTCTTAAATTGACTCCTGGAAGACCCAAGGTGGAATGTTATGTGGTGGTTCTGGGTCTGCTTTGCTCTCCGGGATGGTTTGCAGCTCATGTGATCTGACTCGGCCCAGGGTGGAGCTAAGGGGTGGGAGCAGAGAATATCTGAGATCAGTGTCCCTGGGCATGACAGAGAAGCAGCATTCTGGGAGTCCTTGAACGCCCATGCCAGCTTGCTCGGTCTTTGCAAAGACCCATATGAAGGTATGTGTGAGGATTCCTTAACCTTCCACGCACCACCACAGTGCCACTTTTTTCTGACCAACAACATCCTGTGGGCACGTGTGTGTATGCACAGGTGCCCATACAGGCAAGAGCTTCTCAGCATTTCTGTCCCCCTGAGAGGGCAAAGGAGAATGCATTTGCTCCCCACGAGTTCTTCGTGTATAGTCCAAAGCCTGATATGTCTTTGAGGTTTCATGATTTAGCTAAAAAAAGGAGGGGGGACACGTTTTGCATTCTCTTAAAACATGTGTTTTAATATAAAAATGCATGTAATTTTTTATATTAAAGTGAAACCAGCCTCCAGAAAGGGGCACTGGATTTGCTTTCCATTTGGCAGACACCATATGTACTAGCAAGCACCCACTGAGGTTGAGGACATGGGACAGTGACACTGTGTGCCTAGCACAGGAGCACTCTAGGTCAACAGGAGTTCTCACCCTCTGCACTCAGTGCCTCTCTCTTCACCTTCTTTGCATGCTGTGCATGTAGCTACCTGGGAAGCCCTAGCTTTTGAACACTGATGGACGTGGGTCTTAGATGGGTGGCACCCCTGACTTAAAACTCCCCAGCCTGGAGACGGGTGGTTCCCAGAATCCCATCCTGGTGGGTCTGAGGGCTGAGCCCACATGGAACAGTCAGGCCAGCAGAGGGCGCTCAATCCCTAGGGTCAGGGTTTTCAGGATTGGGCCCACTCCCTGCCGGGCTAGACTCATCCTGTTCTCAGAACACAGGGCTGGAGCCTGCGTCACTTTTGTGAAATGACCCTTTTACTTTCCTGGAGGGCTGTTCTCAGGAGCCACACTCTTGTGTCAACAACTGCAAAATGCAGTCAGTCCCCTGTTCCAGATGACTCCCTATCAGGGGGCTGTTTTTCTGAAGTCCCCTGGTGCCTCAGGCCCCTGCTGGCATCTAGAACCCTCACAGGCTGGGGGTTCTGGTGGCAGGGCTGGTTAGCCAGGTCTCCCCGTGTTTGCCTCCAGACACCCCGCAGCCCGTCTGCCCACTAGCATTTTGGGGGTGTGCTGCGGGCATCCTTCCACTCCCTGGCCTCGGAGTAGAAGTGAGGATATCCCTGTCCGTAGGCTCGATGCCCCCACAGAGGAGCTGGGGAGACAGGCCCGGCATGCAGGGAGAGCACAGTATGTGGCACAGAGCAGTCCCCGTGTTGGGAGGTACAGACCACAGCAGTGATGCCCCACACAAAACCTGGAGCTTCGTGGGGCTGAGGCCATGGTGGGGCATCCCATTCAGAGCAAACTGCATCTAGCAGGAGCTAGGTAAGTGAGGGAGTGAGCCCGTAGCTGCAGTAGGAGTTCTGGGGAGAGGCTGAGAAGAGGTGGCTGTTGACTTCCAACTGTCCAGGAAGCTGGGTGCTGCCCCACTGTGGCTCAGATGGCCTGGGACCACCTCCTAGCGGCCCCTAGGATCCCTGGCCTGCTTCCCTGAGGTCCCCATGTGCAGTGGGGTCTTGGCTGACTGCAGGGCTGAGAAGCCAACTTTGCAGTATCTGGTTCTGCACCACCTGAGCACTGTAAGGACTTCCCCCCGGACGGCTGCTGCCGTTTCATGGGGGAATGATCCCGAGATCTATGCTGAGAAAAGGCGACTCGTGTTGTTGCAGAAAGATGGCCAGATAGTGAGGTCACCCTGCTAATGCCCTGCAGGCCCAGAAGGGAGGCACTGGGCCTCTGTGTTCACCTGCAGGCCAGGCTGGGGCCCCTGGGTCGCGTGTGTCTTCCTGGACCTGTGCAGCACCCCAGATCCACCATGATGGCCGCTTTCCTTTGGGGCCCTGGGACTTTGATAACTGAGCCTCACACTGACTGGGAAGGTCAGGAATGGAGCTGGAGGGAGGCTCACCCAAGGCCCTCATCCTGTGGCAGCAGGTCCCAGGAGGACACTCTGAACGGCCGCCTCTGGCATGTCTGGTTGGGGTGAGGGAGGCCCACTCACCTTCCACTCTTCACTCCCCTCATTCCAGGTCTCCAAGAAGTACAGCGAGATTGAGGAGTTCTACCAGAAACTGAGCAGTTGTTACCCGGCAGCCAGCCTTCCCCCGCTCCCCAGGAAGGTCCTGTTTGTTGGGGAGTCCGACATCCGGGAAAGGAGAGCTGTGTTCGATGAGATCCTGCGCTGCATCTCGAAGGATGCTGAGTTGGCGGGCAGCCCAGAGCTGCTAGAATTCCTAGGTACCCAAAGCTCCATCCCGAATCCCTGAATTCTTCCCTGGCCCCGAACTAGGCCTGGCTGCCCTGGCTCAGCCAGAGTGGGCGCCGCAGCTGCCTCCTGCAGCCCAGAAGCTTCCGCTACACTGTGAGGCAGGCCGGCAGGCAGGCCTTAATGCTCTCCTGGCCGAGATGGTGGGCAGATGGAGACCTGACCCCCAAGGACTGACTGCCTGGGTCCCAGATGGGGCATACACAGGGGCTTTCTCATAGTCCAGCCCCACCTCTGCATCTCCTGGCCAGTCCCATCCACACCTTTGCCTCCTGCCCCTTCTATTACTGAGAAGCAGGATGGGGTGATTTGACTTCGCTAACCTCTCTCTGCCTCAGTTTCCTCATCTGTAACAGGGAAGTATAAATAGGATCTCATGTGGGATTTCTGCAATATTTAAATGAACCAATACCTGTAAATTGTTTATACACGGTGCTTATTACATAAAATTGAAGAGTCATGAGATTTTCATCAGTATTGCCACACTTGTCCTGGTAAAATAAAGCATAAGATAATATAATGCAACCTGTCCATTATCACTTAGTTTTACACATCACAGTAATACACCTTACATCAGTACATGTGTATTGCACACACCAGGTAGTTTTTACCTAAGGGTGATATTTTTTTAAAAGTGACTGCTATCAAAGATAAACTACTTAATAACTATTGGGATAGTGATGAACAAGTAGTCTCAAGCCATGCTTCTCAAATCATTTGCAGGGAAGGACCAGCTTTTTTATCCCCAATCTTTTGCAGATAGATACTTTCACAAATAGAGAATTGACTATTTGGGTGTTGGAATAATGCCAAGCTGGTATGGAAGTTTCTGGATGCTTGCTCTCTTTCTGTACTTGCATCATCATGGACACCCATCTGTGGACAATGCTTTGAGAAGGACTCATGTAGCCAGTTTGTATTGGAGCCATCACAGTTTGTTCTGGAATCTTCCCTGTGCTCCCAGCACTCATCAAGCTCATAGTCTAATTGCCCAGACCCTCAGAGTAGGCCCTCATCCATTGTTGGGTTGGCAGAGCTCCCTGACATGCCCCACAAGGTACACTGGCTGGTTTCTCCCTCTGTTAACCCCTGGACGTGCTCATCCATCCCTGTGGTACCAACAGGCCCTGCACCACAGCCATTCAGGAACCTTGGCCTGTCTTGCTCTAAGGCTCCCACCTATAACCACTCCCCTGCAGGCCTCACTGGTGCCCGTCAGTCCTTGGGAGGCTGCAGAGGGCACTTGGAGCCCAAGACCCACCATCCTGGGTCCAGGACGCTACAGGAAGCTCCAGCCACAGGTGTTGGCACAGGGGCCTGGCAGCACTACCTCATCACTTCATGGTGGGGCTACAGTGACCTCCTCCGTCTCCCTCACAGGTACCAGATCCGTGGGGGCTGCAGACCTCAGCAGCAGAGAAGTCTCTGTCCTGGATGCACACAGCCAGGCAGGGGACGGCGGGGAGGCTTTCGACTTCTTCGAGCAGCAGGACCGAGCAGAGGGTGAGGGTCTGCCCCTCCCAGGCCTGAAGGCCGAGGATGCAGAGAGGTCCTCAGAGGAGGAGGAGGCACTGGACCCTCTGGGCATCATGCGGTAGGTTTCCCCGTTCTCGGTAGGGCCGCCTCCTGGCTTGCTTCAGGCTCTCCTTCCCTCCTGGGAGTGTGAGGACGCCTGTCTCCCTGGGTCATCGCCCCCACCCGTGGCCTCACATGCTTGGGGAACCAGCTCCCAGCTCTGTCTCTGGCTCTGTCTCTGTCTCTTGACATCGCCATGTCTCTGGGCTGGGCTCAGGTATCACCTGGGGCTCCCTGGTCACAGGGAGACCCTTGCCCCCAGCTCTGCACCAAGGTCTGACAGGGCTGTCCTCTACCCCTGACAGTTAAGCAACCTTGACTGTCTAAACCTGGTAGTCTAGCTCAGAAGGCCTGGATTCTCTGTCCAGCTCATCACTGATAGTCTGCAACCTGCAGCGTGTGGCTAGAACTCCCTAGGCTGTACTTAACTGTCCTTAAAGCGGGGGTATTGACCTCGGCCCTGCTTCCCCATAAGGTGGTTGTAAGACTTCCCTGAATCACATGGGTGGAGGGGCCTGGTGACCCATAAGGTGCTGACTGTATGTTTTGCAAGGACATAGAGTAAACCCCGGGATCCTTTAGCCAGTGGACTGTGTCTCCTTTACATGCACACACACGCACACACATGTACACTGACTGGAGAAGGACAGGCAAGCCAGCCATGGCCTTGGTGGTTCCTGGTGTCCTGAGTCTGTCGCCTCCTTGTTTCTTCTCCTTTCCTGGATCTTTGAATGCCCTCAGCCAATCAGTGAGTAGCTCCTGAGTCCCCACGGGGCGGGCCGCCCTGTGCTGGGGGGAGAGGTCTGCAGGCTAGAGGAGACAAGAGAGCCAGACGTTTCCCAAGGCCCCTGGGATGGGCCCAGACTGAGGTGCTTGGGCAGGACCTCCCGACCAGAAGGGGATGAGGGAGAAGCAGACAGACTCAGCCACCCCAGGGCCCTCACTTCTTGGCCTACATGTGCATAAACAAGGTGGGAACTAATGTTTGTGAGCACCTGCTGCATACTGGGCGTTGTGTTTCCACATTGTGTAATGTGTCTCATTCACACCATACCCTGCAAGCAGCTATTATTATCCCATTTTACAGATTTAAAAAACTGAAGCCTGCAGAGGCCAAGTGCCTTGCCCAAGGTCATGCAGCTGGTAAATGAGGTCAGGATCCTGGGCTTGAACCCTGGCACTGCCATTTTCCAGCCATGTGTCCCAGGTAGTTTACCCCTTTTTTTCAGTTTTCTGCAGTGAAAATAGGATGATAGCACTTACCATTTGGGGTTCTTGTGAAGACCGAGTTAATATAAATGTCAGTCAGCCCTTAGCTTCTGTGGGCTCATCTCTCTGCCCCAGTCCCTGTGCAGAATCAGAGCACAGACCCGGCGTGACATTCTCTCTCCCCTGATGAGGGCATCCTAGACATTGACTGAGGTTCAGTCCGTAGGTGAAGGAGACCTGCCTTCCGGGTCCTATTCCAGGAGTTAGAGCCGATTAGGAATCAGGCAGGGGTAAGTGCAGCCTAAACACCATGAATAATGTGGTCATGAATGCCCTGCCCACTCTCCACAGCCTTCCTTCCTCTCCTGGTGGACGTGTGACCGTGGGCACCCGGTGAGGAGACAGGGCTGCAGGGTTGCTGAGAGCGCAGCTTAGAGGGGATGAGGAGCCAGAGTCAGGAAAGATCCCAGGTGTTCAGGGAGATGGGGGACCCAAGCCAGAGGCCCTGCAGCACCTCGGCGCCCAGGAATTGGGGCCCTCCCACTCGTCCACATCCGGCCTTGTCGTGGACAGGGGTCAACAGCCCTATGGAGTGGCAGTAAGGTTATGTCAGGAGAGTTTGGAATAGCTACTCCTTATCAGCCTTGCACAACCCGCAGGCCCTTCTTGGGGTTTATTTTGTTTAAGTATAAGGCTTTGTTTGAACTCACGCTCTGTTGTTCTGGGTAACCACATGTAGTGCCAAACTGAGATGGACTTGGGTGGTTCATGCCAGCCTTTGGCCAATGGACATGCTTAGCAAAGCGGCTCCTTTTTTGGGTAGGAAAATGCTCTTTGGGTTGGCAAGGGCTGCCTTGCTTTTCCTACTGAACTCCAGTAGCACATTGTCAGTGGGTGTCAGCCGTCCAGCCATCTGGGGACCACCTGCCCCACAGCGCCGACCCCTGCTCTTCTCTCCACGGTCTTCATTCCTGAACCCTAGGAAAGCTTAGCACCTAAAAGCAATCCCAGTTATGACCTTCTGCCAGTATTTCTTTTAATGACCATTGTCAGGACTGTTGCCTCCATCAGAAATAACAACACCTAACATTTTTTGAGATCCTTATTACATGCCAGGAACTGATTAGCATTTACATGAACAAATCTTTTCTATTCTATTTCACTTTTTTAAAAAGGTCATGATGTACCAGACTGCTTTCAGCATCCAGTACTGGCGTCCAGCCCGTTGTGTGTATGAGGAAGCTAAAGTCTGGAGTCAGGTAGCTTATCCAAGTTCATGCAGCCTTAAATGGCAGAGCCAAGACTTGATGCCACTTCCTTGCCCTGCCCCTCGATTCCAGTCTTTCAGCAGTCGGGAGGTGAGCAGGGCCCTAGAGTTATCCCCCTTTCACAGATGGGGACAGTAGAGCGGGGACTTGGCCAGAGGCTTGTGTGTGACAGAACCCTGCCTTGAAATCGGTTTCCTGGGGCCTCTCCCAGGATGGCGGGTGCCCGGGTGAGTCTGTTGACTTCTTGCACTGCACTGCCCACCCGCCCTTCGGTGCAGAACATAATGTTCTTCGCAGGCAGCGTTGCTTTGCCATCTTTTCTCCGTTTCTCTGCCTTGTGCCCAGTTTTTCTGAGGCAGCTCCCTGCATTGCCAGCAGCGTGCTGCACCCCACCCCACCGCAACCAGCGCCCACCTGGGCCGGGCTTTCCCCAGCAGCCACGTTTCCAGGAGCTGGGCGCCCGTCCTTCCTGTCCTGGCCCCAGCGGGGCGCTGTTGCTCCGCTGCAGAGCGGCTGGAAGGGGTGGCGCCGCCAGCACAAAGCCTTGAGCAGCCGCGGGCCTGGGTTTTCTTTGTCTGTTAGACCTGTTTTCCATTAAGGCAAAGACGAGTTCCTACACCGTTAGAAAGTGCTGAAAGACAGACAGAGCCCTCACCCGGCCCTTCCCGACAGCCGCGCTCCTACCTGCCGGGTTTCTGTGCGGCCGTCCCCGTGCCATCCACGTGACTGCAGACACAGCGCACAGGCTCTTTGTGCTCTGCTTTTTCAGAGAGTGTCCTCTCATGATCACTTTCCAAGTGCTGCGGAGTTTTCGTATTTAACTTTTCTATTTTAGAGGCTTCACAGTTCTAAGATGAAGTTCTACCATAATAGTCTGCCTTCTGCTGAAAATACTCCACTAGAAACTTTTTTAATTGTAATTTGAATAATATACGATTAGTATAAGAAAATTGAAAGCACCGTTCAAAGGCCTTTCCCCGAGAAGGCATATACATTTCAGATATTTACATTTTATTACCCAAATGGGAGAGTGTTATGTGCACCATTTCATAATCTGCTATTATTCAATATATGTACTGGATCTTTCCAGATCAATAGGCTTATGCATTCGTAGCTCTGTGCTAGTTCACTGGGTCCATGTGCTGTAAGTGGCATTGCCAGACCCCTGCTTGGGGACATTATGGTGTTTTCTGTAGGTTTTTGCTGTTACAGGCAATGAGGAACTTTTCCATGTATGCAGCATATATTCTATCGAGCTCCCCCCCCACCCCGGACACCTGCCCTCGAGCGGGTCCTGGAAGCTTCTGCTGGGAGCCTTGGTTGTGCCACTCCAGTGCAGTGTTCCTTAGGGATGTAACACCCCTCTGGTGGGAAGGCCTTTCCAGACCCTGCACATCATTAAGGCCCGCTGCCTCCAACATCTTCCTCCAGTGCCCAGGGAGCGCCCCCTTGCAGATCCCAGGTCCCTGAGGGCCCTCAGCTTCCCAGGGCACAGTCTGGTTCCTGTAGGAGCATGCCCTCCTGCACTGCTGGCCTTCCCGCTCTTCCCACCAGCACCCAGGACCCTGTGTCATGGCCTTAAGTGGTAAAGCCGGACCTCTCTTTGGAATGCAGATCATATATTTGTCGAAATTACTTATGAAACTTTGTTTAATCTTCCATAAAATAACCACACATGTGTTTAAAAGTAAAAATAATATTTTACTCTGTATTTGAATTAAATTGCTGCTCTGAGATGATTCTGTGGTTTTGAAAGCCTCCAGCACACTGTCATCAGTTGCCCCCCAGTTTGCTAACCAAAGATTTATTTTACCCCCAGCTTTATTGAGATGTATTTGATGTGTAACATTGTATAAGTTTAAGGTGTATAACATAATGATTTACTATACGTATATATTATGAAATAATTACCACAATAAGGTTACTTAACATCTCCATCACCTTACAAAACTACTCCTTCCAAGACTTAAAAAGTGACTGTCCTCCAAGGCGGGCGGTGGAGAGGAGCTCTGTGGGAACAGCATGGCCTCTGCCCCCTCTCATAAGATGCCTTGGGAGCTGCTTCTCCTTAAATGCCTCTTGCTAAACAGTGCTACTGTCATCCTGGGCTTGGAGCCCCTGCCTAGGGTAGCAGAGCCCACGAGGGATTTCTGCACCCCCCCCTGGAGCTTGTTATAGACATGCAGATTCTCAGGCCTTGGTGGGGCCCAGGAACATGGGCTTTCCTGAGCTCTTGCGATTCATAGGCAAATTAGTGTTTGAGGAGCCCCTGAGATGGAACCTGGTGAAAGTCCTAAAGCTGGCAGGGCGGACAGCAGCCCCGCAGCTCCGCAGCCAGGGGGCCTGGGAGAGCAGCCCCAGGGGTCCTTCCAGTTAGTCTCAGCCCCAGCGCTACTTCAGTCTCTCATTTCCCTTTCGTGTCCTCTGCCGGAGGGCACTTCCTGATTGTTACTGGGGCCATGGGCCGAGGCAGGCCTGCCGTACCCTGTACTTGCAGACAGCATTGAGCCGTGGCCAGGCCTGGGACCAGGAGGCACAGTGACCGCCACCCTCAGCTACACCCCAGAGCTGTCCCAGCGATCACAGCCAGCAGCTGCCGTTAAGGCGACCACAATGTCACGGTGTGCTGGACCAGCTGTATTTCCCCATCCACATTAATGCACAGAGTCTGGCCTGAATGACTGACAATTGGGAACAGCAGATAAGTGCTTTCCACTTTTTTAATTCACTAGCAAATCTTTGGTTCAAGAGAAATCTCATGTAGAATTCCAGTATGTAAAACATCAGACTGCTGTAGAATTGGCCCCAATGGGACAGGAATAGAGACTGCATCTGTGTGCCCTCAGCCTCACCCCACCTCTCAGGCAGCTTGGCAGAAGGGCAGGGTCCCTTAGGGCATAGTTTGAAAGCCACTGGGAAGCTGGAAACCCCACCATGTGTGGTCACCGAGCAGAGTTAGAGGCAGACAGTCCCACATTCAAATCCCAGCTCTGCCGCTTAGCAGCTAATGGGTACCAGGTGAGTTGTTGAGCTTCTCCAAGCCTAAGTTTCTCTCTTTGTAAATTAGACATAAAGTCCAGGCCCAACAAATGTGAGGAAAAAATGAGATAAAGCACAGATTTTCTTTGTACAGTGTCATCACTATTTCAGATTTACTGTTCTGAAGAAGCCCTTGGGTGTTTAAAAAGCAGTTGAAATGGAAAAGGCAACTTTTCCTTTTCCTGTTGTTATGCAAAAAAGAAGCAGGTGTGCTGTGCACACAAGGGCCTTACCTCCTGGCCAGATGCACCAGCTCACCTGCCCAACGTGCTGTGAGCCAGTTTTGTCCGGAGGTGACAGGGTTGCCTCCTGCGGCTTCTGTCCTGGCAGGAAGAGGTTTGCTTGGCTGTCCTTGATGAGATTAAATGATTGCTTAACTTCCTGGGGGATGGCATCTTGGGAGGTCATGTCTGCCATTCCCCTGTCTCAGGCTGCCCAGGCTTCCTGCAGCAGCCCCCAAGTCAGAACATTCTTAGAATGACAGAGCCTTTGAAATATAAGGGATTAGAGGTCAAATCCAGTGCCTTCATGGTTACAATTCAGGGACCTTCCCCAGATCACCAGTCAGGGGCACCATCTGAGCTAGTGTTCTGGTCTCTGGAGTATTAGCCCAGGACTCTTCCTGTTACCCCCAGACTGAGAGCACCCCCAGCTCCAGGGTGCCACCTCAGCCCTCATCAGTTTGATCCGCATGCTGGATGATGTAGGTGGTGGGTATCCTCCACTGCAGGGGCTGCTGGTGGCCCACTGGTCATGTCAGCATTCAGAGTGTCTTCGAGGGTGTGGGAATAAACAAGGACCACCCAGATGAGAACAAGCAAAGGCAGTTTATTCAGAGCTGGCCGTAGCAAGGGAGGGTGCAGCCCCCATGACCTCCATTTTGCAGAGACACAGAGGCAGTCCGGGGAGTGACAAAGAGTTCTAATGGGCAAACAGGCCAGGTGTGCCCCAGGTGGAGGCTGCTGGCGTGGCCAAGCTGGAGGGTGCCAACTGGAAGTGGGTATCCTGCCTGCCTCGTGATTGGTTGAGGGGGCATGTTTGGCTGTCTGTGGCTGGGCCTATTAAGTAGGAAGCAAAGGTAAGATCAGGGATGCTGGCATTTACCAGTCAAGTCCTGCCCGTTGGGACCATGGCTGCAGAGGTGGTGGTTTGGCTTCCTGAGCTGGTTGCTGCAATGGTGGGTTTAGATTCTGGGTTACACATGGTCTGGCCATTGCCTGTTTGTGTACTCAGTCCTCAGGGCCATTGGGGTGTGGGGAGGGGTGGGTACTTGCCTTTGAGCAGTGGGTGGCAGAGCCCCTACAGCCTGCCTGGCCTGGTGTCATGGTGGTGGGTGAGGGGCTGCGCTTGGTCCCAGTGCAGAGAGGGAGAAATCTCGCCATGCACAGCAGAGAACAGAGCCCGAGGGTCACTGAGGTCCTGGTTCCTTACGGGTAGGGCTTGGTGGCCTGCATAGTCAGGCTGTGGCTGCTGAGAAATAGATCCTTGAGTATGACTCTGGGACCACAGCAAATGATGGGTGTCTACCAGGCGGGTTCTACTTTTTAAGGCCCAGAATGAAGTCTTTTGGATCAAAACACAATGTGAGCCTAGGTGTCATGAAGCAGCACCTGTGAGCACAGGCCTCTGTTTGGGCCAGCACTGACCTGCATGCAGGCTCCACTCTGCAGCTTCCAGAGCATTCCTTATTCCATCTTAACAGATAAGGAAACAGCCCCAGAGAAATGAAATGACTGGCCCGGGGTCAGACATGGGAAAAACATGCTGCTCCAGTGCCCCTCCCTCGGGAGGGCCCAGAATCTCCCCCCGCCCATCGGGTTGCCGCCCAGACTTCCGCTCACTCTCCTCCTCTCGGCATGTGCCAGCTGCCCGTTTCTGCTCAGCCCGACACACGGACCTTCCCTGAAGTCGCACAACTCTGGCGATTGGGTCACTGGAGAAGCCCTGTGGCCTGGCGCTACGGCAAGTAACATGTCCTGGAGTGAATTTCACAAGTTCAATTATTTGCACTCTGAGAATTTTCTCTAATTGAAAGAAAAAGCTGAATTTAAGATTTAAAAATGTAAAACACTTTATTTAGAAGCAGAAAAATTTTATAATTGGAAAGGAGGTTGATTTCCATATTTAGCTATGTATCACCCTGGCTTTGAAGGTACCAGTCATGTTGTCTGTGAGTCTGGCCTTTGGAAGGATCCATTATCTTCTGATTGGTCTGGGAGATGCCCCTGCAACTCAAGTAACTCAGGTCCTGGACAGCTGGTGCCCACCAGTGGTCTTCCACGGGGTGCAGGAATATCCAGGAACATGAACACAAGCCCCCTGGGTGGCTGGAGGGAGGATGCTGTCATATGTCAATCACTGTCATAGAACAGCCAGAGTCTCATAGAGCAAGGCCACTGCGTGGCTGTCAGGGCTGTCAGAGCTGTCGGATGGGCCGCTGTCTCCTGTCAGGCACACACAGCAGAAAAGCTGATGTCTGTCCACTCATACACGTGGGTGCTGCAGGAACATGCTCCCACATGCCTGCACCCATCCAGGAAGCCCCCCACCTGCCTTAGGCAATCTAGGCTGTGCCGGGACCCTCACAAGCTTAGGGCCCTGCCTTCCTCAACAAGAAGTCTGGGACTGCAGTTCCATCCATTGCCAACCTCTCTATCTGATGCTCAGTCGCCTCACCCCTGGTGACAGAGCATACCTGTACCAGCCTCCTTTGGTGAGAGGAGAAAAGAGGCATCGTGAGAGTGACGGGCTTTGTCTCGAGTCAGCACGGAGGGTGGGCTGGTGGGGTGCTCAGCAGAGCTGGCCTGTGTGTCCTGCAGACAGCTGGGTGGGCACTGATGGCAGCATGGGACACCAGGGCCACAGCCCCGGTGTGCAGCCTGAGTCTGCTCACAGGACCTGTGAGGGAGGGGAAGAAATAGGGCTCGGAGACTCACCCATGAAACGCCCGTCCCCGTGCCCAAGGTCAGAAGGCTGGTGGCGTCCTAGGCAGCCCTTCTGCCCAGTGCTCACAACGACAGTCCAAATGTTAAATAAGTGCTTTTTCTCCTGATGTCCTCCCTGACCTGTCTCCCTCACACGGCAGCTGCTCTCCCAGTTCAGGCCCCAGATTTCTCCTTGGACCCGTGAGCAGAGCTGCATGGGGGACCCAGTTCCTGGTCAGGCCTAAGGCGCACACACACAGACCCTCACAGAATGAGGCCTCTGGTTCCTCTGCCTGCGTCGCCCCTAAGCCCTTCACCCACCTAGGCTGCTGAGCGCCTCTGCATCGCCTCTGAGGGCTCCGTGCTCTGGCTGTCCCGGAGTTACTGCCGTGTGTGGTCATGAGCGGTTTACGTGTACGTGACTCTGCTCGGCGGGGAGCCTGTGGGCGCTGTGGCAGGTCTTACTCATCTCTGCCCTCATCATCCAGCTCAGGTTCTTGCACAAGGGAGGTGCCCCATGAGTGCTGGGCCACGGAAGGCTCCCAGAGGGAGTGGATGGGCTGCCCCCAGAATGGCTGCAGGGCGGACGTGAGAGCAGATGAGATGACCAGTGTGTCTGGAGGAAGGGGGGCTTCCTAAGTGTGGGTGTCTGTCTTGGAGAATGCTGGGGACCCTTCTATCTTCACTCCCCTTCTCTCCTCCCTGGGGCAGTAGGCAGAAATAAATCTGAGTAAGAGATGTACTCCCCCGCTCTCTGTCCATCCATTTGTCTGTCTGTCCTCCCTTTGTTCCTTCCACCATCTACCCACCTACCCCACTAGCCAGCCACACGTGCAGCCTTTCACCGTTCCGGTATTTCTGGAATGTCTGCTCTGAACCAGGCACACTGCTGGGCCCCAGAGACTGAACCGTGGGGGCCGGGCAGGACAGGACCCAGGGGCTGTCAGGGAGGGTCTGGGGGACAGGATGGCCCCTGGTGGGATGGGGAGAGTACAGATGGTCCTGACAGGGTAGCCCCGTGTGCCACAGAGTCACTTTATTTCAATTCAAGACAACAAAAGATCAGAAATGTCTCTGGGGAGGAAAATGACATTCATCCAATTTGAGAGGAAACATCACGTAGCAGGGAAGTCGGGCCTGATCTCTGCTCTCAGAACCAGAAGTAGTTGTAAGAGAGGAAGTCACTGAAACTCTGCCTGGCTTCTCCAGACATAATTAATCACGTCTGTCCTCGCTCATTTCCTTTGTTCTTCAGACAGTTCCTTCTCTCCTTGCCTCTTCTGATTTCTGGTCCCTGTGAAGCCTCTCGCCCCTCGGCCCCAGTTTGCTGGGGAGGGTGTGAGTTTGCTCTCCCAAGGGGCTGTTTCGGGGCCCACCAGGTTCTCAGTGGGGTGACCCTGCGGGCAGTGGCTATGGGGAGTGGCAAGGCCTCGGCTCTGCCTTCCCTGGGACCTGCAGCCCTGGACAGCAGGCGTAAGGGTGGGGGTCCCCCCCTCCCTGCTGCAGTCCCCTCCGGGCCCAGGAGCAGGACCAAGCGGGGTGGCTGTGAGGGGTAACTGAGGGAAAGATGGGGCGGAACCCAGAGCTGACTGGTCACCACACTCCTCAGGGACTCAGACAGCTTCCTGGGCCGACCCTGGGGTTCTCGGGAGGTCTTGGGTGGGGCATCTCTGCTGGCCTTCTAGAGGGGCATAGTGTCTCTTGAGTACCCGCTTCCCAGCAGTCATAACAGCTGATCTGGCTCTCCCTGATTCATGGACCCAAAAGGGGAAGACATTGCCATCAGAGCTGGCCACCTGAGTCCTCAGGGTGTGTGGGAGGCATGGCTGAAGTTTCTGGAAAGCACTTGTTGTTAGGTTGGAGAAGCCCGGCTCCTTTCACCTTACCTGGTACCGCAGGCAGTGCCTAGTATGGCTCCCAAACAGGCATGTCCGTGGCCTGTGATGTGAGCCTGTCTGGTTTGTGCCCAGGATGGAGAAAGAGTGGGGACCAGGGCATGTGGGCCTTCCTGGCACAGCCCCGCCCCCGAGTCTGCTCTCCTTCTCTACCTCAGAACGAGCCACTTTCTCCCAAAGAGCAGCAGAGATTGATCCTGTGGTCCCCACCCCATCCTTCTCTCCCTCGTGCTCCGGGTGGGAGCAGAGGACCGAGGGCGTGACTGCCCCGCGTTCTCGTCATAGCCCTCTCTGCCTGCTCTGCGCCTTGGGCGTACAGCCCGCTTCTCTGAACCACCCAGCCTCTCAGAGATGCTCCTGCCAGGGCTTCGGCCCTGAGTGCAGAGGTGGCCCCAGCCTGTGTGTGGCCTTCTGGCAGGTGCATTCTTTGCCTCTGTAGCTTCTCCCCGTCTCAGCTGGGAGCCTGAGGTTCCACCAGAAATCTAAATCCAACACCCAGGGCCATCCTACGGCTCTTTGTATCTGCTACTGATTAATCTGTACCACTCTTCAGGGCAGGACCAGCCCCTTGGTGCCGTCTTGCCACATAGTGTTGCCAACATGCGCTTCGATGGTGACCTCAGTCCAGTGGAACTGCACCCCATGCAGGCGGGCACGCTGGAAATCCTGGTTCCAGTAAAAAACATACTGCTTTTAGAAACCTTAAAATGGCTGGTTTAGGTATCCACAGCAGGGGTTGGACCACCTTGTTAAAATAAAATAAAGGTTGTTTATTTATTGGTGGTATAATTCAAGAATCACATATGGATCTTCAGCATTCGGTTCTGTGAATGTTGACACGCATGCCGTGTAACTGCCTCCACCCCAGGTCAGGAAATGAGGTGCCCCTGTGGCCCAGAAGCTTCTCTTGTGCCCTCTCCCAGTTTCCTTCAGCAGCATCTGGCTCAGAGCAGGACCTCGGCCAGTCAGTGAAGGAGACGTAAAGGGACCTTAGAGGTGACAGAGCCGCTGGGGCTCTGTGTAGCCAAGGGGGTTTCCTGAAGGAGCTGGGGTTTGCTCAGTGGGACTGAAGTGTTTTCTAGAATGTGGAGGTTGTACCTCTCAAGGGAAGCGGGGATACATGTGGGGAAACAAGGGTGCATTTACCGAGGCTGTTTTCTGCTCTCTCCCGGGTCCACACCCTGAGGTTTTTGGCCTCAGGCCGCATCCACCCACATTTCCTACTGGTTGTCAAGTGACTGAATCTGGCACCTGGGTGCCCTGAGGCAGCCCCCACTGCCTCCAGAAGGAGAGCAGGTTTCTGTGGCCTGTGGCCATGCAGGCAGGCCTGAGTCCAGGTGGCCCTTCAGAGCCAGGAGTTGTCCAGCCATCAGCTGTGTAGGTCAAACACCCACCTGCTCCCCCTGCGCATCCATCCCCACAGCGGTGGCTTCCCGGATGTGCGCTCGGCTGCTCCCAGCACCAGGGTCTCACTGCCTCCATGGTCAGGTCCCTGGAAAGTTCCTTCTTGACACAAGCTCAAGCTCACCTGGCCTGGAGGGTCTGACCAGGCCACCTGGGCCGGCTGGTGGCGCTCTCATGAGGAGTCCTAACCTTGAATTTTATCTGTGATTCTCCAGCTCCAAGAAGCCTAAGAAGCACCCAGAAGTGGCTGTGAAGCCCAGACCCTCACCCCGGCTCACCCTCTTTGACGAGGAGGTGGACCCTGATGAGGGGCTCTTTGGCCCAGGCAGGAAGCTCTCCCAGAACTTCGCAGAAGACGTGCCCCCCAAGGACTGTAAGTCAAGCGCCAGGGTATCCCCTTGGCCCTCCCTGTCCCCTCAGTGACCCGCTGGCTGAGGACCTGTCTTACTTGAGCAGAATGGAAGTCTTCCTTGTGTCCTGTTTTGACATGACACAGACTCAGTTTATGGAAATTTTCTGCTAAAAGAAATCTGGTCTCGCACTGGTGTCCCCATAGCCTGGAGCATTCCTGGGCCATATGTTCATTCCAGGCATCGCAACGGAGAGGAGGGTGGTTTTCTTTGTTGCTTTAAGAAGTGTGGATTATGAGCAGCGTACAAGTGTCTTTGTTATACCAGTGGCCAGATGTGAGCACCAGCTGGAAAATGGATGCTGGCCCCCCCGGGCATGCGGTGATTCTGTACAATTTGGATCATAACAAGAGGTTTTCTGTTGCCCACACAGACCCCCGGGTAGCATTGGGAAGGGAAAGCTGAGCAGCCTTGGGACCTCGTTGCTCGTCCCTGGCTCTGACCTTACTCACCCACCCAGGTCCTTATCTAGGTTCACCCACTAGTCCCTCCAGCACCCGGCGAGCACCCCCCAAGGGCCGGGCTCCGTGCTGGACCTGAGAACCACTGATGAGTAGGACCCAGCCCCGGCCTCGGGGCCCCCTGTGGAAGGTGGGACACCTGACAGCTGCAGGACGGCCTGAGCCTGTAAGAGCGGTCAGTGCCTGTGGGGACCCCAGGGTGAGGCTCCGCCTGAGCTGTGTCCCTGAGGTCTCAGGAGTTTGCTAGGCCAGTAGAGGAAGTGTTTTCCAGGTGAGGAGCAGTGACCACCTTTCCCGAAGGGCAGCATTGAGCAGGCGAGACAGGGAGAGGGTGGCAAGTAGACCTGGCTCCTTGAAGGTGGGGTCTGCGGTCAGAATGGCGTCAGCTTCTCCACTGCAGCCCCGTAGGCAGCTGCCCCTGGCTGGTGGTTGGCTCTAGGTGACCAATTGTTAAAAGGCTGGGGTGCAGCCAGGGGATCCAGCTGGATCCAGTCATGGGGAGCCTGGCACAGTGAGCTGAAGGGGCTGTTTCCTCCTGAGGCAGTGGGAAGGCCTCCAGGACTAGACCCCAGGAGTGGTGTCCTCAGCTGACTCTGGCCCAGCCCGGAGGGAGGGGGACGTGGGGCTAGGCAGACAGGTGCGCCAGGCCTTGGGCACATGTCCCCCACCCTCCTCGCCCCATTCCTCTTGTTCTCTGCACTCTGCCCTGTCCCTTGCTCACTCTCTCCTGGCTGGGCCAGGATGCCAGGCCAGGCCGTCTCCACCCTACCCCCCGGGCAGCTGAGGACGGGCCAGGACGTCCTGACCACTCTGCTGCTGCCTCCTCCGCAGCCCTGAAGTTGTTTGATGATCCTGACCTCGGCGGGGCTGTCTCCCTGGGTGACCCCTTACTACTGCCAGCCGCCAGCTGTGAGAGTGGAGGGCCCTCATCCCGCCCAGGCCACATGGAGGCCGACGAGAAACTGTTCAGGTACCACCTGTCCCCGGCAGTTCTTCACCAACTCTGAGAGTGGCCTAGACGGAGCCTGGGACCCCGAGTGGGAGCATTTCACCAGCTTTGGCCTCCAAGGGAAGGGAATCCTGGCCGGTCACAGGCAGGAGCCAGTAACAGGGATTGGGGGACCGGGGGGATGGTCAGTGGCCCAGGGCAACTCAACAAGGTCCGGAAAGGGAGAACTTCATGCATATGTCTTTTTTCTTTTCCTTTTCAAACTTATATTTAATAGTTTGCATAAAGAATAGCTAATTTGTGCAATTGCAAGAGCAAGTGTAACTGGCATAAACAGGTTAGGGACAAATAAAACTGATGCTTGGTAGCATGCAGCTCACCCAGAAGGAGCAAAGCACAAATATGCTAGGCCCGGCCAGTCCTGGCAAGGTCGCATGGGCAGGCTTTACAGAGGGGAGAGCAAGGCTTAATCTGTTACGTGGAAGTGGATTAGTGTGTGCAGAACCGTAGCTACTACTTGCAGAGAGCTTGCTGTGTGTCAGCCAGTCTGCTGGACTCTCTCCGCATGACCTTATTTCATCCTCACACCAGCACCCACCATGCAGATGCCCTTATCCTGAAAAAGGAGTGTGAGAGAGGTAATTAGCCCCAAACCACAGCTCCCAGGTGACAGAGCAGGGATTGGAACCCAGTCTGTCTGCCTGCTTCCTGTCCTGCCCACACCTTCCAGGACCCTCTATGCATGTGGAGGAGGAGAGGCTGGGAGACCTGCCTCCTGCTCTGGGACAGCAGCTGGCTCTCCCCAGGCTTCTGTGTTCCCTTCCCTTTGCAGTGGCCACAGCCCCCAGAATGCAGCTGTGCTGGATGACTTGCAGGAATCCGAGCTGGCTCTTTGCAGGAACAGTTACAAGGTGCCAAGGCGGGCTGTCCTGGCAGGCTGTCATCTGCACCCTTGTTAGCAGTCATGGCTTATTAGACAGCCCCCTAAGTGCCCACCAAGCTGGAGTCACAGTGATGGTTTCCTGTCTTTACATCTCCCCACGGCCCCTGACATCTGTTCACCGTCATTCTGTGTCCTTGCCTCTGACATCCCAGCAGGCTGGGAGAAGCCAGGATTGTTGTTGTATCATTAGCAGGGGGGCTGAGACACAGGAAAGCATACTAGAGTCAGTCATGGGGAATGGCAGGGCCTCCAGGGGTCACCCTGAACCAAGACAGCTACCCTCTCTTCGAAGGCCTGGCTTGATAGTCCCTCCAGGTCTAGAGTAGAAGGATGCCTTTGCTCACTTCTCTGCTATCTAGGAGGCTCTGAATTCTCCCTTCAGGGTTTGCACCCTGTCACAGGAGGTCAACCCAGGAAGCAGGCAGAGCAACCCAGAGTTCCTTCAGCAGCTGCTGATACCTGGCAGACAGCCCCTCCAGGGGAGGGTTACACTGGGCACCTTCATGCCCATGAAGGCCTCTACATGGCCCTGCTCATGTTGGAGCTATATCCCATTTACCGATGAGGAGGCGGAGTGGCCTGAGGCCACTGATGAAGGGCTATTTGGACAAGGAATCCAACCACCTTCTGCCCACAGCGCAGTGCTTCTAACCCTGCTGGCTAATGCCGCTGTTCCCATTTTGTGGATGAGAAAACCTACTCTTGAAGAGGTCAAGAGGCCTGAGCAAGGCCCCCCAGGTCTTCTGCCTGCAGCGCCTGTATCCTCCTTCTCCATCCCCAGTGTGGCTGAATGAAGTGTATTGAGATTCCTTTAGGCCCACGGAAGCTCTCAGCCCAGGTGTGGGCAGCACCTGCCTGTCTGGATAGCTCTGCTGGCCACTGGCTTAGGAAGCCTGGAAAGGGCCAGGAACCCCTCTTTAGGAATTCCAAAATTGGCCCCTGGGCTTCAGTGGAGATTTTTTGTGTAACTCTGCCAAAGCCCCTAGCATACTGCTATCAAACCCTTACCTCCAGCCCTGGGTCTCCTGCTGTCTCCTAGTTCCAGACCTGACTGGCCAATGCACAGCTTCTCCAGGCAGGCAGGAGAGAGGCTGCTGTGGCCCTGGAAATGTGATCTGGGGGTATCATTCCTGATCCCCACTCAGGGCCAAGAAAGCACTCTTGCCCGCCACCTGCCCAGGTGGGGGCAGGCGTGGAAGCACCAGCTGGGTCATTCTTTCATAGCATCTTACAGAAACGAGCAGTCCTGAAGTGGCGTCTTCCAGCCCCTCACAGATGGGGAAACTGAGGCCCATTGAGGGAAAGGACCCTGTTGCTTTGAAACTATTCTTGCTCTGGGTCTTATTTGAATCACTGCATCCTAGCTGAGACTGTCCTATGTGAGGACAAGAGAAGTGGAGAAGCAGGCATCCTGAAGCCCGGCCCAGGGGAGAAGCCCTGAGGATGCAGGTGTGTGGGAGGCCACCCCAGGGCCCTGGGAGAAGCTCCTGCCTCGGAAAGGCCAGAGGGGCCTGGGCTGGGTCCTCAGAGGCAACAGGTCCAACAGTGTCACCTGGCAGGTGTGACTGAAGGGGCTCTGTGGGGCCTGCAGCCTCAGCACAAAGAGAGACCCTTGACCTTGGAGAAACCCCAACCTGTAGCTGAGAATGGGCCTCCATGCATTGGTGCCTCAGGAAAGCAAACACGCCAGAGACCAGCCATTCTTGGGCCAAGTCCCGCTTCTCCACAAGCTAGTTGGGGGCCAAGTGAGGCCCTTTATCGCTCAGCTTTCCTACCTGTAAATCACCAGGCACTGTTTTGTGATGACTGTGTGAGTCAATGAATGTGGAAATGCAGGGCCATAGGTATTCAGCACAACGGAAGGTCGGTGGGCGGTAGGATGGATCAAGTGGGTCTTTTGTTGTGCATATGGTCCCCAGGAGTTGAGTTCCTCCACCCAAGCCAGCAGCAGGAGCTCCCTCAGGCAAAGAGGGCAGAGCCGGCTGTGGCCTGCCTTTCTTACTGCCATTTGGTCCCTGGGGCTGGTCCTGGGTGACCGTCACACTGCTGCAGGCTTTGGTCCCACCCGCTGATAGGCCATAGGGTCCAGGGCCGTGGTGGACTCCTGGTGGCCGAGGCTGGCTGCAGCCCTCAGTGGGCTCTGTCTGCACCCATGTGGCCCATAGTGGGGTGCAGTGGGTGGCCAGACCCCACCCCACAACAGTCAGAGTCCCTCGTTTATTCTTTCTCTGGCTGGACTCTGTCTAGATGGAAGCCCATATTCTGAAGTCAAATGTCCTGGTTCCAACTCAGGCAGGTCGCTCAGCCTCCCGGGACTTCAGCATCCTCACCTGCAGGAGATTCGGCCATACTCCACAGAGGGTTTTGGGGATGTAATATGATGGGGGCAGGATGGTGGAAGGGCCAGGGTGGGGGGGCTGGACCCCGTCCCATGTGGGGGTGTTGTTGCCCGGGGCCTGGCTCAGGGCTTCTATCTCTGGTTCCCTAGGGTAGAAGAGGACTTGGACCAGATCCTGAACCTGGGGGCTGAGCGCAAACCCCAGCCCCAGCCTAAGCCCAAGCCTCCAGTGGCAACCAAGCCATCATTACCCAGAAAGCCAGCTGTTCCCCCCAGAGCAGGCCCATCTGAGGCTGAGGCCGGGCAGTGGAAGCAGCAGAAGCAGATCCAAGCCATGAACGAGACGGACATCTTGCAGTATATCCAGGATCACGACACACCTGCCCAGGCCACCCCCAGCCTTTTCTGACCCTCCCAACCCCGTGCTGGCCCTGAGCTGGCAGGCCCTTTCCTTGGAGGGGTATTGGTGAGGTGGGGGCTTTGCTCTGTGGGACCAGGACCTCTGTTCTCAGGGGAGGGAGGGTGCCAGACCAGGTCATAGGAACCCTGTACTGCCGTGTCCCTTTTCTCCTGCCGGTGGAGTCCTGCAGCTCTGCAGGGGTCAGAGAGTGCGGTCATCACAGGACTCGGAGCCTGGATTGTCCAGCATGTGGGCATGGAGAGGAGAGCGTGTGGGGAGCCTTGCTAACCAGGAGCCCAGCCCCCAGGATGGAGGGAGACTAGGGGTGCCCAGGGAGGCTCCAGCCAGGGCAGGAAAACCGTGCCCCCTGGCTCTGCCAGCCCAGCATAGGAGGGACAGTCTGGCCGCCCCGGGGTGGAGGTGGGGGTCCAGTGTCTCTAAGCAGCATGGCTTTTGGGGGCCTCCGGGCTCTGAGCGGGTCCTCCAGGAGAGGAGTGCTAAGTGGGTGACTAGGAAAGTCCAGCTGGGCAGGGTGTCCCTGGGCTGCCTCTGGTTAGCAGGTGCTAGGTGGGGTACTTCCCTGGGTGCCCAGCTTGAGGGGGATGTCAGGCCCAGCCCTGCCTCTTTGGGGTATGGATGACCTGACAAAGCCCCAGTCTTCCTCGTCCTTTTCCCAGGGAGGGCCTGAGGCCTGACCAGACCATGGCCTCCTTGGGCCTGCTTGGGCCAGTGTCTGCCACTGCAGCTCTGAACAAGGTCATGGCCCCCTGGGAGCTCTGCTCTGGCCCACAGCCTGGGGAGACCCCCTGCTCACAGCAGCCTCGGCAGCAGGCTCTGGCTACTGCTTCGAGGGCCCGTCTGTCCAGTGGCCGATGCTGCCAGGCCCTCCGTGTCTTCCAGGTCTGGCCTTTCCCACCAGCCTTTCACCCGTGGAAGCTGCCTTGCCAGGGAGGAGCCCTGTGCCAGGGCAGAACCAGTGCCTTAGACTCCTCCTGGAACCCCTGTGCCCTGGCACATGGGTCTGGGCTTGGCGCAGTCCTCAAGAAATTCTCAGTGAATGAATGATGTTTAATGGAGCCAACAATATGTCTTTTTTAAATATGTTCTTCATGTTCAGAACTAGTTTGTAATAAAACATGAGTTTTTAATGAAATGCAGTCACTGTTGTACCATGGCTTGTCCTACCTGTCAGAGACATTTAGGACTAGGACCACAGACCCATTTGTGATTGGGGCCAACAGCCACCCCTGAAGGCGGTGCCCCCACCCAGGCTAGAGCCTCTTGCACCCTGCTCCTGTCCTGTGCCAGGGCGTACATGGCAGGTGGGGAGGCCCCTGTCTGCTCTGTTTTGCGTCTCATGCACCCTTGTCAGCTGTCCAGTCAGGGCCAGAGTGGGAGGAAATAGGCTGCTTGGGGTCTGCAAGCTGAATTTCTCCTCTTCCTCTGCCTTCCCTGGGCTCCAAGGGCCCCATCTCTCCAGGGCCCTGAGCTGCTCTGGGGCTCCCGGCACTGCTGTTCCGCTTCCTTTCCCTGTAGGCCTTCCCTCCGCCGCCCACAACCACGGATCCACGCTCACCCAGGAAGGCCTCCGGAGGAGGAGGAGTGAGGCAATGGCTGCCTGCCTGTCCTCGGTGCCCCATGCAGGCCCTGTCTGTCCCTCACGGGCTCCCCATGTCCCTATGACACAGGAGCAGAGGACACAGCGGGCAGGTGCCCGGGGCCCATGCGGGGTCACAGCTGGAACCAGCATGTTTGGTGTGAGTTCACCCACTGTTTGTGCAGCTCATTGCTGGCCTGTGACCTGTTAGCGAACTAAAGACACCCAGTCGTCCAGTAAAGTCCCTGTCAGGCACTCCTTGCAGCGTTTGGTACTGGCTTTCTCTTCTGTGCCTGGTCTGGTGGAGGCTGACTAGGGTCAGGGGTGAGGATTGCCTTTTATACAGCAGGCTCATCAACCAGAGCTGCCCTTGAAGGATGCTGGGGCCTCCCAGGGCTCCACCTGGCCTCCCAGGCGGCTGATTGGAGAGTGGGGTGAGGGCAAAGGAAGGATTCCCCTGTGTAAACCGAGGCAGACTGGCCAGAGGCCCAGGCCCAGTGGGGGTTATCAGGTCAGTAACTGCTCAGCCAGAGCCTGTTTGGAAAGAGGACCATCCTTCCCCAGTCCTGCCATCTCCCGAGAGTGGGGGCAGCCTAGACCAGTCCTGAGGCCCTCCCAGCTCTGACACCAGGCAGCCCTGCCATATAAACCTGTCCGTCCTGTCCTGGATAAGCCCTGGCCCTGCACACAGGCCAGAGCTCAGAGGCTGAGATGTGGCTTCATGCCTGGAGCCCAGTGTTCTCTGGGAGCCAGGGAGGCCCCGTGCAGGGGCGGTTGGAGCTGACCCTGGCCCTCCTCCACCACTTGACTTTGGATCTTGTAGTTAAGCTCAAATTCGGTCTCAATTTGCAAGAGCAAACTGCTGGTCTGCTGAGAAGACCCCTCAGCCAGGAGCCACGGCTCAGAGTTCACCATGGAGAGAAAAATGAGGCTTAATTTGGGGCCACAGCAGTTTGTTTTGAGGCTGTCATGAGCCCTGTGAACAACGTGTGCCGTCTGTGGCAGGGGTCCTGCCCCCTTCGGCACTATCCCTTCCAGGAAGCCAGAACTCTAGCCACTTCTGGAAAGTCCCGATCCTGGTTCCTGGCCTGTCAGGCTGTGCCGTGGGCTTACTGAAGAGCACCCACCTTTCTGAGCTCTGGTGCCTTGGGACCATATCTATGCAAAGCCTCTGGAGCTCACGTCCATATGCTCTGGGGGCTGCCCCAAGGTACACGCCCTCCCACCGGATGCAACTGAGACAGCCAAAGTCCGGCCACTCCTCAGGGCCTGTGTCGCTCATGCGCAGCTGCTGCCTTGCCACTGTGTCGATACACTCTGCGGAGATTTAGCACCCAGTGGTTTGTCTGCACCCCTGCGGTCTCCGGGGAGACCTGGAGTGGAAAGTCATGCTCTGCTCTCCAGCTCACAAGCTACTGAACTGAGCATATCCTGGGGAGGGAGAGGGGCACCAGGGCTACTGCCCCTGGATGGTGGCCCTGGCTGGATGGCAGGCACCTCCTGGTGCTGCTGGGTTTTCTTGTGGGTTCATGGCCACCCATAGCAGGCAAATCCACACTCAGAGCCCCTTCAAGTGGCTGACCTTTCAGTGACAGGGTTCGGGCAGTGCTATTCAGTGCAAACTCTGAGCATGCAAGCCGTTCCCACGTGGGCACCTGAGGCCTCGGGGTTGGGGACAGCTGCTCAAAGGGCCATGGAAGAATCAGCTGCCAGGCTCTATGGACACAAAAGCATCTAGGTTCCAGTCCAGCTTGGCTGTGTGATGTGCCCTCCCTGCAGTGCCAAGTGAAGAGACTTCCCTGGGCTCCTGTACCACCCTAGGAGTTTCCATGGGCTGATGACTATTCATCACCAAGGAACCCCTGCCCAGGACAGGCTGGGTGTTGATGGGAAGTGACAGTGTGTTGGGTGGGTGTCAGAAGACACTGCCAACTTGAGCTCAGCGCTAGCCACCAGCCCTGGGCACTGGCCATTGATTTCCAGGCATTGCGCTTTGTATGACATGGTGAATAGGACCCAGATGTACAACATGGTGAATATGATCTGGAATACAAATGCTAATCCTGCCTGTGGCTGACCGCTGGCTCTTGTTTTCCATGGTGAGAGCCAAGGGATTTCATTTCTCAGGTCACACTCAAAACAAAGCTGCAGCTTCTGGAGCAGGGCTTATGGCTTCAGTAAATGGGAATCCCTACTGACAACTTCCAGTGGCGCTGATGCTTCTCTGCCAACTCAGCAAATAGCAGCAGCCTCTAAATAGCTCTTCTAGTAAAGCTGAGTTAGCTTCCTCCAACCCAGGTGGCCAGTCACATCATCTATCTTCACAGTAAGTGCTCATCCAAAAACTCTAAGCATTTAATGGCACCTGTGTGCAGGCACTGGGACATGTCCACCCTGGGGAATCAGGTGGGATAAAGCAAAGGAAAGCAGGAAAAATACAGGTCAGTCCTACTGATCTAGAAGCTCCCCATCACACGGTGTCGGTCGCAGCTTGTGAATAGATGAGTCCAAGCTGTTGAGAGCAAGACAAGTGCGTGAACAATACAGTGCAAAGCAGAGGGAGGTGACGATGACGTGGGAGGCACCACTCTGATGCTCAGGGAACACAGAGTGATCAAGCCAGCACGGCCAGTGAGCATTTCTTGAGCACCTGCTGGGTGCAGTACCTGTTCCAGGCACTACAGAGGATGCAGAGAGGGAAAACTACAAGCTTCCAGCTTCAATTCTGTTCCTGGGCCTCCTACCCAAACAGCAGGCACGACTAAATGAGCCTCCTCCTCCCGTGCAGTCCTCTCTGCCCCTCATCCTTCCCCTCCTGACACCCTCAGTGTGATGCATCCAACCCGAGCCCAGCTCATAGTCACTTCGTTTCCTAGGGTGGCCATAACAAAGCACCACAGACTGGGGGTCTGCACACATGAGGAATTTAGATTCTCCCAGGCCTGGAGGCCAGACGTCTGAAATCAAGGAGTTGGCAGGGCCATACTTTCTCTCTGAAGGCTGTAAGGAGGATCCTTTCCTGCTTCCTCCAGCTCCTGGTGGTCGCTGGCAATCCTCGGCATCCCTGGCTTGTATCTCCATCACTCCAGTTGCTGCCTCTGTCTTTACATGGCCTTTCCCCCATATCTCTGTCTTCACGTGGCCATTTCTTCTGTGTTTCCTGTGTTTGTGTCAAAATACCCCTCTTGTAAGGACACCAGTCATTGAATTAGGACCCACCCAAATCCAGCACGACCTCATTTTACCTTAATTACATCTGCAAAGACCCTATTTCCAAATAAGGTCCTGTCCACAGGTTCCAGGTGGACATGAATTTTGGAAGGACAGTTCCACCCAGTATAGTCACTAGGGTCTGTTGCCTTCCAAGAGGCTGAGTTACTTGCTACCCGAAGTGATGACCTCCACGTCACCTGTCTCTGCTTCAGGACCTGGCAAAAACCCTCTCTGAGGGCCTGTTGGGTGCCACCTGGTGTTGGTAAATTATTATCAAAGTTTGGGAGACGCTGGAATCAGCTCCACTGACAGTAGTCCCAGGACTTTGTATATGACTTGTGAGCGATAGTGGGAACCAGGCACACTGAGAACGGGACATGTGGCCCTCCAGGTGCTCACCATGTCGCCCAGGTGTGGCCTGACCCTCCTGGGCCCTCAGGCCCTCTCGTCCCCATGGCCATGGCAGGCCCAGAATGGGTCTGAATTATCTCCTCTCCCGAGCGATTGGCTCTCAGGAGCACGCTGCGGAAGGCACGTCCATCCATCCTGCCTACTCCGTGGCCTGTGCCATCCCCGTGGACTGTGTGGGTGTCCAGCAGCAGCACCCTGCCATCTCTGCCCTGTCCGAGGAAGGAATGTATCAGGGACGGAAGTGCTTTCGCTGGGCATTTGCTAGGTGCCAGGGTTAGAGCTCTTTATTAAGCAGTGAAACTTCAAATCTTACCAAACATGACTCTTTAGAACAACCAGTAACACACGACGGAGAGCCAGCAGTGCTCAGAGCTGTCGTGGCTGACCTTCCTGGGGGGCCTTTCTTGGTGGGCCGCGGCCTCCGGCTCAGAGCCCTGGCTCGTAAGGGCCTGCTGACTTTCCCAGGCGCGTCTGCTGGGGCCGCCCCCGAGCTGTCACCCCATCATCCACCCCCTGGGCCTCTGAGGCAGCTGGAAAAGGCTCTGACGAAACTGGCGAAAGGAACTGGCCGACTCCCTGCTCTCCCAAGTTGGTTTTCTTCCTTTGGCGACATTCTCTTGACCTCTGCACGTGTGGGTTTCTGTGTTTCCATTTGGTTTAATAGCCACCTTGCTGATTTCCCCCCAGTAAGTGCTCTTGGTCCCATAGGGCAATTTTTTCAGATTCGAAAGTTGAACAGCTGACTTCTTGTCCACCTGTTTTTCTGACCATCAGGAGCAACAAGAAGTTCAGCCTGGCACACTGCCAGCCCAAGGACCATGTTTTACTGCTCAGATGGTCTAGGCCCTGGTCTGGTTGTATGGATGGCCCTGGGATTGGAACCCTGACCTCACACATGATAAAATCCATGGGCACGGAGATGGGCAATGCAGTATCTCGGGGGAAGAGTTTAGCAGGGTTTTTTTTAAAGATGCACATCAACTTACCACGTGATCCGGGAATCCCACTCTTAGGAAGGGACCCAGAGAGAAAGGGAAACCTCCGAAGACTTGTACACAAATGCTCATGGCAGCTTTATTCACCATGGCCCAGGGTGGAAGCAGCCAGAAGTCCAACAGCTGGTGAGTGGAGATGTGGGCTAGCCACGCCACGGAATATTATTCAGCAATAAAAAAGAATGAAGTGCTCGTACATGCTGCAACATCATCCTCAGAAACACGGGGCCGAGTGAAAGAAGCAGGATTTCCTAAGACCACATATTGTTTGGTTCTAAATATATGAAATTTCAGAAGAGAGAAATCTACAGAGACAGTAGGTTAGTGGTTGTCTCAGGCTGGAGGTAGCAACAAATGGACACTGCAAACAGACACGAGGATCTTTTCTGGGGTGATAGAAATGTTCTAAAATTAGTTCTCGTGTCTATAAATTTACTAAAATCATTTATTTGAACTCTTACATGTATCATAAGTTATACCTCAGTAAAACTGTTTAAAAAATTAATGACTAGAAAATAAAACAATAAAATCCCTGGGTGGCAGAGTGTATGGCTAAAAGTGCGGGCCAACTCCTGGCTCTCTGGCCTCCCAGCTGTGTGACTCTGGGCCAGTTACTTACGCTCTCTGTGCCTTAGTTTCCTCACCTATGAAGGGGAATCATAACTATACCTGCTACATTAGGGTAGTTATAAGGAGGAAACGAGTTAACATTTGTAAAGTTCTTTTATCAATGCCTGGTGCCTAGTACACATTATATGTGAATAATTAAAATTCTGTTGAGTTGTTACTCAGTTGTTTATTACACTGTAAGGAAGTCCAGGGTTCAAGAGCCCTTTCTTTTCATCTAAGAGTGAGAACCAAGCCCCTGAGTAGAAAAACGCCAGTGGGGCTTGCTGCGTGAGGGTGTGTGTAGGTGACAGGCTGTGTCCTTTTAATCAGCCGCCCAGCTTCTCTGAGGCTCAGTCTGCCCAGATGCCGAGTGGGGTACCATCCTGCCTCTTCCCCCTCACGTGGGGTGGGGATCATGAGAAACGCCACCTGCAGAACTACTTGACATCTGCCAAGGGGCCTTGGCACTGTGGGGCCTGGTGTCTGGGGCTCTGGGATGAGACCAAGGTCCTGCATCTGGATGGGCCGCGGAGGACTGCAGGAGCAGTGTGCATAGAACAGGCTGAAAACAAGCTTCTGGGAAAGACATCATTCTGAGAGGATCGCTGATAGCACCACCCCCAGCACACATATTGTTTGGTTCTAAATATATGAAATTTCAGAAGAGAGAAATCTACAGAGACAGTAGGTTAGTGGTTGTCTCAGGCTGGAGGTACCCCAGACCAAGTAGCTTTCCCAGCACCATGGAGACTGGGAAATAAACACATCGCTTCCCTCTCCTGGCCCCTGACCTTTTGTTCTGAACAGCTGGCTGGGCGGGACTGGGAAGGGAAGGTCAAGTGGAGAGAGGTTTCTGGCAATTCTGGCAGGCTTGTGGCCTGGCAGGACTGTGAGCAGGGTGCGGGTGTGCCTCAGCTCGGATGCCCCTTCCTTTTAGGCTTTGGGCCTCCAACTTCCTCACCATCACCCTGTGTGCTCTGGGCAGGACTGGGGGTGGGGAGGTCCCTGCTTGCCCCTTTGAAGAGAAGCCACATTCACAAGGACTTCTACACAGTGTTCATAGCGGCACTATTCCTTACAGCCCAGCCCCACCCAAGGCAGCAACCCAAACATCCATCAGCTGGTCAGCAGATAAACATGTGCATCCAGGCAGTGAAAAGGAAAATATGCATAGGTGTAATGACATGGACGGATCTCAAAAACAGGCTACATGAAAGATGCTAGACCCCTAAAAGTATACACTGTATGACTCCATTTCTATGAAATTCTAGGAAAACAAAACTATAGGGACAGAAAGCAGATGAGTAGTTGCCAGGAGCTGGGTGGAGAGGAAAGGGAAAGCAGAAATTTGCAGAACTGACAAATATTCTAAAATTTGAACATGACTAGAAATAAAACTACACTCATTAAACTGTACACTTATAATGGGGGAATTTTACTCTAGGGAAATTATACCTCAAAAAAGCTATTGAAAAAGAAGCCACGGTACAAAACTATACCTACTCTTACAGGACTGCATTTCATCGGACAATCCTCGTCGTTGGTATTTACCTAAATGGGCTGAAAACTTGTGTCCACACAGAAGCCTGCATGCAGATGTTTTTAGCAGCTTTATTCATAGTATTGCCAAAACCTGGAAGCAGCCAAGAGGTCCTTCAGGAGGTGAGTGGATAAATAAACTGTGGTACGTCCAGACGATGGAATATTATTCAGCGCCAAAGAGAAATGAGCTGTCAAGCAATGAAAGGACATGGAGGAACTCTAAATGCATGTTACCA
Source organism: Manis javanica (assembly GCF_040802235.1). Lineage (NCBI taxonomy): Eukaryota > Metazoa > Chordata > Mammalia > Pholidota > Manidae > Manis > Manis javanica. The sequence goes on from NC_133156.1 coordinate 227,311,596, forward strand.
AGTGAAAGAAGCAATCTTAAAAGGCACGATTCTAACTCTGACATTCTGGAAAAGGCAAAACCATGGTTACAGTAAAAGGATCAGTGGCTGCCAGGGATTGGGGGAAGGATCAATGAAAAGGTGGAGCAAGGAGGATTTTTAGGCCAGTGAAACTACTCTGTACGCCACTGACATTTGTCCAAACCCACAGAAGGAACAACACCAAGAATGACCCTAATGTAAACTAGGGACTTGGGTGATAATGTGTCAATGCAGGTTCATCGGTTGTAACAAAGGTACCACTCTGGTGAGGGATGTTTGATAGTAGGGAAGGTTGTGGGTGTGTGTGGACAGGGGTATATGGGAAATCTGCAGTTCTGTTCAGTTTTGCTGTGAACTTAGAACTACTCTAAAATACAAAGTTTATTTAAAAAACAAGGACTCCCAGGGAGGAGGCTACTCAGCCCAGGAGACTTTGCCACACCAGCAAGTCAGCCCTGCCTCCCCAAACATTGCCCCACCTTTGGTAATCTCCCCCTCAGCCTCAGGGTGCCCTGGGCCCCCTAGCTAAGGCTCAGCAAATATTGGTTGACCGTAGTATGGGTCTCTGGTCCAGCAGATGGACAACCCTGAGGGAAGGAGGTGGGGGCACCCTATGGGAAGGGGACTCTGCACCAGTCTGCTGGGGAAGTAAGGGGTCACATTCGCCAGTCAGCCTGGAAACCCTGGGCGCTGCCTGGCTGTGGTTCCTTGAAAGCTCCTCTCTCCTCCTCTGCATAGTGTCCAGCTTTCTCCTTCCTGTACTTGCCCTGTGTTGTCCTGGACAGTCAGATGGAGAGGATTTATTGCAAAGGTGGGTAAGATCCCCTGAGCAAATCCATGGAGTGGTACAGCCCAGTTTCCCTTCTTCTGACCCCTTGTGCAACAAAGTTGAGGGGGACTCAGCATCAGAAAACATGCCCAGGGTTCTCCCAGAGGCCCCATCAAGGTTTTGGCAATACTATGAATAAAGCTGCTTCCAGGTTTTGGCAATACTATGAATAAAGCTGCTAAAAACATCAGAGGTTTGGGCTACCTGGGGCCTCAAGAGAACGAGCCTTCCCAGGAGGAGACTCAGTGGTCCACCTGGACCCCTGGAGCAGGCTTTGAAGCCTTAGTCCTGCCAAAGGTCTCTACCAGCTCTCCTTTTGAGTTGGAAAGTGCACAGAACTTTGCTTCTGGGATCCATCAGTCCTGTCGCATGGTTCTTAGGGGGCAGAGAGCTGAAGACTGCTCACAAGGCCCTGTTAGAGCAGCAGGTGAGGTGCTGGTGTGGGGCAGGGCCCAGCCTCTGTCTCCCAGGACAGTATCATCCTATTGCAAGAGCTGGACAGGAAGGGGGAGGGGTTTTGTTTCTTCCCATGGTCACCTAAGAGTGACAGGTTACATGGCTACCTGCTAGGAGCTTCACACACGACACCTCGTTTCCCTTTAACCTAGGCCCGAGGGGTTACTGCTGCTCTGTGAGAGGCTCCTGCTGATGCCCCTGCCTGTTCCTCAAGTAATTCTCTTTTCACTGGTGTCTGGGCTCATCTTGACAAGGACCTCCTTAGACATGAAGCTAAGGGATCCCAAGTTTAGAGAGGAAAAAGGAGGGAGCCCAGAACCTGAATCTCAGAAGTGGGTCCCCAGGCACAGTGGATCCCAGAACAGGAGACTGGCCATAAAAATGGCGAAGCCAGCGGCCCAGCTCTCCAGCCAGCTAGCCCGCTGGGCTCTCCTCCGCCTCCTGCTCTGGTCCTCATCCTCCCCAGTCACTCACTGCAAACCTTCCTGGGCCCGGTCTTCAGAGGGACTTAGCTCGTTGATATTTATTTCTGTTTCTCTACTGGATATTAATTTGCCATGTTTCTCCAATTATTTTCAAGTTTATTTTGATCATTTCTACTTTTCTAGAAAATTGTCCAGATTTCAAATACATATCATGTTCTCTTATAACTTTAAAAATTGTCTTCATATTTGTGGTTATAGTCCCATTTTCATTTCTAGGGGCTTTTAAATCTCTTTTTTTAATTGGTTATACTTGCCAGAAATGTATTCTATTCATCAGTTCAAAGAACCGTCTTTGGTTTTAAAGATCTATTTTGCTATTTTTTTTTTCATCGAATTCATTAGCTCCTATTTCAACTTTATCCATTTCTCCTATTAGTCTTTTCTGAGTTCTTTTATTAGAATCACATTTTTAAAATTTACTTCCCTTTTTTATTGTTAATTTTAAAAACACTTAAGGCTACAAAACTTCCTCTAGCTCCGTTTTGGCCATTTCATGGATTTATCAGATAGAGTTCTCATTCTCATTAATTTTTAAGAAGTATAAATCTGCAGTTTGTATTTCCTATTTAAAACTGAAAAGCTGTTTTAAATACTAGTAGTGCTGGTATGTTTGTGCATTTGTTTCCAAGATTTTATCACTATCATTATTATCCCTTTGTAATTCATTTCTAGTCATTTTACATTGTGGTCTGAGAATGGGAATCTGTAGGATTTTTATTTTCTGTAATTTCAAAATCTTTATAGTCTATTTTAAGTTTTATAAGTGCTCAATGGACGTTTTAAAATATATATTCTATTTGTAGAATATAAATAATTTTTAAATTATTAATTATGTTACTGTGAATTCTGCATTCTTAACCCAGAGGGGTAATCGTAAGTGTCCCACTGACATAACGGTTTTTCACAGTCCTAGGAGTTGTTTGGTGCTAGTTGTCGCCAAGGGTGCCCAGAAGTCTCTCTCCTGGGCTAGAGAGGTGCTGGGAGCTCCTATGAGGATGTGACCTCACATTAGCCAGAGGAGCTATATAGTCCTGGACCCATCTGGCTTCTGGGCCTGGATTTATGCTCCAAGCCCACTCTTTCTGGGGCTCAAGTCACTGTCTTCACAGAGGTGCCCAGCCTCAGAGGCATGGCCGTCAGGGTGGGCACCTACAAGATTTGCCTCCAGCGAAGAGCCGAAGCTCCTGCCCACGAATGAGGGTTTCCAGGCCAAGTCAGCCAACTCCACCTGCCACCGAGACAGGTGTCCTGGAACACCAGGTCTCTGAGAGAGCCATCAGCTCTCTCTGGGCTCCTTCCGATCAAGAACTGGTGATTTACACAAAAATATTCAGAGTGGTACTATTCACAACAGCTGAAACAACCAACATGTCCATCCATGATAAGTGAATAAACAAGATGTGGTGTATCCAAACAATAAAATATTATTCAGCCATAAAATACACGAAGAACAGCCACAAACCATGAAGTACTGATAACATGTTCCAACCTGGACAAAACTTGAAAGCATTAAGCTGAGCAAAAGAAACCAGACACAAAAGGCCACATACTGCATGACACTATCTATGTGAAATACCCAGAATAGGCAAATTCAAAGAGACAGAAAGATGAGTGGTTGCTAGGAACCGGGGACTGGGGAGTAACTGCTTCCCGAGTATGGGCTTTCCTTTTGGGGTGATGACATGTTCTGGAAGTAGATGGTGGTAGTGGTTGTACATCTCTGTGAATGTACTAAACTCCACTGGACTGTACACTTTACGATGGTTAAAATGATCAGTCGTATGTTATGTGTATTTTGCCATGTGGGTAAAATTGCAATGTTTCCAGAATCTCTCGCCTGGCCTTAGGGCATCTCCATATCAATAGGTGTTTCCAAGGAGGGGAGAGAAGTAGTCCATCCCCATATCAGTAGGTGATTACATGGGGGAGGGAGCCCATACTGGACAGAAAAGGTTGGGTGGGGCCTTTTCTTCTGCAGCCAGGTGGTGAGAGACACAGGAGAGCAGAAGCGGACTGGTTGTAAGAAATAAACAGGTTTCTCCCCCTTTATTTCTCCCTTTGACTGATTTTGGTTTCAAAGGTATTTTGCCCTGGAATTTCTGCCCCCCACCCTCCCCCTGGAGTTACATGCCACATACACACACACATGCACAAAGAGTATACCTAGGACACAGTGGGGGACAAGCCCAACCACGAAGGTGGCCTTGCCAGCCAGGCCTAGAGGCCACAAGTGGAGCAGACATGTATTCCCACAGCTGCTGATGAAGTCCTGGTGGGGATGCCGCTGGGTGTGCAGGCCTCCCAGGTTTCAGAAGCCATGTGTGCTTGTGTGAGTCCTGGGAATGATATGGGCTGGGACTTGTCTTTCTTGGCTGAGCCTAAACTGAAGACATGCTCTCCGCTGGTTTGGCAGGAAGCATTTGAAGCTACTGCCAAGACATCTGTTTCATTTTCCTTGGCAACCCAAGGCATCCTGAGAGAGAGACTCAAGGCTTAGAATTGGGAACATCCATAATTCTTTCTCCTTTACTCCCATGAGAGTTTAAACAGAAGCTCCCAAGGTCAAATTTAGAATGGGTCAGACCCAAGGACCCTGGGCTGCATAGAATCCAGCATTTGGGGAGAGAAATGAACAGGGGCAGGAGGATAGGAGGGCAGGCAGACAACCAAGCCCAGGAAAATCCTGGAAATTCAGAGTCTAGAGCAGAGTCTCTTGGGGTGGGGGTAGAAGAAACCCCTCCTCTCTGGCCTGTTTGATTTACGAGATGGAGAAATCGGGGGACCAGTCCAGGAGAAAGAGCATGGGCTTTGACATCAGACACGCTGTGTTCGAATCCCAGCTTGCTTACTCTCTGAGTGACCTTGGGCAAGTCTCTGTATTCTCATATGTAAAAAAGGGAAATAAGAGCTGCCTCAAAGGTTTGCTCTTGGGATTGAGTGAAGGAACACAGGTGAACCATGAGCAGAGTGAAGCACTCTGGAGGGGCTCAGTAAATGCTTGTGAATCCGGAGAACTGGGCAGGAGAGGCCACTGTGGCCTAGCCTGCCCATCGCTGTGCCTCCATCACCTCCTCTTGAACACAAGCGGGTTTAGTACTAAATTTCTGTAAGTTTCTGACTGAAAACTCCAGACCCAGGGCTGTCCCTGGGGATTGTTTAAAAGTAGGGTGGCTTATGTAGGGGCTGAGAGGTACACAGTAGGGGCTATAGATAAAAAAGCTATTGATTCCTCCACTGAGTGTCAAGCAGTTAAATGACCACAGAGAGGCAGATAGCCACCTCTCAGACCATCCCTGAGATGATACGATCCTGTCCCACCCTGAGCCAGGCCCCCTGGGAAACAGGGGTGGAAGAGGTGGCTCAGCTACATTCCTGCCTTCCTGCACCTTCCTTCTCTGAGTTTCTTAGAACTGTAAAGTCCAATGAATTGTTATTTAAATATTTAAACATCAACAGGGCCCATGGTTGCCATAAAGAAAATCTACAAGTCCCACTCATTTAGGAAGTCTGGCACTTTCCAAGAGCAGGGGCTAGAGGGGTTTAGGAGGGCCCCCTGGCAGCAGCAAATTCAGTTCCTATGAGGGTGGTTGGCACCCTCAGGCCCAGCAGGATTCCCCTGGGCATCAAACACCACTGTCTCCATCTTAGGGAGATGAAGCTTTGTCTGAGGAGGTTCACAGCTGAGAAGTGGCTGAGCTGGAGTTTGAACCCATCTCTGTGCTGCCCCATAGATCTGGGATGCCACTAACACTCCTGGGCCAACCATGGCACCTTCCCAGTATTTTTTGTAACAGCTTTGAGATACAATTCACATACTGTACGATTTCTGATTTAAAATATACAGTTCAATGGTTTTTATTACATTCACAGAGTCGCACAACTACCACCACAATCGATTCCAAAACATTTTCATCACGTGAGAAAACCACACCCCTTAGTGTTCTTAAAATCCTTTTGTGATACTCTGCTTCATTCCAAGATAACTTGATGCTACTTACGACAATTCAAATAATAAAAAGGATACCGTAAGTGAAGAATTCTAGGCCAAATGAAAGTATGATTCTGTGATGGCGCTAAGGGGAAAGTCAGTGTGTAGAATGGCATATACAGGGCTTCCTAGTGGCTAAAGCAAAGAGGAAAGTGCATTTATAAGAGTCAATGAGATAAAAATACATCTATCGCTTAGGGGAGGCACTGCTTTCACTGTCACACAGACCAGAACTCAAGTTCTATGGCTCCTCGTACAGGGAGAATGGGTTTGGGTTTATCAGCTAGAAGAGAGCACACACGTAATATTCCTGATAACCTATCTTTTCACAGCCTAATTTCCTTCTCTTTCTGTTTCCAGACCCACATCTCTTCCTGCCAACAGTTTTGCCACACATGAAATTGTCCTTGCTTAGTAATCTTCTAAAAACACCAGTATGAGCACCTCACTTCTCTTCTTGAAATTCTTCAGTAGCTCCCAATTGTCCTCAGGACAAAGTCCAAACTCTTTAACATGACTTCCATAATATTACATGATTTAACCCCAGCCTACAAGAGCCATTAATTTTGAACACCTCCCCACTCTGAATTTCAGCTGGTCAGCATTTCCGTTTTGAAGCCCTCCCTCAGGTCTACATGCTCTTGGTTTACTCACACTTCTGACAAGTGTATATGCTTTTTTTCCCCCCAAGAGGACAGCAGGTTAGAAGCACCAAATTAAAAAGCATGGAAAAGAGTTGTATAGGCAGGAAAATGAGATTGACAATGTATCAGCAGTGGAAGAGATTGAAAAATTATAAAAAGCAAATCTAGATACTCAATAAGTAGAGTAATCTGAGGCCATTTAATGCAGGCTCAGATGCCTCTGCACATCCAATGACCTGAAAGATCAGCCTGTTACACAGTCTGGTAGAATTTGGACTCTTCACAATGATAAAGCTAATGATAGATTATTCTCATCGTACTCTGTCATAAGAAAGCATGAGAGTATGCAGGGTTGTTACAAATAATTATATATTACTTAATGTAATTTTTTACAAATTTATCTTAAATAATTAAAATATTAGTTGTAAAGGAAACTTGACTCTCCAAAACAATGCCCTCATGAGTTTTATAAACTGAAGTTTGATGACAGAGGGAAAGGATGACCACCCCCTAATTCTCTACACCAATGTATTTTTATTAAAGTTACCACTGATATACAATCTTATGAAGGTTTCACATGAACAACGCTGTGGTTTCAGCATCCACCCATATTATCAAGTCATCACCCCCCACCCCCTTTGCAGTCACTGTCCATCAGCATAGTAAGATGCTATGGAGTCATTACTTGTCTTATCAATGCTGGACTGCCTTCCCTGTGAGCTACCTATATTGTGAGTGCTAATCAAAATGCCCCTTAATCCCCTTCTCCCTCCCTCCCCACCCACCCTCCTCAACCCCTCCCCTTTGATAACTGCTGGTCCCTTCTTGGAGTCTGTGAGTCTGCTGCTGTTTTGTTCCTTCAGTTTAGCTTTGTTGTTATACTCCACACATGAGCGAAGTCATTTGATACTTGTCATTCTCTGGCTTATTTTCACTGAGCATGATACCCTCTAGATCCATCCATGTTGTTGCAAATGGAAGGATGTGTTTTATTTTTATGGCTGAATAATATTCCGTTGTGTATATGTACTACATCTTCTTTATTCATTCATCTATTGATGGACACTTAGGTTGCTTCCATATCTTGGCTATTATAAATAGTGCAACGATAAACATAAGGGTGCATATGTCTTTTCAAATTAGGGATCTTGTTTTCTTTGGGTAAATTCCTAGGGTGAAATTACTGGGTCAAATCGTATTTCTGTTCTTAGTTTTTTGAGGAACCTTCATACTGCTTTCCACAACAGTTGAACCAATTTACATTCCCACCAACAATGTAGGAGGGCTCCCCTTTCTCCGCATCCTTGTCAGCATTTGTTGTTTCTTGTCTTTTGAATGTTGGCCATCCTAACTGGTGTGAGATATCTTATTGTGGTTTTAATTTGCATTTTCCTTATGATTAGTGATGTGGAACATCTTTTCATGTGCCTATTGGCCAACCAAATTTCTTCTTTGGAGAAGTGTCTGTTCAGATCCTCTGCCCATTTTTTAATCAGATTATTTGTTTTTGGGGCATTGAGGTGTTTGAGTTCTTTATATATTTTGGATGTTAATCACTTATTGGATAAGTCATTTACAAATATATTCTCCCATACTGTAGGATGTCCTTTTGTTCTACTGATGGTGTCCTTTGCTGTACAGAAGCATATTAGTTTTATGTAGTCCCATTTGTTCATTTTTGCTTTTGTTTCCCTTCCCTTCCCTTTCCTTTTGCTTTTGTTCAGGAAAAAGTTGCTCATGTTTATATTCAAGAGATTCTTGCCTATATTTTCTTCTAAGAGTTTTATGGTTCCATGACTTACATTCAGGTATTTGATCCACTTCAAGTTTACTTTTGTGTATGGAGTTAGGCATTCATTCTCTTACATGTAGCTGTCCAGTTTTGCCAACACCAGTTGTTGAAGAGGCTGTCTTTTCCCCACTGTATATTCATGGCTCCTTTATCATATATTAATTAACCATATATGTATGGGTTTATATCTGGGCTCTCTATTCTGTTCCTTTGATCTATAGGTCTGTTTTTGTGCCAGGGCCAAATTGTTTTGATGACTATGGCTTGTAGTAGAGCTTGAAGTCAGGGAGTATAATCCTCCCCAGTTTTGTTCTCCCTTCTCAGCATTGCTTTGCTATTCAGGGTCTCTTGTGGATCCATACGGATTTTAGAATTATTCATTCTAATTCATTTAAGAATGCTGTTGGTATTTTGATAGGGATTGCATTGAATCTGTAGATTGTTTTAGGCAGGATGGCCATTTTGACAATATTAATTTTTCCTATCCATGAGCACGGGATGTATTTCCATTTATTGGTGTCTTCTTTAATGTCTCTCATGAGTGTCTTGTAGTTTTCAGGGTATAGGTATTTTGCCTCTTTTGTTAGGTTTATTTCTAGGTATTTTGTTCTTTTAGATGCAATTATAAATGGAGTTGTTTTCCTGATTTCTCTTTCTGCTAATTTGTTGTTAGTCTCTGCATCAATTTTTAAGAGAATAAAGGTTATTAGAAATACAAAGAAATAAAGAGATGTTATAAAAAATAATAAACAAAGGAAAAAAAATTACCTATGATCCCACTTTCCAAAGACAACCACTGCTAACATTTTGAAATATTTTCTTCTGTATTATATATATATATGATTTTTTAAAACAAAAATGGCATCTTATTAACAGTGTCTGTGAACCTGTCTTTGTGTACTGTGGGGCTTTAGTGAAATAAATATAATCAACATCATGATTTTAATGACTGCAACCTGTACTATTGTTTGGCTGTAACAGGCTTTATGTAGCCGTCTGTAGACACTTGGATTGTTTCTAGTTTTTCTCCTCCTCCTCTCATTCTGGGCTTAGAGTGACTTTGAGGCTGATGCTGGGACCATTCTTTTTAGTGTACTGGGCTCTCTGTGACTTGAAAGCATGATGTATCTCCTGGTAGGGCCGTTACGACTTGCAATAATGGCTCTTTGTGGCTTAATGAGAACAGGGCTCTATTAATCCCTCTTTGTCTGACCTCGGCCAACCTCGCTCTCAGTGGAAGCAGGATTCTTAGGCTCTTGGGACCCTATTCAGCTGTTGTCATAGTGACTGGTGCTGGGGGCAGGGTCACTGGGCCAGTGTCCCTACCAGACCATCTCTGTCTTAATGACACATGCAGGTCAGGACTGTTCAATCCCAAACACAGAAAGAGATGTGACTAACCCAACTGAAATGCCAGCACTGGATCTGTGTGCCTTGAGGGCGAGGGCCTCTGAGGGCTTTCTGGAGCTTGGCATAACTCTTCCCAGGGAGGGAGCTCTGCTCACCGCCCGAAGAGTCCAGGGGTGCTCCATGCTGACCCCTTGGCCCTCAGACTACTCCCAAACTGACAGCCCAAACAAACAGACTACTCCCCTCTGAGACCAGGGCTTGATCTCAGAGGACACTGCATTAGCCGTGACCACTCGCCACCACGGAGGAGACCCGTAGGAGCACGGACAGACGGGCTGTTGGCACCTCACACAGTGACACTTCTGGCCACCTGAGGTCAGGGTTGGAAGGACCTTGGAGATGATCAGGTCAGCCTGAGAGAGCGGTTCCCTTGGGGCCTGTAGCCTGCTGGAGGGATTGCACATGGAGAAACTGAGGCTCAAGGAGCCAGATATGATTCCAGACCATTTGGCCAGTGGGAACACTGTCTGAACTAGGCAGCGCCCACCCCCACCCCTGGAAAGGAACGTGTTTGGAATCTCTTGTAAAACAATTGTTATTTTTACAGTTAAGTTCTTTTTTTTTTTTTTTTTTTTGGAGAGCAAGGTACAGGCTTTTATTTAGAAATAAAGAGAATACAGCTCCTGGCTCACACCAGGAGGGGACAAGAGAGTCCCTACAGTTAAGTTCTTTAAGACTGATACTTAACAAACAAAACAAAACACTTTTTACAAAAATTGTTATTATTGCCCAAGTAGTCCATGAATACATTTTCCTGGCAAAAAAAAACCCAGAACATTACAGAGAAGACTTGCGTGGCCTCTGACCCCTGTCTCCAACCCCAGTGCTCTCCCCAGAGACAGATTCCCAGTTTGGTATGTTTCCAAATCTGATTTTAAAGTACCCAACTTTCATTTGCTTGACTTGCGTGGCTGGGACAGTTGGGGTGATGCAGGCCCTTGTCCTCTGCTGGGCATGGGTCAGGTGGCTCACTGTGGCCGGCAGGATTGCCTGCAGGGGGTGCGTTCCCTGGCCCGGGGTGGCAGGGAGTATGGGACATGCTGGCCCTGCTGTATCCGCATCCAGCCCAGGGCCATGACAGTTCCTCCATCTCCTTGCCCCAGTTCCGTTGCAGAATCCCAGCAGCCTCTGTGACTGGCCTGCATTGGGTGCCTGGAGTCTAAGCAGAAATGTAGAAACATTCTGCCAGGGTTTAGTAATCTCTCCAGTAGGCCCCAGGGGACAGTGCTTACTCAGGCTTCGGGTTCCCATGCCCGTGTCAGGTTTGCACCCTGCTCACCCTATTCCCATCACTCCCCACCCCCCACCCTACCTTCCCAGCATCCAGTCCCCTCCCTCCAGGTGTCCAGGACCCTCTTCCAGGGAGAAGCTCGGCTGACCATCCAGTGTCCTGGAGAAGGAAGAGGAAAGTTTCAAACAGGAGTTGAAAGAGCGCAGCGATGAATCTGAGGAAGCCAGTCTTACATGAGGGAAGTCCTGACACTGATGATGAGTGACAGGGAAAAAGAGACCCTTTGCGCTTCCCTACCTCACACCAAGTGCGGGACCTCGGGCCGCCCCCTTATGTCTCCCTAACCACCGAGGGCTGAGCCCTGCTTCAGGCACTGATGCAGTGAGGCCCTCTGGCCACTCCTAAGAAAGACAATAGAAGTCCTGGAACCAGCAACACTGTACACTCTGGGAAGTGGGAAGCAGGCCGTCTGCCCTTGAGTTCTCCCAGTCCCAGTCTTTCAGTCTTAAATTCCAGGCAGTGTCAGTGCACACTGTTTAGGTTCTAAATAGACAGGATTGGTCTCCAGTATTTTCCAGGGCTTTTTGTTAAATCAGTGGAATTCTTCATTTTTTTTCTCAAGCATAAAATCTGACCTAGAGCTTCAACATGTTTTTGGCAAAAAAATCAATAAGACAAGTTTCATCCAGGCAAAGTATTTTGCTTGGCAAAATGCTCTAATCTGTGGAATCCCAAAGGCTCCTGCAGCCCAGTTGTGAACACCTCTTCTAGGAATCCGTTTCTTTGGCTGCTGAGAAAGCTGACCCAGAAGGCTCAGGGGCTTGTGGAAGAAGCCCCAGCAAGTCAGCAGCAGATCCCAGGTTCCCCAGGATGCCTGGCAACCTGGCCAGCGCTCAAAAACCAGCACAAGACCTTCCTTAGCCTGAAACAGTAAATGGACAAAAGCAGAGCTAAGGCCGACAATTTGCTGGTCCAAGGCTGCTGGAGTGGCGGTCAGGGGGATGTTGTCATGATTACCCTGACCCAGGAATTGACCTTTGGCACCAGAATTCTTTAACAGATGCCTCTTTCCTGATGGGCTAGGGGAAAAAGCTGGGCTGAGGCCATTTTCCATCCAAACCCTGTGTTCTGAGGCCACACCATAAATATGGAGGGAGCCCAGAGAACCTACCTCTTCCGAGCCTCTCTCTTCAAGGGGAGATTAGCAGAGATGCAGGCTCAGCCACTTCATGTGGCCATGAAGGGAGGCCCCGAGCTGGACCCTAAACACACTCAAGTGACCCAGGTCCGACCTGGAGCTCAGCGAGCTGAGGACCCTAGTGGTTCCTGGGGTCTGCTTTGAGCAGTCACTGGTGGGGCACCCACCTGGGCCCAGCCCAGGGAACACAGAGGTAGGTAGAAAGACACCAGTCTCTGAAGGAGCCCAGATACTTGTGGGGACAAACAGACAAATGGCACTTCAAATACAGTGCAAAGAATACTTTGATGGTGAGGAGGATGGATTACAGAGAGAGGAAGAAGGGACTACTTCACAAAGGTATGTGGATGGGAGGGTAAGGGAGAGAGATCAAGGTAAGCTTCTCAGAGGAGGTGATATCCTAGCTGGGGTCTTAAAGCATGACTAGGAGTTTTCCAGAAGAGGAGGGAAGAAGAAAGGGAGAGAGATTGGGCTTTCTAGGATGATAAAGCAGATAGTGTCAAAGCACGTGAGGGCCAGGACAGGAACAGGAGGCACCTGTGTGGCACAGGTAGGTCTACAGAGGCCCTGGGGGCACAGAGGAGGAAGTGGTGAAGAGCTTTAGAGGTCTGGATTTTCCTCTTCTGAGAGTCAAGAGTTTCCACACTGCCGGTGACCCAGGGACCCCTAGGTTTGGTGGAGGTGCTCCAGAGCCCCAAAGGTGGGCAGGGGTAAGCCCTAGGTCACTCCTCCTCCATTTTATATTCTGGGACTCCACATACTAAAACACCTGAACTAAGATCCCAGTGATTAAACAAACGTGCGAAATCCAGTCATAAGCCATGCAAGAAGTTCCTGTTGATTAGTCCAGGGCTCTGCCTCCTGGCTACCACCTCTTCCCTGCCCCTCAAAGGACTTAGGCCCCTGAAAAGGTCTCCTCACCTGACTGACCCCTGGAGGGATGGCAGCGATGATTGCGGTCATCACCCTCGCCCATCCTCCCAGCCCAGCAGGGTCCCGTGGGGACAACTCCAGCCACAGACTTCCTTGGCTTTGAAGTTGGTGTGTCTGTTGTCTCATTTGCATTTATGTCACAGAACAGCCAGCAGGAACCAAAATACAGAAATAGGAAAGAAAACAGCTGTGCTGGGAGGGCAGCAGCTGCAGTCCCTCTGGGGAAGCCAGTTGTCCAGACGTGGGCTGTGGTTGAAAGCATTGGTTGCTGCAGGCCTGCAAGGCCCAGCTCAAACCGTGCCTCCTGCATGAAGCTGTCCTGGTGCTGTGTGGAATGACTCCATTTCTGGGCCTCCCTGCCTCACCTAGAGCAAGAGTAATTGGAATGAGGAAGATAGTGGTTCTGTAGAATGTGGAATCCCAGAGCTACCACTAGCCCACAGGGCACCTTTGGGCAAGTTAGAAAAGGTGCCCCATCCTCCAGGTGGGCACAGCCCTGCTGAAGGCATGTTGCCCCCACTCAGCCCCTCAGCCATTGCCTTTCTACAAGGCATAGATAGCTACACCTGCCTGGCCTGGGAAGTTTTGACAGCTGGTGTGACTCCTACCTCACAGATGTGACACTGAGGGTCTAATCATGTTGGGGTGCCTCTTCCCAAGGCGGCCACGGTAGTCACCGTGATCTAGCAGCTCCGGCTGCAAGAAAGTCTCCCCAGGATTCTAGGAAGGGGCGTGCTGGGCTCTGCATCTGTCCTGAGGCAGCCTCACATCCAACAGCTATGGAGGTTGGGTAGGCCAGGCCCAGCCAGTGCCCTCGCCTCGCTGATCCAAGCTCCCACCCAGAGCCAGCCTCCCGCGCCAAGCACCACAGCTGCACCAGAGTCAAAATGCAGAGCAGAGCTCTTGGCTAATTGTTCCTGGGGATCCACCCTGGCCTAGCAAGGAAGTCTCTCCACTTCCTGAAGAAGTCTTCTCCAGGCCTTTCCGGCTGGCAGCCCACAACTAGTTGCCTCACAGTTACCAATGGCAATGATTTTTGGTGTCACCAGCCACTCTTTGTAGGCCCATCTCTCTACCCTAGGCACCCATGAACTTGGGTAGACCTGTAGCCTGCAGCACCCTCGGAAATCATCTCATGGAGCCTCCACCCACCTGGGTACTCACTGCTCCCCCCTGCCCCTCTGGGAAACAGCACTAACTGACGACCGCACTTCTTTCCTTTTAAGCCAAGACTGAACCTCAGAATCCTTCTTGACTCAGTGCTCTAGGCAGCCACGCCAGAGCTGTGTGAGTCGGCATCAAAGAGAAAGCCTATTTGAGCCATCCCTGGTGTGTTCAAGTGCTCGGGTTTAGAGATGCCAAAACTGGAGGGAACCTGCATGCATCCCACAACTGTGATGAGAAACCAGGTCCTTCTCCCTCCAGCCCAGGGCTCTCTCATGTGGACTACAACCTCCCTCTTCTGAAGCAGACACTCTGGTGGTATTAGGGGTTTCCAAGCAAATGTAGGAAGTTGTGTTTAGAGTGGTGCCCCCACAGTTAGTACTGCAGGGCCCAGGGCAGCCCACATGTATTTCTCCAATGGCCACGCTGGAGGCCCTCATCCCAGGTTTTAGTGCATCAGAAAGACCTGCCCCCACCCCCATGGCAGCTCCGGAGGTAGGCAGAGCAGCAAGGCCTGCCTAACTTCCCCCACTGGTCCCTGGCACAGTGACAAATACAGCCAGGGCAAGAGTGAGCCATGTGGGTAGGGAGGGGTCAGGAAGAGTCCAGGGCCTAGAGCTGACCCACACTCTGGGTTCAGGGAGTGTTTGCTGGACCAGCAGTGCCCCCCTTCTAGGCTCATGCACTTGAAAAGGAGGACACTCAGAGGTTGACATGTGGGACCCTGGTCAGCTAGCTCACTACACATGTGTGAGGTGTGCCAGGGGTTCAAAAGTGGGGCTAGCGTGGGCTGGGGGTGTCCATGAAGGCCCCTGGGAGCTCAGAACTCAGCCTGAGCAGACATTTCTTCATCTGTTTGTTCATTCATTCATCCAAGCCCACTAGCACCAGGCATTGTTCTAGTTGCTGGGACATAGCAGTGAACAGAACTGACTAAACACCCCTGCCTCTAGTGGAGGGACAGACAGCAAACATAGTAAATGAACAGAACACATTTGTGTTCAGTGGTAATGAACGCAGGGGTGGGCAGGGTAGAAAACGCAGGAGAGAGAGGTAATGCTCTGGGAGAGGGTTGCAGGTGTAGACAAGGTGGCCAGGGAAGGCCTCGCTGGTAGCCACATGGTCGGCAGAACTTGAGGGAAGTGGTGGAGAAAGCTGTGTGGATCTCTGGGGAAAAAGCAACTCAGGCAAAGGGACTAGCCCCGGCCAAGCCCAGGCAGAGCGTGCCTGGCATGCCTGAGGAACGGGGCCCTGGGGCGTGACGTGGGCGTGTGGGGCAGAGAGTGGAGGCTGAGGCCTGGGGACCGTGGGGTGAGGTGGGAGGCATGGAGGCTGTTTGGGGGCCAGATCCCACAGGGCCTCGTGGGTCAGTGTGAAGACCTGCGATGTGTAAGGGAATGATTTTGCATGGACTGAGTCATGCATGACCCCCAAAAAGATAAGTTACATCCTAACCCCTAGAACATGCAAGTATGTGGAAAAGGTGGTCTTTATAGATGTAATTAAATTAAGGATCTTGAGATGAGATCATCCTGGGTTACCAGCTGGGCCCTGAATCCAATGACAAATGCCTTTCTAAAGACCCACAGAGGATAGACATGAAGAGGAGACGGCAGGCGGCCCTGTGAAGGCAGAGGCCGGGACTGGAGTGGTGCCGCAGCCAGGGAACGCAGCAGCCACAGAAGTTGGGGGAGGGAGGGAAGGATGCTCCACAGGAGCCCACAGAGGGCACAGTCTCAATGCCAGGGCTGCGCTGTCCTTTGACCGGCCCTAGGAAGTGATGTTGAAATATCCCGCCTTGGACCCATAGTTGCTGTTAGGCTTCCCAGCCTCTCCCACACGCTGTGGCTGTGTTCCTGCTCAGAGATCCAGACAAGATCACACGGGATTCCACAGGCTAGAGGGCTGCAGGCTGCTTGTGCAGCCAGGGCTGAAGTCTGACAACAAGCACCCTGGCGTTACATTCTCGGGCAGCTTCTGATTCTCAGGGGCTCCCAGGTTCTGAGCAGCTCCCAGGTTCTCTGGGGGCTGGTGGCCACACTCGTGTTTGAGGCTTGCTATGGCCTCGTGATGGGCTTCAAACAAGACTGGGTGCTTTTCCATAAAGCAGAGGAAGGGTATGGGGAGTGAGTGCTGCAGGGGAGGAGGAGGAGTTTCTTGCCTTGGGAAGATGATGGGTTGTGGACAAAGTGAAGGTTCCTGTGGCCAGGATTCTCACCTGGCCCTGGTCGGCTAGCTCACTACACACGTGTGGGCAATATGTTGCTATTGACTCTATATAAAGAGCTCCACCCGGTGCTCTGGGTGACACGGTGGCATGGCTGCATGGCTGCAGGAGAGCAGAGACGGGAGTGGTGGCAGTGCAGAGGACAGAGACTGAGATGGCTCCGGGGGCAGAGAGGCCCAGAGGCAGAGACCGGCTTCTGCATGCAGATTCGCTCTGAGTGGATGGGAGTCTAGTGACTGACCTGCCACCATGGAAATAAAGTTGGGTATAAACCCTTTCACCCCAAGAACGTTCCATTATCATTTTTCGGTCTCACTGAATTCATACTGAGCTGGCCCAGGGCTGAAACCCATCGGCAAGAAAACAGATTTCCCTTCCCTCGCAGCCTCCGCGGAGGAAGGAGCTGGCGGCCTCACAGGAACATGGCACAGATGGAGGCGGCCCTCTTCGGTGGCGAGGCAGCCTTTGATTCTGCCTCCTGCCTCGTGAGAGCAGCTGTAACCTATCAGAGCCTGGCTGGCTGGCTCCAGGCCCCACGGCATGACCATCCTGCCCCCATGTCCTGGCCTTGAGGCCGGTGTTCCTCCCAAGGGCTCTCTGCTGCCCAGAATGCCACGCTTGCCGCACTCAGGGGCTCCACAGGGTGAGTATGGCGTAATGCAGCGGGAGAGAGGGGCGCGAGGGGCAGTGTGGAAAAACACTACTGCTGCTTTCTGTCCTGGTCCAGTACTTCATCCGTCTGCGCTTCAGCTTCCTCTAGTGCAAAGTGGAGGCAGCGCACTGCCCTTCGGGGTCAGACAAAGATTACCAAAGTCAGTACAGCTGAAATATCTTGCCAGCGGCCATGCTCAGGAGGTGCAGGCAGGCGCTCACTGTATCCACACCGGCATGGACTGAATCTGGAAATATAGCTGAGCCCAGTTACCCAGTGGGTCCCCTGCATCTGCCCAGCTCTGGTTATGAAGGGACCTGTCAGGTGGGGAAGGGGCAGAGCAAGGGGTAGTGAGCTGATGAGCAGACCCAGCAGGGGCCTGGGAGACAGAGACGTGGAGAAGATGGGGCCGGGGTGCTGCTCCAGGGTGGGAGAGGAGAGGCAGGGCCCACAGGCCCTCCACAGTGCCCCAAGCCCATTGTCATTGTCTACAGAGAGCACAAGGGGCCAGCCACACCCTTCCAGAGAAGGTGACACCCAGGCTCGGAAAAGAGAAAATGGAAGGTGCCACTCACCCGCCGCCCTGGAGAGCCACCCGGGGAGGCCCCTAGCTGAGCTGGAAGCACCAAAAGGCACTCACCGAGCCCAGAGCCTGACTGAGGTCCGAGCCCCTCGGGCAGAAGTGCCCCAGCACTGGGCTGCTTGGCCTCCGCCTCAGCCCCATCTTTCTGCCAGGAGGGGAAGGCAGAATCCAGCAGGGGCAGCCTAGGAACTGCATGGCCTCTGGTGCATTGGCCCCATTCATTCTTTTGTTAATTCGTTCATTCATTCATTCAGATGCTGACGGAGTGCCAGGCACCAGGGACCAGCAGTGAACTGAGCCGCTGGGACCTGCCAGTTGGGTTGGAGCTGCTGGAGAGCAGCTCCCTCAGGAGCCTGTCATCTTTCCCTGTGTATCTGGGACGTGAGATCTTCAAGCACCCTTGCCCCCATAATTCTCCTTCCCAGTGCCAAGGAGTTTGGGTCCTCGAGCTGATAGGTCTGGCCTTACTGGGCCTTGTGGGAAGGCTATTTACTGGGTAGGCGGGTGATCTGGTGCTAGTTCTGTAGGTGAACACAGTGCTAGTCCCCTTGTGCAGTGACCACATGGCCAGAGGGAGAGCCTCTGGCTCAGGTGAGTCCTTGCTTCCCCTCTCGGGACACTCAGCTGGCCGTAGCGCTTGGCTGCCAGATCTCTGGCTCCCCAGTGCTGAGGCCCTAGGCCAGCGCCCCCCATAGCAGTCCTCCTCTGGACCTGTCATGGGACCCTATTCACTGAGGGGACCCAAACATCCAGCCTGGGGCCCTCTGCCCTCCAGCAGCTAAGTGGTTAATGAGTGACTGTGTGTGATACAATTCTGTACCAAGTTCCTGGGACACAGCAGTGAACTGAGAGTCCCTGGGACCCACTAGGTTCAAAAATTCCATCCATCCATCCGTATGTGCCCCATCCACATAGATAGAGGCCTGTACCGGCCACTGGTACAAAGCAGGAGAGGGGGCCAGGGTGGGCATGAGGGCTCTGTGGCCCTGGGAATATTCTGGCTGCATCCAGTCAGAGGAGCCAACGATGGGCAGGTCCTCCAGGGCAAGGAGCTGCCTGTGGCTCCCAGGGACTGGCCTGTGCTCAGGCTGTGCCTGCGTCCTTGCGCAACCACACCTTCCAGGGTTGGGCCCTGCCCTGTCCCCACCTCAAGGCCCCAGGTGTCTCGGAGCACTGGGCTTGGGAGACTGGGGTCCAAGCCTGGTCTTGGGCTCAGCACGCAGGCTCCCCACAGCTACTGCCCACCTAGATTGTGCCCCTTGAAGTGGCTCTCTTTTTGGTCTGACACTGACAGACACTTGCTGACCTATGACTTACATTGGTGCCAGGGTCCCCATCACTGGTGGCACCCAAATATTCTGCTCTGCAGGCCTTCTTCCCTGGACCTTCCCTCGGCCCATCCCCCACTCCCAGCCTCACCTCCATCCTCTGAAGCACTAAATATCTCTTGACCTGCCCACCATCCTTAGACACTTGTGCGTATGTGTTTTACTAAGGTATTGTTTACCTTTATTTTTGTTTCGGTGGTTTATATTTTTATACTGTTAAGGACATTAGCTTTTCCTTTTGTGACATTGTCCATTACTTAGAAACTCCTTCCTGGGAAATAGCTTTTTAAATGGGTCAAGCGCTTACATCTTCCTTTTCTTTGCTCTCTATTTTTGGCTAATTTTGAACAAACATCCTTTTCCCAAATCCCATTTTCCCTGGAACATCTGGAATGTGCTTGCTTTTATTTCTTCCTCCCCTGAGGCCAGCGTGTTGGGGTGGGAAGAGGCTCTCGCAGTGTGATAACGTGCGGGTGGGGAGCTGGAGCAGGGAGATTTGGGCTCAGCAATGGCTTGTTCTCCGCCTTCTCTGTGTTCTCTCCTGTGCTCTGTTCTGAAAGATGTCTGATCTTTCTCACCAAAGAGATGAAAACACTATCCAAAAACCTCCTAAATGTGTATCTCTGCAAGACTGGAGTTACACCAGCTGTGTATGGGCCTCAGACCAACTCGAAGGGCTGATGTCTGTGCTTTGGGGCAAAAGAGTCCCTCTTAGCTCCTTGGTAGCTGGAATGCCTGGGGGCCTTGAGGGTCTGGGGGGCCATACACACATCCTTAGCCATTTGTCTCAGCCGTGGGACTGCTGGAACCACATTCCCTTGTAGCCCAAATAGCAGCCCACTGCTGAGCTTCCACAGGGTGCTCACCAAAGTGGTGCATCGTGGCAAGTTCACTTGGCCTCCAAGCTGGGATCCCGAGTTCTAGCCCCATCTCTGCCTTCTCCCAGCTACTCCAGCTTGGGGTGTTTGTTTTTTGTGGCAGGACCATAACACTCAGTTTGCAGGGTTGGTATGAGGACCAGATGACCTTACCCAGTGCCTGGCACGTAGTAGGCACAATGGTGCTTATTCGTCTGATGATAACTATGCTGTCACTGTCAGTGAGAAAATCAGATTTGTGCATGCCATCTCTCAGAAAGCAGCAACATGGTAAAATAAAGTTTGTCAAACTGTGGGGCCGGCAAGAGAGCCAAGATAACTCCAGGACTTTAGTTGTTATTTCTCTCCTATTTGGAGATACTAAATTCTCAGTCCTTCAAAGCATCAAAGGATTTTCAGAGAGGAAGTACGGTGTTGTGGCTAAGCAAAGGGGCTTTCAAGTCAGGAGCTAAGTTCCTAATGGCTTCCAGACTTGATGCTTCTAACTATACGACCCTGAGCAAGTGACTTTTCTTCTCTCAGCCTTAGTTTCTGCAACATAAAATGGGCGTATTAGTAGAGCCCCTTCTGTGGGCATTGTGTGGATTAAATAACATAATACCTATAAAGTTAGGGTGAATATATAGCTAGTTATCTTTCAGATCAGGATGCTTTTGAGAGTGAAAGGAGGCATTATTAATAATTGTCCAGCAACCCAGAACTGTCCCAGGCAAATCAGGGCACATGGCCATACTATGTAAAGGGCATAGCACAGTGCCCGATGGCATATGCCTTCAGTGATAGCAGCCAGTGTCAGTGAAGTGTGTGTGTGCTCCCGCCACAGCTGGGGGACAGAAAACAACCACAGACGTCTCAAGGGAGAGTTCAAGGAGGTGCAGGGGGTAAGGGGCTAGGATTCATTCACAGTCAGGACCCTGAGAGGGAGGCCAGGAGCAGCCAGAGCCTCACCAAGCCCTCTGCCCCCTCTGGAAGGTTGTCCTTTGTGGAAGGAGGTGGGGAGAGAGCAAATCCCTTTCCCAGGGTCACGGCAGGGGAGGCCCTGCTTGGACTGGCCCCACTCCACTAGCCCCATGGGATCGAGTTAAAGCCAGCTCTGGACAGGGCAAAAGCTTCAGTTCTGGTCTGCGTCTGGCCCTCCCTCTTCTGGTTCTCTGGGGCCCCTGCAGCACTACATCCCAGGAGCCCCAAAGGTCACAGCTTTGTCCCCTCCTCCTCATGAAGGCCCCTCGTCCCTCACCCCAAGCCAGCTGGATGCAGAGCGAACAGGCACATGATGTGTGCAGCCCCTCTTAGGCCCTCAGCTTCCCTCCCAGCCCCTTCACGTAAACACATTCCTGCAGCCAGAGCAGGACCGGGAGTGAGTCAGGCCTCAGGAATGTGCAATCTGATCCCCTCTCTTGGGGGTCAAATTCCTCTTCCTAAGGTGGGCAGCTAGCTGGCCTAGCCAAGAAGCCCTGAAGGGCCTCTGCTCCTTCCGAGGGTCTGAGCGCTAAGGGAACAGCCGCTCCTGGTGCAGCCTCCTGGCTGTGCTCTTCCCTTCAGACCCCCAGAGCCTCCAGGTGGCTGTGCCGAGGGACCCCAGCCCGTGTCCAGGCCCAGCGCTCAGGTCTCTGGAATGGGCCCCAGGGAGCAGGAGGCCGTGGTGGATGAGCACCCAGTCCTTCCGAGGCCTATCCCCTGAGTAGGGGGTCTGGCCCCCGGCCCCCCAGAGGTGCCCTCAGGATGCTGGCTGCCTTCGGGGGCAGGAGGCTGTAGCTGGCCACTCACCCTCCACCTGGTCCAGCTGAGCCCAGGGATTCTCTGGGGACACAGCTCTTTGTCCTTGTTCAGGGCTGCCAAGCAATTTAATAGGGAATCTCTTGAAATCACAGAAGAAATGCCCCATTTGAGGGCCCTGAGGGTGGCCGTTTGCTAAAGGAGCAAAACACTAGTCACGCCTGTCTGTACGTCGGATTCCAGATACGGAAAGTCGGAAACCTCGAGTAATGGGACGCTGATAAAAAATGCAGGACCTTTGGCCTGAAGCGGAGACCTGGGCAGCTGTTGGGGGTGGTTCTGGGACTAGACAAGGCACCGTCCTCGCCATCACCTTATATGGAACAATGCACTGGCCACTTCCGGAGAGTGACCTGCCTTCCAGCTGCCCTCAGATGGATCAGGGAGACCTCGGCCCCTACAGCATGGCCTGGTAATGCTGGGCCCCAGGGGTCATGCGGCCACGACAGGGGCGCTGACCTGAGAGTGTGCTCGGCTGGAGGACTCCCAAAGGAGGTGGGCCCTGGTCCTCCCACTGCGGAGGATGACAGGGGCTGCTGGCCCCTCCTTGCTCCTCGGCCAGAGTGATGGCTAAGCCCTGTGTTTACCAGTCAGTCTGGAGGGAGGGATGCAAGGCTTCAGAGAGAAGCTACAAGGACTGGAGAATCTGGCAGCGTCTGCCAGGGCTGGGAGGTACCAGCCCACTGTCCCTGTGGGGGGCACTGTCCGGCTGTGCTCACCTCCTTGGTTCCTGCCTGTTCCCAGCCTGCTTCTTTAGCCTTCCCGATAATCCAGTGAGCTACCTGAGGTCCTTCCACTAAAACCCAGCACTGGTTTCTGTGATTTGCATATGAGGGCCTAGGGCAGTGGTGCGAAGGCCTGGGGTGCGAGGGAGCTGGGCTGGGGACGCTCTGAGGGTTTATCCACAAGGTCAGGGTCCCACCTCTGATCACATACACCTTGCTCTGGGATCCTTGCTTGCTTAGGAATAAGCAGAAGCTGGGGGTGACTGAGGGTCTCGGTTCTGGATGGGAGACCTGGCCATGGGGGCCCTCAGTCAGGCTGAGAGTGGCAGGGAGGCCGGGTGTGGGGGGACTTCGGGGGAAGACCCAAGGTCCAGGATCTGGTAAGGGACGCAGGGCAGGGACTGCTCCTCAACCTGAGTCAGGCAGACAGGTGCCTCCTCCAGCCCGCAGCTCGACAGGCACAGGGGGATCTCAGGTGGCCAAGGTGTGGAGGGAGGGCAGGCAGAAGTACTCAAGGACTGGGCAGGGAGTGGGGCCGGGCAGCTGGGCAGGATCCCGGATCTGGGGCTCACACCTGCCAGGCCACCAGATGCCTGTGCCTCGTCTCAGTAGGGCACAGAGGCCTGAACCTGGGCTCCTCAGGCACTAGAGGTTCTGACCCTGCTGAGGGGCCCTGCCATCTCTGAACCCAGTGGTGAGAGGAGACCCATCATAGTGGGTGCTTGTTACTGTGTGACAATGTTCCTCCCTAGAGCAGGATGAGCTGAGCCTGGCAGGCTGAGGTCACGTCTGCCCAGTGACAATCCTTCTACTGTCCCTCTGTGGGGACATACAGCGCCTGCACAGCTGCCCCTTAGCTGACCTCTTAGGTGCCTGTGGAAGCTGAGTGGAGAGGGGGTGGATGGGTCCCCTGATGCCAAGGATGGTGGGGCAGGAGAAGAGGCTGCAATGTAAGGAGCTGACATGAGGGGAGAGGGGCCTGTCTTGGGGGTCCTCTCAGCTGGGAAGGGAGAAATTCAGTGGCCATCCCTGGGCACCAGCAGAGCACACGCTTGCCCCAGCCCCTTTCTCACTTGGCTATGCTGCCTGAGAGGCCAGCCCTCCCCAGGACTTCTTCCCCACCCCTCCCTCTCTTATAGCCTCCACACCTGAGTAGACACACACTCCAGTTCCACCCCTGTCTGCCCTCCCTCTGGGGACTGGGCGCTCTGCCCTGCCCCACCCCGCACTGGGAAGGCTGTGGTTCCCAGGGGGTTCTGTGCAGCTGGAGGCTTCCTCTCCCTCCAGCGAAGTTTGGAGCCCTCCTTTCAGGAGGACAGGCAGGCAGGTCGGTAGACATGATTCTAGGGTGGCCCCATGGTTCCCTCCCCTTGAATGTGGAGGACCTGTGACCTCTCCTAGTCAATAGAATATGGCAAAGGTGAAGGGGCTTGGCTGGTGTCATTAAGATCCCAAATCAGCTAATTTTGAGTTAATCAAAACATAGATTTCTCTGTGTGGGCCTGACTTAACCGGGTGATAACCATTAAAAAAGAGTTCAAACGCTTCCTTCTTGAGAGCCTCTCCTTGCCAGCCTGATGGAGCAAGCGGTCATGTTGAGGAAGCCAATCTGACAAGGAAGCAAAGGCAGCCCCTAAGATCGGGATGCCCTCCAGCTGATGGTCAGCAAAGAGTTCATGCAAGGAAGTGTATGAAGTCAGAAGCTGGTTCTTCCCCATTTGAGCCTGCAGATGAGAATGCTCCCCAGCTCACACCTGGGTTGCAGTGTAGTCAGACCCCAAGCAAAGGATCCAGCTAAGCCTGCCCAGACTACTCACCCAGGGAAACTGTTGAGATGAGATGATAATGATGTATTGTTTTAAGCAGCTACGTTTGTAGTAATTTGTTATGCAACAAGAGAAAACTAATACAGGTAGTGAGTTAGAAGTGTCAGGATTATCAAATTGGAACTTGACAGGAGTGGGTTGACTTGCCTTCTTCAAGGTCAGCGTCCTGACTCCAGGCCTCCATATAGCACCATGCACAATGTCAGCAGTTGCACAGTGGGCCAGCTCCAGGCTGGACTGGGGGTGAAGGCCTTCACTGGGACCAGGTTTCCAAGTTTTGCTGGAGAAAGCCTGCACACTGGGGAAGCATGTCCCCAAGAGGGTATGTGTGGGACACTTCCCTGAGATGGGCCCTCCGCAGTGGGCTCCTGAGGCCGTCTCCAGTGCCCCTGGGCTGAGTCAGCAGGAGTGCATTCCTGTTCTCTAGGTCTGTGTGTACTGATTTTGCATAATGGTTTTCAAAAAAACTCGCCATTTGTCTGCGTGGTGTTCACTCCCACCTGTAGCTCCTGAGGGCTCCCTGTTCCCCACAACTTGTCAGCACTGGATGCTATCTGTCTTGGTAATTTTTGCCAGTCTTATGGGTGTAAAATAGTATCTCTTTGTTTTAATTTGCATTTCCCTGATAACTAGTGAGGTTGACAACCTCTTTGTGAATTTATTAGTCATTTGAGTTTTACTTCCTGTGAATTCACTTTTATAGCCTTTCATTCCTTTGAAAAAATGCTGTTTTGATTTTTTTCCCCTTGAGGTTTCTAAGGGCCCCCACTTTAGTCCATACCCAGGAGCAGCCTCTCAGCCCTCCCCTCCTTATCCCCCAGCTCTGCCCAGCTCAGGCCACCAGGCGCTGTGCCTTCCATGCCAGCCCCTTGGGTCTGTGCTCCCTAGTGTGGGCCAAGTTATGGGATAGAGTGTGGGTCTGGGTCAGCGAGTTAATGCCCTAGATAAGGGTCTGAAGAGATTACGATAAACACTGTCCATTTGATCTCTCCTGTTGATCCATAACCTTCTTAGTTGTTTTGTTTTTAAATCCAGGAGGAAGAGAGAGGAGGACTGCTTTTTCCCAGGCCTGGCCCTAGTCCTATATTGGGGGTATTCTTGTAGGATTTGTGGGTGGGTGACTGCATACTGACTTTCCTCTTGCTGCAAGGACCCAGGCAGCCTGGTGGACCCCCACCTCCAAGAAGGATTACCGTTATAGAGACCAAGGGGAAAACACAAATGACTCCATTTGTGCCATGCCAGTGGGGGCTTCTGGGGCAAACAATGGCCCTCTATGTCTGGTTTCGCCTGCGGGCCGGAAGCCCTTAGTGCATGGGCCACCAATGAGTCATGCAGGGTATCTCCTGGGCCTGCTTTGTTGCGCCTGAGGAGCTCAGCGCAGCCTGAAGTGGCAGATGATCTCATCAGCTGTTCTGGGGAAGCCCTCTCACTGGGTAGTCCCAGCAAGCTCACTGTCCACCACTGGCCCAAAGTCCAGGTCCCCCAGCCTTGAGAGAGTTCCTGCAGGCAGAGGGTGGGTGCTGGGCAGACAGAGCCAGCCAGGAAGAAAAGCCCCTGTGCTCATGGAGTCCAGGGAAAACCCCGCTTTGTTCTCTCCAGACACAGCGCATGTGTGGTGCCTGCCGCCCAGCCTCAGCTGTGTCCTGGGGAGTTTCCTGGACTCAAGAGAAGCCCAGACAAATGCATTAGGAGCATCCCAGGGAGGGCCAACCTGGGGCTGGCAGGAAGCTGAGAGCGGCGCTTAGCCTGTGAGGCCTGGAAGTGAACAAGGGCTGGACTTTCCACTTGGCTGGATTCAACAGAGATTTCAGAAAACAAAAAGCCAGGTGGCACTGAGGCCATTTCCATTCTTGGAACTGGTACATTGCTGTTATTTGTCCTTCAGAGCATATCCCACTGTTTGATGCAGAGCATGGCTCCAGAGTCACAGAGCCACACGCCCACTAACTGTGTGGGCTTAAGCAAGTTACTTTACCTTTCCGAGCCTCACTTTCCTCCTCTGTGAAATGGGATGCTGGTACTGCTCCTAAGGCTGTTGCAGTCATGTAGGAGTTCACTTATGCCAGTCAGCTGCCCAGCTCATGGCTGGCCCTCAGCAAACAGGAGCCCCCTCTCTTCCCTTCATTCCCCCAGGGCTTTGAAGAAGCTGTCGGTAGGAGGTAAGGTAGGTAAGCGGCCCCGGGCTCCTGTTCTGGGTCACCACCCGGAGGCTCATGGCCCGGACATGTCCCTTGGAACTCCTTTCCTCCTGCCAGCCGGTGGGTGGGGCCATCGGCCAGAGCCTCCAGAGTTAAAACCACCCGTCAGCCTGAGGCCCAAGAATGGTGTCATTGCCTGCTTCTGCTGGGTGCCACACCTGGTTGGTTACCATAGCCAGCAACTGCTCAGAGCAGCCTGGAGAGAAAATCCAGGCCCCCAGGGACCAGGGCAAGAGGGGTGGAGAGCCCCACGCTCAGCCCCAGAATCTGCAGGGATCAGGGTCCCTCCTCAGGGCAGCCCCGGAGCAACTGAGGAGCTAGGTAAGTCGGGATGCCCTGGGCAAGGGAGGCTGTCTCCACGGATGCCTCTGCCTCTGCTTAGGCCACTGTCCAAGATTCAAGAGCCCTGAACCTGGGCCTACCTCCTGCACCCCTGGCCAGGGGTGCTTTTTAAGGAGGCTAAGCCTGCAAGTCACCTAAAGGGAAATGACACAGCTCTGAGCATTCCGCAGCAGAGGCTCCCAGCCTGGTGGCTCATTATGACAAAGTGGACATGTTACCACGGCTTTTGCAAGTCCGTAATCACCCCCAGCCACAAAACACCCCAACTCTGAAGGGAGATAGGGAGTCACACTGGAGAAGTTTGAAGACAAAGGCTGTGTTGGCGGTTCTGATGGGACCAGCGTATGTGTGAACAACCTGTGTTTCAGTGAGCATGCCCCCAGCCCCTCTGCCCGGGACTTTGCTTGGACAGTACCCTCTCACCCTGCCTCCTGGCCGCATGGAGTAGCAGTCGCTCAGAGATCGTGATCTAGCCAAAGGTTAGGAAGCACGGTAATTTCAGTTTCTGCGTGAAGGCCTTAGTCAATCTGGCCCTGCTTGCCCCCATCTCCTGCCCATCTCTACATCCCAGTCTACCCTCCAGCCACAGAGAATCGCCCTTACACCTCCTGGATGCGCCCTTCTTTGGCCCAGAGGGTCTTTCCTCCCCTTGACTCCCCGTGCCCATGTTGGAGCTGTATCAAGGCACTGGCATGTCACAGGAAGTGGAAGGAAATGGAAGTTGGCATGGACTAGAACTTTTTTAAGGGGGAGCACTGCTTATAGTTCAAAGGAAGTCTTGAACAAGATGCTTGGGGATGTGAGAATATACAACCAGGATGGTTGGGGGACTTTTTTTTTTTTTTAAGAATGAGGTGTTTTAATTTTCTCTTAATTCTCTTAATTTTACTTTTTAAAATATTGACAACTGTAATTTTTTTTCTGTTTGTATTTTTTTGTTGTTGTTATATTAATCTACAATTACATGAAGAACATTATGTTTACTAGGCTACCTTCTTCGCCAAGTACCCCCCCACACACCCCATTACAGTCACTATCCATCAGCAAAGAATCACTACTTGTCTTCCCTATGTTGCACAGCACTCCCCATGCCCCCCTCACCTGCTAATTGTACATGCTAATTGTAATGCCCCCTTTCTTTTTCCCCACCCTTATCCCTCCCCTCCCACCCATCCTCCCCAGTCCCTTTCCCTTTGGTAACTGTTAATCCATTCTTGGGTTCTGTGATTCTGCTGCTGTTTTATTACTTCAGTTTTTCTTTGTTCTTATACTCTACACATGAGTGAAATCATTTGGTACTTGTCTTTCTCCACCTGGCTTATTTCACTGAGCATAATACCCTCTAGCTCCACCCATGTTGTTGCAAATGGTCGAATTTGTTTTCTTCTTATGGCTGAATAATATTCCATTGTGTATATGTACCACATCTTATTTATCCATTCATCTACTGATGGACATTTAGGTTGCTTCCATTTCTTGGCTATTGTAAATAGTGCAGCAATAAACATAGGGGTGCATCTGTCTTTTTCAAACTGGGCTGCTGCATTCTTAGGGTAAATTCCTAGAAGTGGAATTCCTGGGTCATATGGTATGCCTATTTTGAGCTTTTTGAGGAACCTCCATACTGCTTTCCACAATGGTTGAACTAGTTTACATTCCCACCAGCAGTGTAGGAAGGTTCCCCTTTCTCCACAACCTCGCCAACATTTGTTGTTGTTTGTCTTTTCGATGGTAGCCATCCTTACTGGTGTGAGGTGATATCTCACTGTGGTTTTAATTTGCATTTCTCTGATGACAAGCGATGTGGAGCACCTTTTCATGTGTCTGTTGGCCATCTGAATTTCTTCTTTGGAGAACTGTCTATTCAGCTCCTCTGCCCATTTTTTTAATTGGATTATTTGCTTTTTGTTTTTTGAGGTGTGTGAGCTCTTTATATATTTTGGATGTCAACCCTTTATTGGATCTGTCATTTATGAAAATATTCTCCCATACTGTAGGATACCTTTTTGTTCTATTGATGGTGTCCTTTGTTGTACAGAAGCTTTTTAGCTTGATATAGTCCCACTTGTTCATTTTTGCTTTTGTTTCCCTTGCCCGGGGAGATATGTTCATGAAGAAGTCACTCATGTTTATGTCCAAGAGATTTTTGCCTAGTTGGGGTGCTTTTTAAGGAGGCTAAGCCTGCAGGCTTTTGGTCTTCCAAGTGGCCTGGTGTGAGGACATAGCTGAGCTGCTCAGGTTGACAGAAGTGTTCTCCTTTCTACCTTCTTCCCACTCAACTCTCATATGTCCCCCATATGCAAATATTGAATCAATATTAAAGAATGTCAATTTATAGTGTCCCCAGTTCTTAATCTCCCTAGAGCCCCATGTCTTGACCCAGGCCCAGGAGCACACCCCTACTCCCCTGCAAACTCAGCTCAGAGGCTCTTCCTCTGCAAGCTTGGCACACAATGGCACTAAACAGACAGTGCTTTCTGTCACTTCTCTAGCTTATCACAGTGCGCGGCCCATAGTGCAGACTCCACAATGTTTGTGGATGACCACAGGGCCCCTTAGCCAGCAGTGGGCACTTCATTACACCCACTTATGGCTGAATGTGCGTGTACTTACGGGTGTACACGGAGGAGAAATACGTGTGATTGTTTCAACTGTCTATCTAGCACCGGATTCATGCCTTTTCCTGCACCAGACATGCTCCCCTTGTTGACACCCTTATTCCTGTTGTGGGTCCCACAGCTTTTCAGCCCACCTGGAGTGTGTAAGCAACTCCACACGTGCTCAGTTCTCCAGCCCACCTACGCTGCCAGGGCCCCGATGCAGGTGCCAGTCCTCCCCACATAGGCCCCCTTCTGGCCTCCCCACAGCCTTACCCTGCCAGCCAGCCCCAAGGACAGTCAGGCTAATGTTCCCCAAACTCAGTCTTCTTCAAGACACGAATGAGCCTTCCAGACAGAGCCTCAGGCCCACTCCTGCCCACTGCCCATTGCTGAGGGCCTCTGTGATATGGCTTTATTTGCATATCCAGCCTCTTAACATATACCCTCTGCTCCAAGCCTCCTGTGACTCCCACCCAGTCCCTGCCCAGTCCCACATCAGGGACCCCACCACTGACTTGTGTCCACCTGCCACACTCCCCTCTCCCCTCTGCCTGGCCCATCACACCTCTGCCAGTAGCAAGGCCCAGCTCAGTCACCCCCAGGTCACCCTCTCTGGCCAGTGTTGCCTCCAGGATTTTGTGCTCTTCAGCACCTCTGTGGTTTGATTATTCCACAAAGCTGGGGTCTTTAGAGGCTTAGTCTAACTCATGTAATTATGAGCACCTACTATGTACAAGACACTCATCTAAACAGGCCCCCAGAATCAAGCTGGCCATGGCCTGGCTGAATGTGGACTCTGGGCATAACGCCTTCTGGAATCAGTATTGCCACAGAGCTGAGCCTTGGGTACACTTGCATGATGCCCACGTCCAGGTCTGCCCTTCCTCTAAAGTGCTCGGATCTGGACCTTGAGCTTCAGGAAAGGGATTGTTCAGAGACTAGAGACCCCAAAACACTTGGCATAGGGAATTCCCAGGGAACCACTCATTCTGGGAAAGAGTTCATAGTGGGAATTCTGACCCCATTGTTCATTTTCCACTGGAAAAAAGGATATAACTGGGTGTCCTCTGGTTCACAAAAACAACTGCTTCTACATAAAACTGAAACAGAAATTCCAGCCTGCTTTGTCCCTCTGGTGGTAAGTTCTGCTTCCCAGAAAGCAAGAAAGGCCCAAGAAATAGTGTAGACTCCGTAGTGCCGAGATCAGTTTCCATTTCTATTGTAGATTTTTTAAAAACCCTGGGTTGTGGTGTGTGCCCCGGACTGGCACAGGGTGCCATTCAAGCCCCCCTCTTGAATATCTAGGGGCAGCAATAATTGTTGGCATCTGCTGTGCGCCAGGCATTTCATAACACTACGAGGTGGGTAATACTGTCCCCCGGTCAGAGAGAAGGTCATATGGCCTGGAAGTGGCAGAGCCTCTAGAATCAGGCCCAAGTATCAGGGAGGTTGCAAGCAAAGCATGGGATGGCTGTGCTGTGACTCCAGAGGCACAAGGGTCTGTGCAGGGAAGGCTTCTTGGAGGGGGTGAGGCTCTGGCTGGTTCTCCGAGGGCAGGAGGTAGGGAGGGAGAGAGTCCAGGTGAAAGGAAGGACATGAGCAAAGACTGAGGCAGAGAAGCCTGGCCAAACAGAAGATGGGCTGGGGTGGATTTCAGGCCGCCTCCCAAGTAACCAGGCAGGAGCTTCTTGGGCATCCCTTTTTGTAAACTGTTACCTTTGACAAGCAGTCCCCCTTGAGTGTGGGTGTCAGGGTCCTAACAGCCACTCAAACTCCTTAAGTCCTCAGCTGCCCCAGTCCCCCCTGGGAGGGTGGGATGAGGGAGGGGGTGGCACAGACGATACTGAGGAGTCACGGACCAGGGCGCCATGTAGAAAAGCCAGGCCTGGAGCTAAATACTGCAGGGCTTCAAGGCCCCACCTGGAAGGCAGAGGAGGGGCGAGGCCCACCTTGGCTTCCTCCCTGGTGCCCTGCCCCTCACCTGGCACTGCAGGGGGGGCCTCAGAGACGCCGAAAGAGGGGGGAGCCAGTGAACCTGGCAGCTGGGAGCTGCGTTGAGGCCAGGCAGCATCTTGGAGTGTCAGAGCTGGAGGAGGGACCTGGCACTTCTTGGCCTTTTCTGACTTTGAATCGGCTGATGACTTAAAACTAGCTGTGGAGGCTCTGGGCTAGGGCTCTCAGCAGCTGTGGGGGTGACACGATAGTGTCCTGTGCTTCCTGCCCCCAGCACAGCCCCTCTGGGCCACAGGACTGACCCAGGTAAACATTCCCCCAGAGCCCCTACCCTTGGAATGTGGCCTCAGCTCAGCAAATGCATCCCTCAGGGGTGTGAATAGCTGCAGAGCCAGCCCCCAAGACCCATTGTTCTGGATGTTCCAGAGAAAACAAAACAAACTCCCAACAATGTGGGAGTAAGGAGGGAGTGCGGAAAGGGCCTTGGGCCTTTGTCCTTAGGCATCCAGACGTTTTTATTTTCCACTGTTAATGAGCTGGGAAATAGTTCTTTTTATGCCAGTAATAACAACCACCACCCCCTCCATGTTCCCATTTAATCCTGGCAAAAACTCGGCTAGGTCAACATTAGCATCCCGTTATAGAGAGGAGGAGACAGGTTCCAGGAGGTCCCTGACCCCAGCGTCCAAGCATTAGGGACTAGAACCCAGTGCCCCAGCTTCTCTCCTGTCCAGCTCAGTGGGACTAGCTGCACCCATCCAGGGACAGGATTGCCCCCAAAGGGTCCTGCCTGGTTCCCCTGAGTTCCAACGCAGAGTCAACCAGATAAGGAAGCAGACTCTTTTCAAGGTGGCCAGGAGGCCAGCTGTGCCCAGCACTGCCCGTCCCTGAGTGCAGTTGTACAAAGGCCAGGTGCCAGCTGAGCAGAGTTGGCCAGGCCATAGCTATCCCACCAACCCAGGCTGAACGACTTCCTGTCTATAGCCACACATTTTCCCATCCAGGCCATCCTCATATCTCCCTGCTGCCCCCACCCCATGCCCTGGCCTTCAGGGCCTGGGAAAGACATCTCCCGCACTCCCTCTCCAAGGCCAGCCCAGCCCTGCTCACCAAGCTGAGTGCCCCTTGCAGTGGTGGAAAGAATATGACAACAGATCAATCTCTTGTAGATAATTAGCAATTGAGTGTATCTCCTCCAACACTGTAAGATTTTCACAGGCTAATATTTTTAGCAGAAAAAGAAAAACCGCTGTACTCATAAAACTGTGATCTTGCTTGCACACCCATTTCCCAAGCTCACTCTCTAAGAGCTTGTTCTCTGATGATGGCCACTTAGTAAGTGAAATGCTGACAGGCTTGCCTGAGTCTCACAAGCCTTGCAGTTTGCTCCCAGAAGCTGTGTCTGACAGCACGTCCGTCTGGCAGATGGCCTGATGGGAAAGCACTCAGAGCTCTAGAGAATTGAGGCATAAACAGAAGCACAATTAATTAGGGCAGTTGTTTTCCCCACTGTGAATAGGACATTTCTTTGAATTTTTGAGAGCAACTCATATGGGGAAGACATGGCTTTGCGTTCTCTGTGGCATTCAAAGCCATGTCGAGTGTCCAACATTGCTTTGGTTCCTGACATTGGTCTTCCTGCTCACTGTCTGTCTCCTCACTGCCTCAGGCCAGGCTGAGGCAGCACAGCCCTCAGATCTCCTTGATCTGAGAAGGAGGGGTGCAGTGTCCCCTGAAAAGCCTGGCTCTGGCTGGAGGCTCTCTGGAATCTGGCTTTGGTAATTATTATTTCTGTGAGAGAATTACTTGCTTTTTGCAGACCAGAAGAAGGAAAACAACATAAAGCAGTAGCTAAACAGGACAAGGAAACCCATTAGCTTCTTTCTGAGTTAACAACTGGCATTGTAGATTTGGATAAGCCTCAGAAACACAGGCCCAGGAGACGGTTGCTCCTTTAGAAGTACTGGTCTACCCAAGCTAGTCCTTTCTGAGAACCTCTGCATCTTACAAAATGGCAACTCAAAACCTGCTAGGTGATGGGGGTATCAGGATTAAAATGAATGAGTCAGGGGCTTTGGGTCTCCCTGGGAAGAACAGTTACAAAGGACACCTCCTAAAGAGGCCTCAGGAGCTGTGGTTGGGACTAGGGATTTGAAGAGGAGAGGGTTTTCTGGGGGTGGGATGAGGTTAGGGGAGGCCAGACAGGATCCTGGGTGTGCTGGACCTCTTCTCCTCAGGCCCCCAGGGACTGGTTCCTGGCCTAGGCTGGCAGAAGCCCAGGGCACAGCTGGCCGCACCTGAGACAAGGTTTCCCCTCCCCTAAGTGCCCTGGCTCCCAAACTGCTCCTGCCCCCGCTTCCCACTCAGTTCCACATTAAGCTCCAGGACTTGGGGGCTGAGAGAGTTGTTTGCACGTTCACCTCACCACAGAACACTATAAACCCAGTGCCATGGATAGTGGCTTTGGGGCGCCCATCTTTCTGTTTGGGGCTTTGAAGTGAGGGACTAGGGTAAGGGCTGACCGGCATGCTGCTCTGGGTGAGACACCGCTGACTGTGGGTGAGCCGCTGAGCCCTGGGGCTGATGGGGCCTCGGCTGGGCAGCCCCTATTAGATCCTTATGGCTGCCATAAAAATTACCATGAATGTGGTGGTTTAAGATAACAAAAATGTATTCTCTCACGGTTCTGGAAGCCAAAAGTCCCAGATCAGCTTCACTGGCCAAATTCAAGGTAGGGCCAGGCCTGCACTCCCTCCAGAGGCTGCAGGGAGAGTCTGTTCCTTGCCCTTCCAGCCTCCGGTGGCCGCCAGCATTTCCTGGCTTGTGGCTGCCTCGCACCGTCTTCAGAGCCGGCAAGTTGGTACCTCCCCCTGCTCCCTCTTCACAGCACCTCCGCTTCTGTGTGCAGTGCGACCTCCCTCTGCCTTCCTCTTATAAAGGCAAAGGTGACTGCATTTAGGGCCCGTCCGGATAAGTGAAGACAATTCCCCATCTCAAAGTGCTTAATGAAATTAGTTATTAGTTTCATACAGTGATGACAACAAATTACCACAAATGTGATGGCTTAAAACAACAGACATTGATCCTCTCACAGTTCGAGGCTCAAAGTCTGAAATCAAGGTGTCAGCAGGGCCACCCTCCCCACAGAGGCTCCTGGGGAGGACCCTTCCCTCCCTCTCCCCTCTTCTGGTGAGCGCAGTGTTCCTCAGCTGTGGCAGCACAGCTCCTGTCTCTGCCTCCACCTTCCCATGGCCTTCGTCCCAGACGTGTCAAATCTCCTTTCTCTTATAAGGACATCAGTCACTGGACTCAGCACCCACCCTTAAGGCAAGATGAGATCGTGATGAGATCCTTCACTACATCTGAAAGCCCTTACCTCTAGATAAGTCCACATGTACAGGTACCAAAGAGTAGGTCTTCGCTGCATCCCTTGGGAGGATGCGATTCATCCCACTGCGTAACACTCAGGCTTCAAGGATTAGGACCTGCTGTCTTTGCAGGATGTTATTCTGCCTACCACACCACCTATGTTTTGATGGCTCCCAGTGGGCTGTGGCCCTGGGGACCTTGGAGTCATGCATGTGCCAGGTGACAGGCAGGCTACCCGGAAACCTCTGCTCCCCTGGGGCTTGGCAGGGAGCAGGTAGAAGCGAGGGGGCCCCAGCTGCAGCCTAGAGCAGGGGCTGCCTTTCCTGTCCACAGACAGCTGGGCAGGCCCATGTTCCCCACTGAAAACAGGAAGAATGAGCCTATGGAGGCTGTAAAAATTAGTGCCATTTTTTATTGAGGAACTTCAATGTTCCAAGTATTTTTCTTCATTAGTTCATTGAATCCTCAGTTATTTCTGGCCATTTCACAGATGAGGATTTGGTGGCTCAAAAAGCATTAATAACCTGACCCAGGTCTCACAGCTACTAAGTGATGGAAACAAAATAGGAACTCAGGTTGGTTAGAGGACAATGTTCTTGGTTTATTTTCATGGCATCGTGCTGTCTCTCTCCTGTAAAACACCTGGAGTTCTGAATGACATTCACAGGGTGGGAGAGGATGTCTGGAGATCATTTCAGTCTTATGGCCATACCAGAGCTGAGAGTGTCTGCAGCCCCGTGGCCTGGGTCATGGACAGGAGGAGGCAGAGGGAGGGGCTCTGATGGGCACAGAGGTGTTCACGAAAAAATTGTTCTGAGGTTTATTAAGAAGCAGAAAGGCAGACTTTATTCAGGGGGACCATCACAACAGACGTAGGGAGCACTGCAGTGGGGATATGCCGTAGGGGAGAGAGACTGGGCTCATCTCCAATACAACGGAAAGAGGGTATTTATGGCCAAGAAGTCAGGGCAGGGTGGGGGTGGAAAATCACTAAGAGGAAACCTGAGGGGTAAGGGGAATTCCGGCTAACCCCACCTAACAAGACTCTGACTGAAGACGGCCAGGGGGATGGCATATCACCTGGGGAGTGGTGGGGGATGAGGAGCCCCATCAGATATCAGGGGTGATCAGATATCAGGGGTGGCAGATGCTGACTAAACTGATTTCACAAGATTCTTGCTAAAATCTGCCAATGCAGAGACAAGCACGGAAGCTGGAGACCCAGGGCCTCCCAAGAGCCTGACCAGAGTTTGGTCAAGGAGAGGGTCTCAGTCAGAGGAAAGTGGCTGGACGTGTTTGGTGTTCAGAGCTGGAAGGAGGCAGTGAGCCTGAGAAGAGCTGATGGGAACCACATAATAAGTAGGCAGCAGAGCCAGGCCTGGGCCGTGCTGCCCACACCTCTCCCCAGGAACGGGCTTCAGGACCAATGCAGTGCTTACCAGAGGAGGAAAGAGCACTGGATGGGAAACCAGAAGTCCTGGCTTTGTCAGCTCTGTGACTTTAGAAGGTGGCTGAACCCCTCTGAGCCTAGAGTCCTTGGAAATAAAATGAGGAGAGAGCAGAGCAGGCCCACAGGGGTCTGTGGGGCGGTCACAGGTCTGTGGTCCTGTTCTGCTCACTGCTCGGGCCCTCAAGGAGGAGATGTGCGCACAGGACCACGTGAGTTAGCGATCTGTGTTCTGCCCCCGGCTCCCTAGCGTGGCACTGGGGAGGTGGCAGTTTCCATATCAAGCTTATGAATTGACACCTGATGTCACTGCGGTCAGCCTTCAGTCTGCTCCAGAGACAAACCCCCTCCTGAAGTTCCAGAGACAGGATCACAGATGTCCTTGTGGGCCAGGATGAGGGTTCTGCCGGGTTGGACGGTTGAAGGCAAGGAAGCAGAGTGCGAGGGTCTCTGCTGTCTTTGCTCCTCAGCAGAAGGAGCTCCTAGGGGCTCGGGGGACTGTTTTTCAATCTGTGGCGCCAGTCCCAGTTTGGCAAGTGACCCTTGGAGGGACCCAGGGCACTAAAGTTGGAATAGCTCGGGCACAGGAAAAGGACACAAAGGCGAACAATGTGGGGAGTGTTCAGCAGGAAGGGATGGGAACTGGGGCTGGGGCTCCTGTGCAGGCCTCAGGCTCCAGGAGTCTGCAAGTGCGTGGTGACCCTGGGCTCAGGTGGGGGAGGGCCCGGCCCAGCAGTGAAGAAACCCAGGGGAGCAGGGTCCGAGGGAGCTGAGAAAAGGGGTGCAGCTGAGGAGGGGGTTCCCCGTGTTAGTTCAGGCCTTAGTTTTTGTCTTTGTTTTTATTGAGGAGCAGAGATTTCTGTCTGTTCTGACCCAAGATGACTTAGCAAACATTGAGCCCCTGCTGCATGCAAGGTCTGGGCTAGGAGGGTGCAGGGATGAAGGAGACGGGTCCCTACTCCTGGAACCCGGGCCTCCCCCATGGCCGCACTGCTCCCGTCTTAGCTCAAGGGAGCTCCCGCCTCACCTGGAGTTCTGCAATCCTCCCCAGCCCTCCTGATTGTCTTTAGGATAAAATTTAAGCCCCCAGCCAGCCTCCAAGGCCTTCCATGGTCAGCCCTACTGCCCTCCCTAGCCTTACCTCCCCACATCCCTCTAGCTCAGAAAGCCATCACCGCCAAGCCTCTAGGCCTCTGCCCACCTTGCTCCCCTATCAGAAACTCCGTTTCTTCTCTCCTTCCCCAACAGACTCTTACTAACCTTAGGGAACTCAGTTCAGGCATTGCCTCCTCTGAGAAGCTCACCCTGTTCTCTCAGCCTGGGTAGCCCCTAAACACCCCCATGGCATTTACCCATCTCTCCCACCATCCTGAGCTCCTTAAGGCCACAATGAAAGCTCTTTGTGTCTTTACCCACCTGAGACCAAGCTGGGCCATCCTGAGAGCAGGTGTCCAGAGGGGATTTCCATATAAGTAAGCAGAAGAGCTCAGGGTCAGGGACCTGGGGTGATCTGTCAGAGTGGTGGGATGGAAGAGAGGTATTTCACCTGCTTTAGGGTTCCGTGAAATTGGAAAAATACACACGTCAAGGTCATGATGTAATGCTTTAAAATGGGAGCAGGCCTCCATATTCAGGAATCTCACTAGAAAAGAGGGGAAAACCCCCTTTCAAACACTGCTGTCTGAGGCAGGTGTCAGGGGGAGGGATGCAGGCTCCAGGGAGTGGAGCCCCTGAGGAGTCCTTGGCCAGGTTGCCGCAGTGTGGCACTATTTTTGGTGGGCGCCACAGGCATCCCCTTCCAAGGGCCAACTTTTGGCTCACCTCCCTCGGATGGACAGCAGATAGTCCGGGGTGAGGGTCAGGGCTAGAGAAGCTCCTCCTTAAAGACCGCTTTGAGGGTCCTGACCCCATGGAAGCAGTTTTTAAAGGACAGTGAGGGGGATAGCGCCACCTATTGGCCTTTCCTAAAAGTAGGTGGAAGAAGAGGTAGTGGACAAATGAGAAGTGGGGCGAAACTTAGGGGATGCCTGGCATTTAGTTTCTTCTTGTCTGCTTCAAACCTTATCCCCCAGTCTGGCCTGTAACCCAAGGGTCCCAGTGCCCAGCTCTAGGGGCACAGGCAGAGCTGAGCCAGTGACTGGGAGACAGTGGATCCTCTGGAGGGTCAACAGAGTCAGAAGCCTTAGGGAAGCGTGGCACTGATGACTAGGTGGGACACAGTCAGTACACTTTGAGGCAGGGTGGCCAAGTAAAATACAGGTTAAAATGGAATGATATTCAAATGAGTCATTGAAATGATATTTTTAGTTTAAGCATGTCCCAAATACTGCATGGGACATACTTAGACGAAAAAAAGTATTTGTTGTTCATTCAAAATTCAAATCTAGCTGTGTGTCTTGTATTTTTATTTGCAAAATCTGGCCATCCTATGTGGGGTTAGCCTGAGGGGCAGTGTGGCCACAGACCCCACGAGAGCAAAACATTTCTAAAACAAACAGCACCCCCAGCAGCTTGCACAGAAAAACAAAATATGTAACTTCCTGAGAACACATTATTGTCTGAAGGTGGAAGTCTGTGGTTTTGAAGGAAAAAACAAAGTTTTCTGCTGAGGAAAAGTGAGTCACAGTCAAGCTGGACATGTTTCTCTGGCTTTTGGAGTTGGGTGGACATGGCCCCGTCTCCCCTTCCCTCGCACGTGCATGCATTCTGACGAACTTGGCAAGACCTGGCTTGTCAGGGTGGGCTGGGCAGGGCCCTGACTCTGCAGAGAACTTCACCAACCGTGCCACTCCTGGCCAGCAGCCCCGTGGGCCCCATGGCCTCTCCTGAAACTCCACTGACCTGAGGGAGAGCCTACTGTCTCCCAACCACTGGCCCAGCTCTACCTGTGTCCCTGGAGTGGTGCTGGGGTCCTTGGGTCACAGACCAGATTGGGGTCTACACTTTGGAGCAGCCAACAAGGCTTCTTGGGCACTAAGCCAGGTAGAGAGAGGGTACGGGGTATCCTCTAGAAGATGGGGAACAGGGGGTCTCAACCCTGAGCTCTGGTGCTCAGAACTGGGGAGGCCACCTTGGCCTGTTCCCTGTCAGTAGGGGTGTCTTTAGGAGAAGCACAGTGTCCTACGGCTCTTCATCCTGTCCTGTCCCCCAGTGCAAGGCTTCGCCTGTCCTGTTGAGTGTAGAATGGATGTCACTCTGGCAGCTGTCTGCCCCAGGCCGTAGGGACAGGCTGCCATGGGACAGAGATGTGTGCAAGGTGTGTGCAGAATGGCCAGGCCATGACAGGCCTGGGGAGCCTCCTAGTGCGACCCCTGCTTCCTCCCGTGCCCCCCAGTGTAGTTTGCATGGCACAGCAGATGGCCCTGTTAAATGGTGTGATCCCAGCCCTTCTCTGCTCAAAACCCTGCCAGGGTGCCCACCTCACCCAGCGTGAGCTCTGAGGCCGGGCTACAGCCTGCATGGCCCACACTTTGCCCACCCCCCCCATGACCTCCTGACCTCAGTTCCTAGCAGCCTTCCCTTGCCCACACCGTTCTTCCTGCTGGGCCTTGAGCAAGCAGGGCCTCATATATACCATTCTTTGTTTCTGGAATGCTCTTCCCCCACAAGGCTCACCTTCCTGTCTTCACTCAAACATCTCCTTAAGGACCGCCTGTTTAAATAAGATTACGATTCCCCTCCCACACGCCCAGCCCTACTACGCTCTTCTCCATAGCACACCTCACATTCTGTTATTCCCTTTAGGTTTGTCCACCTCTCCCATTAAAATACAAGCCCCGTGAGTGCAAGGATTCACAGCAGCTCCTAGGACAGCTGGAGTGCTCAGCAGGCACGGCCCGGTGGCACAGAGTAGCAGCCCTGGAGGAGCCGCTGAGGTGGGGACTGTGGGCTGACTGTGCAAATGGACACGGGGGAGCCCCTCCCAGCCTCTGCACTGGGAGGTCCCCCAGGTGTGTCTTCAGGGCCACCTGTGAGAGCTCGCAGGAGGCACTCCTTCTCTCTCCCCAAGCTTCTACAAAACTGGGGCTGAGGCCACTGTCAGGGAAGGGACACTCGGGGTCTGGAGGAGGGAAGCCCAGCCTCCCCCAGAGATGGAATGAGAGGGCAGGGTCACAGGTCAGGGAGTGACCTTTCTGACTTGGGGTCAGTCATCCTAGCAAACTGAACACAAAGCCAGCCTCTCCTCATGTGCAGGAGGCCGGCTGGCCCCACGACATTCCAGGCATTCTTTGGGGTCCTTGTGGCTGAGGCCTGTGTCTGGGGGGAAGTAGGGCTTTGTGCAGAGAGGAAGTGTCTGACTGCAGACCCCTCTGTTTGGCTGCCAGCACTGCCCGCCTCCGTCAGGCCCCCCTGTCTGGCTGACTGACTGACCAGCTGGGGGGAAGAGGGGAGCTCAGGGGGACAGAGGTCCCTGGGGCTAATGCCCTCCTACTGCCCTGCAGGCATAGAGCCCTGCTGGGCTGGACTCTGGCACTGAGCAGGGGAGCAGGTTGAGGGCCCCAAGCCTCCAGCCCTCACTCCAGAGGCGGCACCTTGAGTGGAATACAGCTTGACCTGTGGGGGAAACTTAAACCCAGGAGTCACCCACATGGGTTTGAATACCAGCACTGCCACTTCCGAAAGAGATGGTCCTCTCCCGGTGACACCAACACTCCAGATCTTAGCTTTGTCATCTGTAAAATGGGTGAATATTAGTCACCAGATGTTACTGGGAGGAGCAGTGAATATATGTGATGGCTCCCATGGTGGCTTCTGGCACATTCAGGCACCCAGTAATCCCACAGGGTCAGGAGATTCTGAGAAGGAGCTGGAGCAGAAACTCAGTTCCTGTCCTGCGGGGCTCACAGGGTAAAGGGGCAGTGAGGAGACTTCCAGGAAGAGGAAAGGGACATCTGGGACAACCCCACAGCCTCTCAGCTGCATGTGGCTCAGCTGAGGGTGATGGCTGGGTGCAGCGTGCTCCACCTTGGCATCCTGGACCAGAGCTGGGGGCGTGCGAGGCCAACTTGGAGATTTCCAGGCCCTCAGGAGCTTGGGCAGCTGGGGCAGAAACACGCAGAGTTGCAGAGTGTCCTGCTCTGATCCATGAGCTACAGACCCCTGGGCGGTTCAGAGGCCAGGCAGGGAAGGAGGTCAGCCCTGGGCACTCCCTGACGACCCTAACAGGCGTGGTGGGGGCGCAAAGGGTGAGGAACTCGTAATAGTTTCCAGGAAGCAGTTGCAGTTCAACCATAGGGAGAACTAAGTCTGGCCACCCCGGGAAGGGCTCCCTGAGCGGGGAGCTTCCAGTCAGTGGTGGGGGGCAGAGCCCTGAGTGTGGCCAGGGAGGTACAGAGGGTGCCTGTCCTGGGAAACAGGTCACATCCTGCCTGAGGGCTCAGAGTTTCCAGAGGGAGAGTAGGAGCCCCTGCTAGTTGTGTGCCTACAGCAAGCTGGCTGGTAAAACAGGATCCCTTGTTGGTAAAACATAACCACTGTGCAGAGTTCAATGCCTGTGAAGTCACTAGCCCAGAGCTCCCATCCGCAGATGGCAGCTGCTCTAGTAGCAACCTTGGCCTGTGAGCCACAGCACATCAGTTCAAGCCCTGGCTCTGCGTCTGGCTGTGTGGCCTCCCACAGGTTTCTGGCCCTCTCTGGGCTGCCCCTTCTCTCTCTGCATCCTGAAAGGGGTTACACAGTCCTTCCTGCTCTGGCCTGCTCCGTGCCCTCTATATTTCAGAAAGATCACTGTGCCACTTGTGTGGATGGTAAATGGTAGGAGGTGAGACGAGAGGAACAGCAACAGGAAGATCAGTTTCTGGAGGCAACAGGTGGTAAGTTCAAGGGGTTGGATAGAGCTGTTGGCAATGGGGATGGAGAGAAGACAGAGAACAGAGATATGAAGGGGTAGAATTAGCAGAACTAACCTGAAAATTCACAGAATTCACAGCACTCTGTGAGAGGCATGGAGGAGATAGGGGGGAGTGGGTGGGCAAAGCTGAAGGTGACCCCCAGTTTGTGGCTTGGATCCTGGCAAACAATGGAGCCACTCGGGAAGACAAGACACAGCACAAGGCTGGAAGAGGAGGCTGGATTCAGCTGCAGAGGGTGTGAGTTTGAAGCTTGTGGGCAGCTGGTGTCCAGCAGGTTGTGCCTGTACTGGTCTGGAGCCCCACAGAGAATGTAGGGATGGGGCAGAATGGAACCCCTATCCTGCACACATCTGAGCTTCCTGGGACATGCTCCTCCAGGCCCCCGAGGTTCCTGGGCATCCTGCCGGTAGCTTGACATGTACAAGCTGCCCAGCGTTCCGAGCACACCTCTGCACCCAGTGTGCGCCAAGGCATCTGCAGCTTCAAACGGCCCTTGCAGCCACTTAGCTAAGCCCCAGGGTGCCCACTTGTTTGGTGCCGGAAGAAGGGATGAAATGGGGCCAACATGGTGAATCCTTGTGGGTGAAGCCCTGTCTCTGTAGAGGCCTCTTTGGCCTCTCACACTCAGCAGAAGGAGACCTATGAAACGACTCTCTACGCCCACATAGAAAGACTATTTCTGGAACTAAAGAACAAGGAATGTGGCAGGGTGTTGAGGATCAAAGGAGGGCTGGCCTGGTTCCTGGCAGCCTCCCGGAGACCAAGCACCGCTGAATGGCCAGCTGAGCCAGGGGGCGGGTCTGCCCCGTGGGAGGGGCCCCTTGCCAGTCACCGCCATCCTGCCGTCCTTCCGTGCTTCCCGTAGTGAACCAACCGCCTGAGAGGTACTGAGCTCCCCGTTGTGGTAGGTAGTCCCAGCTGGCACTGGAGGGCAGCCTTCAGAGAGATTGCAGAGGAGCTCCCAGCCTTAGCAAGTGGGTGGGCCAAAAGCTCACAGGCTAAATTTCCACCAGAATTAGTCATTCTATGAACCTAATTCATCCAGAGTTGCTGAGTAGAAGTTTCCACTTTTCATACGGATTTACCCTCCTAGGGGTCCCTCCTTTCCTATGCTAACCCACCCACCTCCCCTCCCAGCTAATTAATAATACTCCTCCCAGTTAACCACAGGCGTCCCCGCCAGGTGAGACCTGAGGCTGAATGGTTCCACAGGCCAGAGCTTTCCCCACTCGAAAGGGCATAAGAACACCTTGAGAACCCGATCCAGCTGGTCTGGCGCAGGACCTGAGATTCTGCATTTCCCACAAGCCCCCAGGTGCTGCTTCTGCTGGTCCTGGGACCGCCTTGGGAGAATCAGGCTGTAGCTGCTAGTGAGACCTGGCAGCATCCTGTGAGGAGGTGGGATGGAAGGTGAGCATCAAGAAGGCCCCTGCATGGGAACTTCAAAGGCACGGACTCGGTTCCTTCTGAAGCAGCCTGAGTCCAGCCCCACCCCTCGCTGTGAGGCCATTCCTCACCTCCCCTGCTTGAGAAGCGTAAACCTGCTCTAAGAGAGCAGCTCCTCCGTGGCCTGGGTACCCTCGGCCACTTCCCCCTGCCCCCCACCTGCCCCTGGTGACTGCTTCTGCCCAGAGGAGCTCTTGGGGTGGCCAAGGCCCCATACACCAGGGCTCACTCCAGGCGCTGGCCTAGCCCAGCCGGGGCCCTAGACAGGAGTCACCTTCTCCCCACCCTCAGCTGGCCATGGAAGTAGCACTCTGCAGAGCCCTTCACTGGGAACCAGAAGCCCTCGGCCTCTGGCCCTGCCCCCTGAGCCTCAGTTTCCCTATCTATAATGTGGGGGTGACCTGAAGGCTCTATTGGAAGTGGCACTGCCCCCACCAATTCAGGCTTCTTGGGCTCAGAGCAGG
The DNA here is from genome assembly GCF_040802235.1 of Manis javanica. NCBI lineage: Eukaryota > Metazoa > Chordata > Mammalia > Pholidota > Manidae > Manis > Manis javanica. The sequence goes on from NC_133156.1 coordinate 227,355,416, forward strand.
TGGGGCAGGGGTCATGGAGAAAAGAGGGTGGCAGGGAGGGGTGCCAGGCCACCAGGGCAAGCCAGGCTGGCTCCAGCAGGATGCACATGCCTTCACAGCCTCTCTCTGCACTGAGGGTTCTCAGATATTTTTAGGAAGGTTGGCACCTCCTGGGCTGTGATTCATTAATTCAGCTGACAGAGACCATCATCTTTTGAAATCACGGTGGGGAGCTGAGAAGGCTCCCCAGGGCTGCTGTGTGTGTCAGTGGGGAAGGCACGGGTCACAGTCCTGGCCTTTCTACCCAGAGCTGTCTGGCAGAGAGGGGGTACAGGGAATGAGGTGTGGGGAGAGTGCACAGGCATTTCCAGAGAGGGTCTTGGTGCTCTGGGCAGGGCTCTTTGGCCATGACAAAGCAGGACCTCTTCAGAATGTTCTAAGTACTCTTGAAGGATGTTCCTATGTGTGCATGTCTGCATGTATGTGTGCATGCCTACATGCCTCTGTGTGTGTGTGTGTGTGTGTGTGTGTGTGTGTGTGTGTGTGTGTGTGATGGAGGGAGCCAATGGGGACAATGTGAGACCATGGACCAGCCTTCAGGGTCTTTTGCTCAGTTTCACTAAATCCTTACTGAGAGCCCACTGCAGTCAGGCACTCTGCTGCAAGCCCCATTACTTACTACTCTTTTGTCCATTCATGTATTTATTCTGCACATGTGTTCCAGGTACCTGCTCTGTGCAGCCCTGTCTTGCCAATGGGTTTCAACCCCAGGCAAGTTCACTATGGATTCAATGTGACTAAAGAAATTGACAGCAAAACATTCTTGGGGTGAAAGGTTATACCCAACTTTATTTCCAGGTGGCAGGTCAGTCAGTAAATGCTGTTCACTCAGAGCAAGTCTGCATGCAAGCAAGCCAGTCTCTGCCTCTGGGCCCCTCTGCACAGTCACCCCACACAGCCATCCTCTGGGCCTCTGTCCTCTGCTCTCCTGCAGCCTTGCAGCCCTGCCACTGTGTCATGCCCCGAGCACTGGGTGGAGCTCTTTTTATAGAGTCAACAGCCATGTATTGCTCACAGGTGTGCGGTGAGCCAGTCAACCAGGGCCAGGTGAGAATCCCGGCCACAGGAACTCTCATTTTATCCACAAGCCCCAAGCCAAGTGCTGGGGATGGGCCTCCAGGACCTCAGTGCTGTGGGAGACAGGGATACTGTATGGCCACCATGGGATATGGGGTACATCCCAGAGGAGTGGGCACTTGGCAGGACTCAGAGATGTGACAGAGAAGGGACCACTGGGCAAAAACAGAGGCATGAGGATGGAGCCATATTTACAGCAGAGGAGCCAGCACAGCCGGGACCTGGAGGGGCCTGGAATGCCAGGGGTTGGGGTGTTCTGGCTGCCCTCCATGAGTTCACTGCCTCCCTGCTCCCCCAGCCCAACATGCCTGTCCATGTGCGGATGGAAGAGGCCTCTGCTGTCCACAACATCACTCCCAGGTGCCATGGCACCAGCCTGCAGCCCCATGACTCCAACCTCTACTTTCTCTGCCTCTCCTGTCACCATCACACAACCTCCCTCCTTTGGTGTCCCACTGTCCCCACGGAAGCTTCAGTGTTAAGGAAGAGAATGGCATCATGTGCTCCCTCCGTACAACACTGCCATAGTAGGACTCCCAAAGGGGCCAGGTGGTATAAAGGCAAGAGCCAGGTCTGGGAGCCAGGGTTCTAGTTCTGACTCCAGCATTTTCTGCTGTGTGACCTTGGATAAGTCCGTTCCCCTCACTGGGCCTATATCCTCTTCTGTTAAATGGGTGTGTATATAAAAATTTCTTTCCTGCCTGCCCAACTGTTAACATGATGGAGGCCAAGGTATTTGATAAACACCAAAACACAGGTCCCTTGTTACTCCTGCAGGACTGCCGTGTGGGGGATTTCAGTGTGCACAGAGCATCCCCTCCCCTCCTCCTCAGTTCATCACTACCATTTGGGCGGGGCACTGCAGCTTCCTCTGGCCTGCCCCTTCCCCCGGTGCTCGTGGCCAGGGTGGGGGAAGAGGTGGGCTGTCCAGCAGACCCTGAGCCGGGCAAGGTAGGGATGGCTATTCCCCAGGCCGAGTGCTGCCCACAAATGGGATTGTATTCACCAGGGTTTGAATTTACTCAGGGCTGAAACTCTCAGGCAGGACAGGGAGGAAGAGGCTCTGCAAGTGGGCAGCTGGCTGCCTGTTGGCCTCTATTTTGTGGAGCTTGAGTTAAGGCAGAAACAGAGCCAGTCACCCCAAGGCTGACCATAGGCCTGGGGCCCCACTTGCCCTCAAGGCTTGCTGGCCCACATGGGCAGCTCTGGCTCCTCTCATTACCCTAAGCCCCTGTCCACCTGCCTTCCTTCCTATTACCATCTCAGCATCTGGCCCCCAGCAATGCCCTGCATTCCTGAGCCAGGTGGGAACCCCTTGGGAAAGCAGGTGACTACCCTGAAGCTCCAGCAGGCACAGAAAGCTGGGCTCCTCCTTAGGCCTCTGAAAACCTGGCCAGCACCCTCCCACCTCTGGTCCTTTCTCAGAAGGACCCAAGCCTTCCCCGGAGAGCCTTTGGGTCCAGGTGGTAGACCGAGCATGGCTTTACTCCCTCCTTCCCCTTCCCACGGAAATGCCTGTAGGAATGTACAAGCATAGAAAACCCCTTTCAACCTGGCAAGTAACTCATGAGTATCAAGGGAGTGTGTTGGCTTTCTGGAAAGCGGGAAGAGAATTATACTGAACCAGACAAGAAAGTTACGACCTAAAAGTGGCTGGGGAGAGATCAGCGGCTCCACAGAAGGCCAGGCAGGCAGCCCACCCTCATCTATTAGAGTTTCAGAAAGTAAAAACCAAGAAAATGAGAAAATAACCCATCCTGAAGGCATGGATCTTCAGTCTGAAAGGCAGGGTACCCTGGAACACCCAGATGAAATTTCAGAAGGCCAGCGATGAGAAATTCTTGGCTTCCAGAACAGTGAAAAACAGGTCACCTGCAAGGAGTGGAAAATCAGATTAGCTTCCGAATGCGTATGGCTCACATAGATGCTGGATGTCACTGCTCCAGAGGGCAAATGATTTTGCAACTTTCATCTTATAATGAGACAAACTATGAATTAAATACCCTTTCAGACAAAGATTTTTGGAGAGTGTACTACAAACAAAACAAAAAAGGAATCTAATAGAAGAGGATGGGGTAGAAGGAAGTGTGGAACTAAGCATGTGGTGCCCGGAGAGGGAATCCCAGCCGGGGGCTCACGTGACCCCAGCAAGCTGATTGTCCACCTGAGACCTTTCCACAAACAGTATGACTAAAAGTCCTGGTGTGTCTAAGGATATGGAAAAGAAGAGGAAGAGTGTGTTTCTTTTTTGAATCAGAAAAAGGCAGAAGAGACAGCCAGGAAAAAAATTAAACCAGGCAAGAAGTCGTAGGGCAACTAGGTGTGCAGCCAGCTGAAATGCGACAATGGATGTGTTTGAGAGCTGAGGCACAGAAGGTAAGAGGATCCCTGTGACTTTAAGGTTCATGGCGCCCTTCTCCAGGCAATGTAGGTTTTATGGCTTGGAAATACGATGACTTCTCTAAGGGGCCAACTTGGACAATGTTTATGTAATCATCTTATTGCAGAAGCTCTGTTGAAATCAACCCATAAACAAAACCCAGAAGTCATAATTATTGAATAGCCTACAAGTATTATAACCTTGATCATGTAAAAGAATTTGGTAGAGGGAGCACGGGAAGATGGCAGCATGAGTAGTTCAGAGAAAATCTCCTCCCCAAAATATATATATTTATGAAAATACAATAAATACAACTATTTCTAAAAGAGACACCAGTGGATGCAATACAACAGCCAGGATACATCTACACCTGCAAGAACTCAGCATCACACGAAGGGAGTAAGATACAAGCCGCGGCCAGGCAGGACCTGAATGCTCCCCCACCCCAAAGCCCGGTGGGAAGAAAGGAGTCAGAAAGGGAGGGAGTGAAAGCACAGCACTGCTAAACAACCAGCTCTAGAAATCCACATGGAACGCAGACACAAGGTGCACGGGGTACTGGATATTAGAGAAACGGAAAAGCAAAACCTGGGGGCAGGTCCCCGTAACTGGCGCCCCTGAGACAAAAGAAAAGCGAGTGCTTTCTGCAAGTCTTAAAGAGACAGAGACAGGGACCCCATAGCTGGACGAAGTTGTCCCGGCAGCTGGGAATACCGGGGAAACTTAGGCGCCTAAACGGAGGCAGTGCAGCTCTGAAGCCCTTCACAGGACTAGGCAGCCTGCCAGTCATTCCTCCAACTGGCGCGGACCCCGACACACAGGCCCAGTAGCAGGTGAGTGGGAGCGCATGCCAGGGGCGGAAGCGCTAGAAGGAACCAAGAGCAGATCCGTGCGCCACAGGGCTAGCCCACAGTGGTGCAACTGAACAGCCCGGGTGCGGCTCGCGCACACCGGCGGCAGTGAAGCCAGAGCCCAGTAGAAGCCTGCACGGAAAAGCCCCGTGCACACCAGCAGCAGAGCCAGAGGGAGCAGGCGCGCTCCCAGGAGCTGACCAGAATCCCAGCCCAATGCACAGCTGCCCAGGCCAGACCCAAAGGTCGCTGCTGCCACACAGCTGCCCGGCAGGGTCACCACTAGCAGGGAGGAGAACATCTGGCATGCCTGCCACTCCCCGCAGGGCTCTGCACTGCTCTGACAGATACCTCGCCCACAGCAGCTTAGGAGGTTAACCCGGTGGCTGCTCCAGGAGTGCAGGTAGCCATCACAGGCAGCGGAGAAGAGCAAGGCATCCAGCAAGCAGGAAAGGACTTTCTTCTCCCAGCTGACACGCCCGCAACCTGCTTACAGCCACCACGATCACCATGAAAAGGCAAAAAAATCTGGTCCAGACCAAAATAGTTACACCTGAGAAAGGATCTGCAGAGGCAGACCTAACCACTCTCCCTGAAAAAGAATTCAAAATAAAAATCATAAACATGCTGACAGAGCTGCAGAGAAATATGCAAGAGCTAAGGGATGAAGTCCGGAGGGAGATTACAGACATCCAGAGGGAGATTACAGACGTTGAAGAGAGATTACAGAAGTGAAACAAACTCTGGAAGGATTTATAAGCAGAATGGATAAGATGCAAGAGGCCATTGATGGAATAGAAACCAGAGAACAGGAACACATAGAAGCTGATGCAGAGAGAGATAAAAGGATCTTCAGGAATGAAACAATATTAAGAGAACTGTGTGACCCATCCAAAAGGAACAATATCCACATTATAGGGGTACTAGAGGAAGAAAAGAGAGAAAAAGGGATAGAAAGTGTCTTTGAAGAAATAATTGCTGAGAACTTCCCCAAACTGGGGGAGGAAATAGTTGCTCAGACTACAGAGGCACACAGAACTCCCGAGAGACGGGATCCAAAGAGGTCAACACCAAGACACATAATAATTAAAATGGCAAAGATCAAGGACAGGGACAGAGTATTAAAGGCAGCCAGAGAGAGTAAAAAGGTCACCTACAAAGGAAAACCCATCAGGCTATCATCAGACTTCTCAACAGAAACCTTACAGGCCAGAAGAGAATGGCATGATATATTTAATGCAATGAAACAGAAGGGCCTTGAACCAAGGACACTGTATCCAGCATGATTATCATTTAAATATGAAGGAGGGATTAAACAATTCCCAGACAAGCAAAAGTTGAGGGAATTTGCCTCCCACAAACCACCTCTACAGGGTATCTTAGAGGGACTGCTCTAGATGGGAGCACTCCTAAAAAGAGTACAGAACAAAACACCCAACATATGAAGAATGGAGGAGGAGGAAAAAGAAGGTAAAGAAGTAATCATCAGACTGTGTTTACAACAGCTCAATAAGCGAGTGAGGTCAGACAGTAAGGTAGTAAGCTAACCTTGAACCTTTGGTAACCACAAATCTAAAGCCTGCAATGGCAATAAGTACATATCTTTCAATAATCACCCTAAATGTAAATGGACTGAATGCACCAATCAAAAGACACAGAGTAATAGAATGGATAAAAAAGCAAGACCCATCTATATGCTGCTTACAAGAGGCTCACCTCAAACCCAAAGACATGCACAGATTAAAAGTCAAGGGATGGAAAAAATATTTCATGCAAACAGGGAGAAAAAAGCAAGTGTTGCAATACTAGTATCAGACAAAATAGACCTCAAAATAAAGAAAGTAACAAGAGATGAAGAAGGACATTACATAATGATAAAGGGCTCAGTCCAACAAGAGGATATAACCATTATAAACATATATGCACCCAATATAGGAGCACCAACATATGTGAAACAAATACTAACAGAATTAAAGGAGGAAATAGAATGCAATGCATTCATTTTGGGAGACTTTAACACACCACTCACCCCAAAGAACAGATCCACCAGACAGAAAATAAGTAAGGACACAGAAGCACTGAACAACACGCTAGAACAGATGGACCTAATAGACATCTATAGAACTCTACATCCAAAAGCAACAGGATACACATTCTTCTCAAGTGTATCCTTGGAACAGTCTCCAGAATAGACCACATACTAGGCCACAAAAAGAACCTCAGTAAATTCCAAAAGATTGAAATCCTACCAACCAACTTTTCAGACCACAAAGGTATAAAACTAGAAATAAATTGTGCAAAGAAAGCAAAAAGGCTCACAAACACATGGAGGTTTAACAACATGCTCCTAAATAATCAATGAATCAAAGACCAAATTAAAACGGAGATCCAGCAATACATGGAAACAAATGACAACAACAACACAAAGCCCCAACTTCTGTGGGACGCAGCAAAAGCAGTCTTAAGAGGAAAGTATATAGCAATCCAGGCATATTTAAAGAAGGAAGAACAATCCCAAATGAATAGTCTAATGTCACAATTATCAAAATTGGAAAAAGAAGAACAAATGAGGCCTAAGGTCAGCAGACAGAGGGACATAATAAAGATCAGAGAAGAAATAAACAAAATTGAGAAGAATAAAACAATAGAAAAAATCAATGAAACCAAGAGCTGGTTCTTCAAGAAAATAAACAAAATAGATAAGCCTCTAGCCAGACTTATTAAGAGAAAAAGGGAGTCAACACACATCAACAGAATTAGAAACGAGAAAGGAAAAATCATGATGGACCCCACAGAAATACAAAGAATTATTAGAGAATACTATGAAAACCTATATGCTAACAAGCTGGAAAACCTAGGAGAAATGGACAACTTCTTAGAAAAATACAACCTTCCAAGACTGACCCAGAAAAAACATAAAATCTAAACAGACCAATTACCAGCAACGAAATTGAATCGGTAATCAAAAAACTACCCAAGAACAAAATCCCCAGACCAGATGGATTTACCTCGGAATTTTATCAAGCATACAGAGAAGACATAACACCCATTCTCCTTAAAGTTTTCCAAAAAATAGAAGAGGAGGGAATACTCCCAAACTCATTCTATGAAGCCAACATCACCCTAATACCAAAACCAGGCAAAGACCCCACCAAAAAAGAAAACTACAGACCAATATCCCTGATGAACTTAGATGCAAAAATACTCAACAAAATATTAGCAAACCGAATTCAAAAATACATCAAGAGGATCATACATCATGACCAAGCGGGATTCATCCCAGGGATGCAAGGATGGTACAACATTCAAAAATCCATCAACATCATCCACCACATCAACAAAAAGAAGGACAAAAACCACATGATCATCTCCATAGATGCTGAAAAAGCATTAGACAAAATTCAACATCCATTCATGATAAAAACTCTCAACAAAATGGGCATAGAGGGCAAGTACTTCAACATAATAAAGGCCATATATGATAAACCCACAGCTAACATCATACTGAACAGCGAGAGACTGAAAGCTTTTCCTCTGAGATCGGGAACAAGACAGAGATGCCCACTCTCCCCACTGTTATTCAACATGGTACTGGAGGTCCTAGCCACAGCAATCAGACAAAACAAAGAAATACAAGGAATCCAGATTGGTAAAGAAGAAGTCAAACTGTCACTATTTGCAGATGACATGATATTGTACATAAAAAACCCTAAAGACTCCACTCCAAAACTACTAGAACTAATATCAGAATTCAGCAAAGTTGCAGGATACAAAATTAACACACAGAAATCTGTAGCTTTCCTATACACTAACAATGAACTAATAGAAAGAGAAATCAGGAAAACAATTCCATTCACAATAGCATCAAAAAGAATAAAATACCTAGGAATAAACCTAACCAAGGAAGTGAAAGACCTATACCCTGAAAATAACAAGACACTCTTAAGAGAAATTAAAGAGGTCACTAACAAATGGAAACTCATCCCATGCTCCTGGCTAGGAAGAATTAATATCGTCACAATGGCCATCCTGCCCAAAGCAATATACAGATTCAATGCAATCCCTATCAAATTACCAACAGCATTCTTCAATGAAATAGTTCAAAAATTCATATGGAACCGTCAAAGACCCTGAATAGCCAACACAATCCTGAGAAGGAAGAATAAAGTGGGAGGGATCTCACTCCCCAACTTCAAGCTCTACTACAAAGCCACAGTAATCAAGACAATTTGGTACTGGCACAAGAACAGAGCCACAGACCAATGGAACAGAATAGAGACTCCAGACATTAACCCAAACATATATGGCCAATTAATATACGATAAAGGAGCCATGGACATACAATGGGGAAATGACAGTCTCTTCAGTAGATGGTGCTGGCAAAACTGGACAGCTACATGTAAGAGAATGAAACTGGATCACTGTCTAACCCCATACACAAAAGTAAACTCCAAATGGATCAAAGACCTGAATGTAAGTCATGAAACCATAAAACTCTTAGAAAAAAACACAGGCAAAAATCTCATGGGCATAAACATGAGTGACTTCTTCATGAACATATCTACCCAGGCAAGGGAAACAAAGGCAAAAATGAACAAGTGGGACTATATCAAGCTAAAAAGCTTCTGTACAGCAAAGGACACCATCAATAGAACAAAAAGGTATCCTACAGAATGGGAGAACATATTCATAAATGACAGATCTGATAAAGGATTGACATCCAAAATATATAAAGAGCTCACATGCCTCAACAAACAAAAAGCAATAATCCAATTAAAAAAATGGGCAGAGGAGCTGAATAGACAGTTCTCTAAAGAAGAAATCCAGATGGCCAACAGGCACATGAAAAGATGCTCCACATCGCTAATCATCAGAGAAATGCAAATTAAAACCACAATGAGATATCACCTCACACCAGTAAGGATCGCCATCATCGAAAAGACAAACAACAACAAATGTTGGCGAGGTTGTGGAGAAAGGGGAACCCTCCTACACTGCTGGTGGGAATGTAAACTAGTTCAACCATTGTGGAAAGCAGTATGGAGGTTCCTCAAAAAGCTCAAAATAGGCATACCATATGACCCAGGAATTCCACTTCTAGGAATTTACCCTAAGAATGCAGCAGCCCAGTTTGAAAAAGACAGATGCACCCCTATGTTTATTGCTGCACTGTTTACAATAGCCAAGAAATGGAAGCAACCTAAATGTCCATCAGTAGATGAATGGATAAATAAGATGTGGTACATATACACAATGGAATATTATGCAGCCATAAGAAAAAAACAGATCCTACCATTCACAACAACATGGATGGAGCTAGAGGGTATTATGCTCAGTGAAATAAGCCAAGCGGAGAAGGACAAGTACCAAATGATTTCACTCATATGTGGAGTATAAGAACAAAGGAAAACTGAAGGAACAAAACAGCAGCAGAATTACAGAACCCAAGAATGGACTAATAGTTACCAAAGGGAAAGGGAGTGGGGACGATGGGTGGGAAGGGAGCGATAAGGGTGGGAAAAAGAAAGAGGGCATTACGATTAGCATGTATAGTGTGTGGGGGACACGGGGAGGGCTGCGCAACCCAGAGAAGACAAGTAGTGATTTTACAGCATCTTACTACGCAGATGGACAGTGACTGTGAAGGGGTATGTCTCAGGGCTTGGTGAAAGGGGGAACCTAGTAAACATAATGTTCTTTCTGTAATTGTAGATTAATGATACCAAAATAAATAAATAAATAAATAAAAGAATTTGATAGAATAAAAGAACTTGAAGCTGTATTTGATAAAGTTAAAGAATGTGGTTGTGTAAAATAAGTCAATGTGGGTGCAGAAGGCTGCAGGAGGGTGTTTGGAAGGGGCAGAGCCATTTTCTTCTCACAGAGCAGACAGCCCAGAGACACAGCAAGGCTGCTGCAACAGAGCATATCAAGGGTAAAGCATATTACTTAGTGTTATAAGGATAGCTAATAAAAGAAGTAAAAACAAACAAATTTCGTAGAGGAGGGGAAAACCAAGGTTTAAAGAAATATGCTAAATTGATCACCTTTCACAGCAGGAAGTCAATAGATACTGTCCCAAGTTCACAAGCCATGAAACACAGGTCTAAGCATATTTGGAACTGCAGTGCTAACGACCGGAACTATAAATAAGAAGTGGTTTCCTCTGGGTAGTGGGACTGGGCGTAGTCAAGAGACTTACTTTCTAGGTAACACCATTCTGTCTTCTTCTCGTTTCCATTTCACCTCTGCCTTAGGACTTTGATGGTGAACACACAGCTGTAACATGTTTTTGAGTCTTACAGGGGAAGAGAAGGGAAGGGGAAGGGGCTGGATGGGTGATCAGGTAAGTCTGCAGATGTGGGGTGGAGAAAGGGTTGGAAGCTGGAGGTTCCACTCCTCTCCCGTGGGTGTGTATGGAGGCTCCTTGGGAGCAGGGCACCCACTGTGTTATATCCGAGTCAGGGCTCACAGTAGAGCCCCAAAGAATTTTCATACATGGATAAAAGGTAAAGAAGCAGATAATGTCAATGCTAGGCTCCTCCCACGCACAGAAGGAGGAAGGAAGGAAGGTCACTATATGCAAATTCAAGGCTCCCCAGAAGCTCTGCTGGGGCTGGTTGCTCCCTGACCTGAAGCCCCTCCCTGGGCTACTCACCTTCCTTGAGTCCTCAAGGCATGTGAAGGTGCCTGATGCGATCGCCTCTCCATGGGGCTGCTCCTGTAGTCGACGTGGGTTTCATGGCTGTGTGACCTGTGTAGTCACCTGGGCCTTGCACTCAGAAGGGCTGCACACTTGGTGTGATGCTCTGCTGTCACCTTCTTGTAACCATTAATTTCTGAATAAAGGACTTCCATTTTCACTGTGCACTGAGCCCTGCAAATTATGTTGCTGGTCCCGTCTGCAGTCCTATAACTGGTCTGGCATCCTAAGCCTTGGCCCACGCCCCAGGCCTTGGGCTCACCCAACAGAGATGCAAAAACAAGGCACACAAGGGCCTTGGTTTAAAGGCACTCCTAACCTAGAATGGAGAGAAAATCAAGAATAAAGCAAAATATGATGATTACACCACAGGGAGCTCAGTGGGATATTGGGCATAAAGACGCATGCAGAGAAGGTGGGGCAGAGCGCAGTTCGCTCTGTAGGCCCACGATGAGCACCCAGTAGATCTCAGGCTGAGAGAGGGGACGCATGTCAGGAATGGGCATGGTTGCACCGGAGCGCTCAGGGCAGGCTGGGAACATCAAGGTGTTCTTGGCTGAAGCAAAGGGTGCTGGGCTGGAGAGAAGCAAGAAAGGAGGCTGCAGGGGCTCCAGGGCCACGTCTGCAAGTTGGAACTGTGTCCTACAGGGTTTCAAGTAGGGGAGGGAAGCGAAGAGATTTCTGTTCTAGACGGATCACTATAAGGTAAATGAAATCTAGACGGCGACTCGAGCTAAGCATTCTCCATTTATACAAGGAAGACAAGCCCTGTCCCAAACTGTATCTGAGCTTTTGCTAAGCTTCATGGGTGTTTGTGGGGAGTGATACATGGATGCCCTGTGAAGATTTCTGAACACACTGAAGTGAGTTCACATGCTTGTGTGAATGTGCTCTGGCAGCAAGTGTCAGTTTTGGGATGCATCTCTGAGGAGTGTTAGGAGATGATTCCTCTTGGAGCTCATGTTCCTGCACACTCTGCAAAGGGAGGCCCTGATGCCCCTTTGCTCTGGGCGCTGCATGTTGTAGAGCCAACAGCCTTGGTGCACAGAATCAGCATCTCCCTCCAGAGCAAAGGGCAGATATGTTTCCTGCTCTCTAAGACTCCAGGGTCCTAAGCTCAGAGTTCCTGCCATATAATGTAACCCACTGCATGCAGGGTGACATCTAATCCTCCTCAGGGCACCCTGTGGGAATTAGGGCTCCAGAAGCTGGCAGCAAAATGCTGTTACTCTGGCGACTGTGATTGTGTTAGAAATAAACTGTCCTTCAGCCCTAACCCAGGAATCTTGTTTTTTTACCAGCATCTGCGGAACTGTGACGGGCTAGCTCAATAGCTTGCAAGTGGGGGAAAATCTCAGACCATTCACAGCTCTTGACAACATGTAAATATGTGTGTCTCGGTGAATCTGGCTTTAACCAGATTTGTGTGTATATGTGAGGATTAGAGGGTTAGAGTGTCTCTGGGAAAAGGGTGTTTCAGAGTTTGTACATAGTGGGAAACCAGCCTTTGGCTATTTGAGTCTGTACAAGAAAACTATGGCATGTATTTAATGTGGGACTATCCCAGCTCTCCTCATTGAAAGGAAGGAAGGAGATGGGGACTAAGGACCATGGAGAGACAGATGGCCCCCTCCTCCACCCAGCCACCTGCCCCCTGGGCTTCTAGAGACCACTGAGGAGCACGGGATTTCCCCTGGCAGGACTGTAGCGGCCACAGGAAGAGGCCTACAGAGGACCATCAGGTAGGAAAAGTAGCTGAACTCTTAGAAGGGATCCCTGCTTTGTGAAACAAGTTCTTCCCTAATCTATCATAAACTCACCAACTTCTACAACATTCCAAACCTCTGTCAATGCCTGGCCCATCATGGGTCAGCTGAATCCCAATCAGGGTCATAAGCCTCAGCATTATGTTTTTTTAAATCACTCTTGGTGTTTCTTCTCTAGCAGCAAAGCTTGAGAACCTCCCCTCTAAAGTGCCTATTATCTCTTTCCAGCCAGGAAAATGGGACAGAGCATTTATCAATTAACGTTCACATCACGTGGTTACTACAGGAGCCTGAGTCCATCCCCGAGGGATACCATTTGAGGCCTCCTTCCATTTCCAATTATTTTGCTTGAATCTCTGGATTGATTCAGTGGGCTTGGTAGAAAGGAAGGGACGGTAGAAAAGAAGTAACACCTGGGTATTTACTGCTCTGAGCACAGCCTGGACGCTTTGCCTGCAGTATCCCCTCTCCCTCCTCAAGTAATGTGGCCAGTACTATTACCCTATTTGGGAGGAGAAAGCTGAGGTCCAGAGGAGCTTGGCCCAAGTTTACAGAGAGGAAGAGCCCAGCAAGTGCCAGAAGGTACTGACTGTGCTGCAGTTAAAAACCGCACGGGCTCTCCAGGGAAGGTGGGAGCACGGGGAACTGGCAGGACGAGGGGGAGTAGACATTCTGAGCAGTAGGCAAGCTGGTGTCCCAAGCCTGCAATGGACCGAGCCAGCTGCTCTCCAGGCTGTAATTACTCCTGCACATTCCTCTGCATCATCTAGAGATCAAACTACCCCCATTCCCATATGCACACCACCCCTGAAACCCATAGATGGGGCCATCCTGGCAGGTCAGCTCAAAGCAGCTGAGGAAACCTGGCCAGGGCACAAGGGCCTTGTCACCTGCCCCCAGCTTCTTACCAGCTCCTCCCAGGTCTTCTAATGAACATGCCGGCAGCCCTGCACACCATCTGTTGAAGGCCACGGAAGAGCTGAGGTCCGATCTAGCCTGCCTGAGCCACATCAAAATCAATTAAAAATGAGAGATAAGCCTCTTCTTTCCTATTGAAAAATCCACAGGAGCGAGAGAAAGACACACACAGCCCATCAATCATCCAAGCCCCTGATCTCCTTGGTTTTTTTTTTTCTAAACTGCTGAGGAGCAGTGGGCTGAGCAGGAAGATGTTGTGATGGGCCCTGGCCCGCAGCTCCCAGGCGGGATCTCGGCTGCCAACAGAACATGCCTGCTTTCCTGTGGCAGTGCCCACCTGGCCAGCCTGACAGCCCAGCACGCTGGCCAGACGGAGTGAGCAGCGACGGCCCGGGCAGCGTCCAGAAGCCTGTCCTCGGAGCCATGTCCACAGGCCTGACACACACTCCCCTTCCACTCCTGGACCCAGTTTTTAGACTCAGGGAAACCATGAAGTCCAGGCTTGTCTTAGCAGTCTGTGGAGAGCTGGGAAGAATGAAGCCTCTCTCTTGTTCCTCTTTGGAGAATTTTCACTGCTGTGATAATTCTTGTGAAGCTGCATTTCCTTATTTTCCAAGGAAAAATGTGTGTGTGTTGTGTGTGTGTGTCCGTGTGTGTGTGTGTGTGTGTGTGTGTGTGTTATGTGCTGGGACCTGTACCCACACAGAACCTAGCACGTTCTCAGGCACTGTGTAAACATTTGTCAAATGAATACAAAATGAGGCTAAAATGCATCTGCCATCCACCAGTTATAACCAATCAAACGGCATTTGGTGCCAGTGTTTGGTATTTCTAATCTTAACCTTATCAATTGAACTTCTTTGCTTATTTATTGATTTAACTGGTGGTCAGGTCTTTGGTGGGCCTCTTAACACACCAAGTGTTCATGTAGGTGCACCCGGCCCTAGCACACTGCCATGCCCAGGTTGGCAGGCTTCCTGGAGCACGTGGGCATGACCCTAGCCTGCAGGGATGAGTGGACTTGGTTAGGCAAGTCTGAAGGGGAGAGCATAACAGATCGTAACTGGCAAGAAAAGGAATCCGGACTTGCTCAGCAGGGGGCATTCTTGTTTATCCTGCAGATGGCCAGCCCACACCCAAGTGACTGCTTTATACTCTCCCCTGGACAGGACCCTGCAGGGTAGGTTTAACGGGACAATGAGGGTGTCTTGATGCAGAGCCATTAGGGTATTCCAACACGGAGGCAATAATTGGATTTAGAATACAATTCTTCTCAGCAATTTAGAAGGCTATTGATTCCAGTGCATAATTATTTCAAGTAATTGAAACACTTTGCAGTTCATTCAGTTAGGAGCTCAACCTGTAATGTGAGCTGTTAAATTATGTGCAAAGGCCGAGGCTTCAGTAATGATCCCTCTGGACCAAGGGTGTGTGCTGACCCTCCTAAGAAACCATAGGATGCACTTCCTAGTAGGGCGGGGTTTTTCCCTGCTTCTAAAGGCTCAGGTGTGTAAAGAGCCAGCCTGTTGGAACGAGATTGTCCATTAAAGGGGTTCAAGCTCCGATGATTTGCTGCTTTGCGTGGTTCTGAGAAAACTCAACTGACTGGGTGCAGAGCCCTCAGGGCAGGGCAGATGTTTCAAATGCCAGGCTGGTGGTAAAGTAGAAGGGCCTTAAACACCAACTCAGAGATTGGGGGCCTGGAGTCTGGGGTCCTTAAACCTACTCTGTGGCTTTTGAACCCAGAGCACTTTGTTCATTTATATTTTTTCATTTGACAAATACCTACCATGTCCTTTCTTTCAAGGCCTTTGGAAGGAGTGGCCTTAAAAATATGGAACAACCAGAATGACATGGGCAACAGTGATCAGAATGATAAACTGACCACTCAGAACAGACACTGTGTGTAAATGACCAACACATTCCAAATTGCACAAGCGAGCTCAGCCCTGGCGATAGTGGCCCAGCTGAGAGCACAGTGTTCTGGTGGGCGTGGTGAGACAGGTCGGTGGGGCTCCACACATGAGATGCTTCCAAGCTGAACCTTGCAGGACCAGAGGAGGAAAGGAAGGACTCAAGCATTCCAGACACAGGACAAAAATCCCATAATCCAGAGAGCCCCTAGGACTTCAGGAACCTTCCAGTAGCTGAGCAAGGCTGGTGGGAAGTAGCCATGCTGGAAGGGACCAGACCATGAAGGACTTTGCATGATTTAATACTGTTTTGAGATTTGATTACTCAGGTTCATTTGGGACAGTTGAAGGATTTTTTAATCAGGGGGAAATGGGACCAAACTATCTTTCTAGTGTTTTTAGAAAGATGAGTGTCTAAATTCTAATTAACCACTGAGGGTAAGGGGCCAGACAGAAGGTGACCAGGAATTCCCCAAGTGAGAGAAGTCAAGCCCGAGTCTAGAAGAGCTGCTCTCAGGTGTACCTTCGTGTATAGCACGGGGGTTCTCCTAATGCTTGTTTGCTTCATGCAGGACATTTGTCAGCCTGCAAACAAGAAGTGATGCTTCTGTAGGTATTACAGCCCAGGAAGTGGTTTCATGAACAGGGCGGATGGGAGTGGCAGGCGGGCTCTCCCGCACGACTACAGCCATTCATGTCTAACGTATGTTTCCCACACAGCTGTACTACCCCACGACATCTTGCTAATGACTCGGCTGCCGGAGAAAGAGGGGCCTGAGAAGGACCCCGGTGGTTAAGGGGCCTCCTTGCTCTCTATCAGCAGTTCCCAAACTTCATAGTCTCTGGACCCCTATTTTATGCTCTTAGAAATTATTGGGGACCCCTAAAGCTTCTGTTTAGGTGAGGTATAACAATCAATGGTTACCATATTAGAAATTAAAACTGAGAAATTTTAAAATTATATATTAATTTTAAAACAATCATAAATCCATTATGTGTTAACATATATATCTTAATGAAAAATAACTATTTTCCAAAACAAAAATATTTAGTGAGAAGGATGGCATTATTGTACAGCTTTGTAAATCTCCAGTGTTTAATAGAAAACAGATGATCATCTCAGCTTTTGCCCTCAGTCCCCTGCAGACTGGGGCACCACACAGATCCCGAAGCACTCCACTTTATCATATGAGAGGAGGAGAGTGAAAAGGGCTAAGTAATATCTTCGTATGGTTATGGAAATAGTTTTACCTCCTGGATGCCCCGAAAAGGTTTCAGGACCCCACAGGTGATGCTCTGGACCTTGTCCTGAGAGATCCATTCTTCAGAAAGAACCAGTTCAACCTCCTAGTCCCTCACTGTTTCCTATAGTGTCATCTGCCCTAAAGACTATGAGCTCTGATGGGACAGGGGCTGGGTGGAGGCAGGGGCTGGGCGGACCCCTGCACCCAAGTCCCTGATACTGCTGGGCACTCTCTTCATGGCGTGTCAAGCTCACTCGGCCCCTGGTCCACTAGGTACATTTCTCTGGACCTCTCAGGCCAGTTAATTTCCCAGCTATCTGTGGTTAGACGACCTAGAACTCCCTCTCCTCCCCCGACCAAGGCCATTCCTCACCACAGTACCTTCAGTGCAACCTCCTGAATATCTATCTGTCCACCGCTCTCCATGCCCAATGCCACCTGGTTCTGGACACCCCATCCTTCTCCTGGATGGCACGTGCCACAGCTCATCTCCTAAAATCTCCTTACCAGGCTCCACAGGCACTAAACAAACCTTCAAAAACACAGATCTGGCATGTTACTCATTTGTTTAAAACCCTTCAGACACTTCCAAGGCTCGTAAGCTACGCAGCCAGTCCCTTGATGAGGGAGGGCGCCTCTGCCTTTCTAGGCCCACCTGGTGCCTCTCTCCCACAGCGCGCTCACCCCACTGGTCTCCTTTCTGTGTTTGTGCCTCTGACTCCCTCCCAACCCAGGGCCTTGGCTCAAGCTGCTTGTCTATGTGGAGAGCTCTCCCCCACCTTGACCTGTACCTACCCTCCGCCTCAGGTCAGTCATCACTCCTTCCGGAAGCCTTCCCTGACCTCTTGAACTGGATCATTTGCCCCGATGGAGGCCTTTACAGCAATTTTCATAGTTCTAATTGTATAGCTATAGGCATGATTCTTTAATCAATATGTAGTTCTCTACCCAACTATAATGTTCATTGAAGACCAGTGTATTAGCTCTCTATTGAGGAACAATTTCCTCAAAACCTAACAGCTTAAAATAGCAAGCATTCCTTATCTCCCAGTTTCTTCCAGTCAGAGGGCTCCTTAGCAGGATGATTCTGGGTCAAGGTTTCTCATGAGGTTGCAGTAAAGAAGTCAGCCAGGGCTACAGTCATCTGAAGGCTAGACTGGGGCTAGAAGACGCACTTCCGAGGTGGCTGCCGGCCCTCTCCACAGGGCCGCTTGGTGTCCTAACAGCGTGGCCGCTGGCCTCCCTCAGAGAACAAGAGATACAGGAAAGCAAAGCAGAAGCCACTGTGTCTCTTATGACATGGCTTCAGACCTCCTGCTCCACCATTTCCACAATATTCTACTGATTACAATGCGGGAGCTCTCGTCAGTGTAGGAGAGGGCTGCCTAAGTACATGACTACAAACAAGGAGGCAGGGGGCGCTGGGGGCCGTCTTGAAGGCTGTCTGCCTCATGGGGGAATCCCATGTCCTTGCTCACTTTTATATCTTCAGCGCCTGGCATATCGTAGATACTCAAATAATAGCTTTTGAATTAATGAAAGAGTAAGTGAAATAAACAGTCAGTGAGGATGGGTACGGTGAGTCTGCCCACCCCCCTTAGGATGTCCATCAAATTCTCCGAGACAGTTCAGTCCTGACCTTGCCTTGCCTTGCTGACCCCAGAGGGGTAAGGAAACATAGACCACAGTCCAGCCCATAGTCAGCTGAGGCCTCAGAGGTGCACTTTCTGAGGGTGCTGTCAGCTGGTCATTCCTCAGAAACTTAGGTCAGAGGAGCAGCAATTAAGAGAATTGGGAAATGGTGGTTTTGCCGTATTCACTTCCAGGTCAACTGCCCTCCAGTTGGCCTGCAGCAAGGGTGGGGCAAGCTGCACAGACAGCTCTGTCAGGTGCCTATTTTTAGTGGCTCTACTGGGTTACAAAGCTGCATCACCAAGGAGTGAGGGAAAGCAGCTGACCCTCCCACCTGCAATCTTGGCATCTCCCCAAATGTGTCTGCCACCGGAACACGGCTCTTCAATAATGCATGGGACTATTAGCACCAAGCTGGGGACAGCTTGCTCCCTCCCTGCGATCAAAGCTGCTGCCTGCGAGCTGAGTTGGTGATCAGATTTCACGGGCGCCTTATAACTGCTGCCCCTCCATATGAGATTAGAACGGGCTGTTTCGTGTCCAAGGATGAAAGCAGCAAGGATTTGGGAAAAAATCCGGCTTCCCAGAGAAATCAAAACACTTCCATTTCATTACAAATGGATGCATGACACAGCTAATAGCTCCTCTGAGAAGGAGCGCTGCAGGACCAGCTGTCTACATTGTCAGCAACTCTTGGATACTGTGTAAAACATGTGAAGTGCAGGATCAGGGAAGTCACTTTATTTCCTTATGTTCACAGCATCTGTCAAACCATAGGGACCTGTTTCAGATTCTTAGGAGATTCACTTCTGTCCTGCAGCATTACAAGGGATGAAACAATCCCCTTGGAAGTGACTGGGTGGTCAAAGTGGGAACTACTGAGAAGGGGGTGGCTGCAGCCAGCAGCTGACATAATATTAATAGTTCCTCACTATTGTGCACAATCCTATGTCCAGCACTTTGCATACAGTACCTCTAATCCTTGCAGCAGCTGGCAGTGTATTATTAGATCTTGCTACAGTGAAGAAACTGAGGATCAGAGAGCTTGAGTGATTTGCTCAAGGCTACCCAGTTAAGAAGTGCTGGAGCCCAGAGTGGGGCCCCAGGCCCTGTCCAGGCTACTCCAGCAAATTTCCTCCAAAAGCAAAGCCAAAGCCAATAGCAAAAAGGAGAGTTCCTGGAGAAGCAGGCCTTTTCAGTCACATGTGAAATGTGGAGCATTTATCCACCACCACTGTGGCCCTAGTTAAAGTGCAAGACACAGAGGGGAAGTCCACATGCTCCTGACCTGGTGGTGGGCAGTGCAGCCCTGGGTCCCACCAAATGCCCTTTGATAGCACTGCCTGCACTCAAGCCTGCCTGGCATCTCATCTAAATTCTTCCTGAGGAAATGTAAATAGCTGTTGGTTTAGAGATGTCCAGGGCCCTCCTGCCCTCAGCATGACTGGCAGCTCCCTTTCTGCCTGCAGTGAGAGCACTTTTCCACACTGGGCCATAGAGCAGACCCCATCCTTCTCAACCACCTGTCACCCTTCTCACCAGGAGGTGAGTGTCCTGGCTGCTTCCCCACACTTCCTCCTGTGCACGCTCCTACCTCTCCTTGCTCTTACGGGCTCAATCTATTGAACCCAGACATCACTGTGCCCACAGACGATGCCCATCAGAGCACCTGTGACTCAGTGTCCCAGGGCTGGCATGGCGCCTCAGGGTGCGCTGGGCACTGGCCATTTCCGCTCAGCTCAGTTGTCTACCTCCTGGATGGCCCCTCTGTCTCTCAGACCCCTCTGCATACCCAACTCAGAGGTCTTTTTTTTAAGTTATACTTTTTATTTTGATGTGATATATTACAGATTCACATGTAATTGTAAAAAATAATAGAAATCTTGGGTAGTCTTTACCCTGTCTCTCCCAGTGGTAACATCTTGCAGCTACAGCCCCACAACAGGACATTGAGATACTGAGGCCAATGCCGTCAAAATACAGGAGTTTTCATAGCCACAAGGATCCATCACGTGGCCCTTGTATAGCCACGCCCACTGGCCTCCTACCCTCCCTCACCCCTGGCCACTAAATCCAGGTTTTCTGAGCTCCTCTGTGCTCCAGCCCCAGGTTCCTCAACTTCACTACCAGCCCCTGGCACTCTCCCCAGGCCTCAGTTTCTCACTTACACAGAGGAGTTAAAGTAAAAGCTCCCTGTAGACACTCATCCCAGCCATGGAAAGGCCATTGTGAAATTCTCTAAGCTGCAGCCCAATACCTAAGGCACAAGCAGAGCCACCCCAGGCCGCACAGTACGTTATCCTAAGAAGATAAGATGTATCCTGTCAGGATTCCCAACCTCGGGTCTCCCACCTCTCACAGTCCACCCACTGAGCTGTTCATCTGCAGCTGGATATGTCTGGACGAAGAGCTGCCCTGGTCCACAGCTATCTAGAGATCACAGAGTAATTAGCTTGAGCATGCTTCTGTTTATTCTTCTGCTTTTGAAGCTACTTTGGATTGAAGTAAAAGTTTTGGCTCAGTTTTCAGGAACTGCAAAAGGCTTCTGGGTTCCTGAACACTGCGTCTTATCCCAGGAGCCCCGGCCCTGGGCCACTGTGCTGTGAGGATTAGATCAAGCAATTAGCAATTAGCTCTGAGGAAAAAAGTGTAAGTAAGCAGACATCCCTTTACTGAATGTCAATTATTCCTCCTGGTAAACATTAATTGGCTCAGGTTGCCTCCAGCCATGACAAGAAGGAATCTTGTCCGCGAGAGGACTGGAGTAATGTTAAGACAGAGCCCCAGCGCAAACCTCCTCTGGGGCACTGCGTGAGCTGGGCACAGGCCTCAGCCTCCGTTCCCTGTGGAGAGGGGCTTGATGCAGAGCGTTCCAGGGTGTGGCTGCTGGTGGTGCTCGTGACACAGACAGTCCGAGTCACCTGCCCTAATGAAGGGACCCGTGGCTCTGACCGTGGCGATGTTTACCTTACACTGTGCAGAGGAGTTTGGAGCTTACACCGTGCAGAGGGTGTTTGATGTCTAATAAATCCCTTCAAACCAGTGCACTGGGCTATCGAGATCTGCCTGCAGGTAACCTGGCACATCTGCCAGGTCGTCACACCACACTGAGCATGCCTGGAGCACACCTCACAGGCACTGCCCGCTCCCCTGCACTGGGGCCGGGTGCCTTCTCACGTGCTGTTTCATGTTATCCTCATGATCTTCCTTCCTTCCCGGTGAGGAAATATACTCATGTGACCTCCCCAAAGTCACATGACCTGTGCTCAGGAATGGGATTCAGACCAGGTCTGCTTGACCCATTGCAGGCCTGACCCAGTTTCACCTCAGCTGCTCCTTTTGTCAGGGACTTCACTCAGCCGGGCTCCCCTTCAGTACTCAAGATAAAAAAAAAATCAGTCCTTCAAGTCTCAGTCAAATGCCCCTTCCTCCAGGAAGCCCGCCCAGTCTATTTAGCTGTGCCAAACTTCTCTCTCTGCACCATGTAACCCTTTGTTTGCCGCCTTCTCTGGCCCTTTCACACCTATTGCTGGACTTTGCCACCTTTACACCTAAGAGGGCCACAAAGAGTGTCTGAGTCCAGACACTGCCCGGCCCCTTATTTGCTGAATGAATAAGCGAGGGAGGCCGTGGTCTGGCTCACCCTTCCCCAAAGCCAAAGACAAGGAATTAAGGTAAAGGACCTTAAACCATTGATCTCCTTAGTCTCCAGAAAGATTCCAACAGAGGGATCACTGAATGAAATTACTGGAGAAGGAAGGAGAGCACACGACCCAGGTGTGCTTATCAACAAAGGGCTCTGAAGCCAGAAAGGCAGCGGAGGGGCAGGGAGGGTGGCCCTGGGCCTTTGCAATGCTCTGCGCAGCTACCCATCCTGCAAACTGCCACTCTAGCCTGCTTCCTCAGGCCTGCCCACGTACTGCTCTCAGCTCAGGCACGGACCTGGGCATTGTCTCTAGTAGACCCCCTTGTCTCTGCTAGAGTTGTTCCAAGAGTGCGCAAGTTGACAGTTTTCTGGGATTTCAAAGAATAAATGTGGCAGTGGTCACTGTTTTCTAGATCACTCAGTGTTTTACTGGAAACACACTGGCCTTTTTGTACAATCACAGCCTGCACCCTCAGAATGTTCTAGGCTCACCCTCCTCTCTGGCCTGTGGGGTGGGACTCAGAATAGAGGCCATACTCAGAGCAGCAAGATAGGTCCGGGCCTGGACCAGGGCCTTGAGCTATGAGACCTGCCATCCCAAGTCAAGACTCAGTGATGAGCAGCAGCCTGGGCTGGTCTCCAGCCGGGACTGCCCCCATGTGGCTCATTGGTCCACACCATGGACGCCCAAAGCTTGGCCCCAGCCCTGCTCCCCACTACACGCTGAGCCCTGAGCTCAGTGCCGATTATGGCGAGGACCAGCCGGACTCACGGTGCTGACAGGAGCTGCCGCCCCAGGGGAACCACTCGGGGGGCGGTGTGTGGGGCGCCAACTCAGGGTGAGGAAAGGTCACAGCTTTCAGAACAGTCCCCAAGGCCATGCACAGGATGTGTCTGCTAAGGGTCTGGATGATGTGGGGAGACCGAAGCAAGGCCTGGAAGGATGGCCAGATAGGAGGGGGACAGAGGAAGCGTCCACTTCCAGCACCTCTTTAGGATGTGGGTGGTCCCTAAAGTCACAAAATAGTGCCCAAGGAAACCTCATTACAGTGTGGGGGCTGAGGGCAGGAGGCACGCTGAGGAGACCTGGGCTCCACCTTAGGCCCTAGCAACCCCCAAATTCACACGACTTCCCGTGACTTCTCCCCAAGCCCCACCCCTCCGCCCATAGGAGCTCTGGCCTGGCAGGTACATGCCCTGCCTCCTTCCAAAGAATGTCATCACCAAGCGCACCCTCTTTCCTGTCGCTTGATGCTCTTGGAAGCTTAGAATGTTCCTCAGTCTGGACGTTGCCCCCACATGGGGAGCTAGATGTGTCCCACCCCAGCATAGAGAAAAGAAGATGGAATCTGGGTCTATCAGGCATGAGTTTAATCCCTGGTTCTGACTCTTGTAGGCAGTGAGTTCCTTGACCTTTCTCATCCTCAATGCCCTGACTATAAAATGGGCAGAACCACGCACCTTGTCAAGTGTCTGGGATCACAAGAAGAAGGACCTGTGAAGTCTCTGGCACTTTGTTGGCATGCAGTAGGTGCTCACTAAATATTAGTTTGTGGTTTTTCCCCTCCCTGTCCTAACACTTTTTCCCCCAGTAAGTGACTGGAGACAGGAATCCTGCTCTAAGGACCTCTGCCTGCAGCCTTCCCTCAGAGCTCATGGTCAGTCTTCGCTGCATGACCCCTTTATCTAGGAAAGCACATCTCAGGGACATGACGTCCCTGTGCCCAGGCGCATGGTGTTGGTGGAGAGAAGCTGTGGGAGGAGCCATTCTAGAGACAGAAACCAGGATGGGCAGAAGGGGCCCAGGACAGCCTGTTTGTGGCCCTGCCCTTCTGTTCTCCCCTGGTCCCCAGACCCTGGGGAGGGGCCATCTCTCCTGTCTGCCTCCTGCAGTGGGCCTGGCTGAGGGGCAGAGGCAGGCTAGCACAGGCTCACCAGGCCAGGCTGGCAGCCACAGCAGACTCATCTCTGTGCCCTGGGACTCCCTGCAGCCACCACTAGGGAACCTCCCGACTTGAGGACAGAGCCTTTCATTGCCGCCTGCTCCAGTTCAAGAATAAGAGGATACTTTGGGTGGAACCACCAACCCAGGGCAGTGGCTCCTCTCTGCTCCCCTCATGGGGCCTGGGATCATGTTCCAGGTGGCATTCCAGAGCACCTGTGGTCAGCCAGGGTGTGGACACAGCTGGACACTCGGGCAGGAGGGTGGGGCATCCTTGATGTCTTCAGGGCTTGGCCTGACG
Source organism: Manis javanica (assembly GCF_040802235.1). Lineage (NCBI taxonomy): Eukaryota > Metazoa > Chordata > Mammalia > Pholidota > Manidae > Manis > Manis javanica. The sequence goes on from NC_133156.1 coordinate 227,379,828, forward strand.
CCGAGGCTGACAAGGTTTTCTGACAGAGCCTCACAAAAGTCTCGGCCTACATCACTCCTTCACTAGATCTTCCTTGTGCCAGGCCCTGAGTGCGCTCTCAGGAGAGACAGAAGGGAACTCTGACAGCCCCGTGGGAGGTGAGCACGTCAACAAACGAGTGACTGCAGATCGGCCAGTCGCAGATGCTGTGAGAGACCCAGGAGCATAGAGTTTGATGTGGACCTTGAAAACCCAAAGTCGCATATTGTGGAGATGACGACAAAAGGAATGGTGACCCACATGAGCAGAGACCCCACAGCTGGCACTTTGGGGTTGGCCTGCCTGGTCAGCTGGCTGGGGTGGTGGCAGAAGCCGGGCAGTAAAAAGAGGGTGGAAGCTGCAAAAGACCCAGGTGCTGGCTACAGAGTTGCATTTACTTTCTAAGCATCAGGGAGCCATCTCTGATCCGGGAGTGGTGTGAGCAGAGCTGCCTGCAGGAAGAGGCCTTGTGTGCGGGATCTGATGGGGCCAGGCAGCACCAGGACAGGGCCACCAACCCTTTGTCTTCAGCCTGTGGCCTGGTGAGGGTGCAGCCAGACCAATGAGGCCTTGACTGCCTGCTGACCTGCCCACCACAGCCTCCCCACAGGCTCCCCAGGGACCCCACCCTGGCTGCAGAGGGCCCTGCTCCAGCTCAGGGAGGGTGCAAAACACCCTTTGGAGAGCAGAGACCCTGCTGAACTCAGAAAACACTGGAAAACCAGGCAAGCTCACAGAGAAGCTGTTGCTGGGGCTCAGGCGTGGGCTGTGTGCCCACCTCCTGCCTGCCTGCCTTTCCTTCTGGCCAGCTGACAGCCAGCTGCTGCCACCCTGGCCTTTGGGCAGAGCCAGAAGCCAGTGCCACACTGGGGACCCCAGCTCTCCCTGATAGTCCAGCCCACTTTTGTTTTAACTTTTACTTTTGGAATAGTTTTAGATTTACAGACAAGTTGCAAACACTGTACAGGAGTTCCCATTACCCATCACCTGGCTTCCTCTACTGGTAACATTTACTAACCATGGAACATTTGTCACGGCTAAGAGATTAGCACTGGGACAATATTGCTCACTAACCTACAAACTTTATTAGAATTTCACCAGTTTTTCCTTAATGGATATTAATTGTCCTTTTTTCCTGTTCCAGGATGGAATCCAGGTGACCACGTTGCATTTGACTGTCCTGTTTCCTTAGTCTCCTCCCATCTGTGACTGGTTCTCAGGTTTTCTTTACTTGTCATGACCTTGGCGATACACATATGACATAAAATTTGCCATTGTAACCATGACAGTATACAATTCCGTGGCATTAATTTCATTCACAATGTTGTGTACCCGCCCCCACCACCTATTTCCAAAATGTGTTCATCACCCAAACAAACTCTGTAACCGTGAAGCAGTAACTTTCCCCCCAGGTACATCTTGAGAGGCTCAGGGGACCCTCCACCCCCAACCTCAGACCCAGGAAATGGGCCTTGTTCTTGACTAGAATCAGTCCTTCTGGACCCCAGAACTACACAAAGCTGTAGGGGTCGTTCTCTCGTGGTGCCCTAGTGGGCACCCATCCTCAATCCTTAGCAAATTGTGTGTTTGCCAAGGTTGGAGAGGAGTCAAACAGCCCCCACCCACCCCTCTTCTTCTCTGGAAATGGTTCTGCTTTGGCTTTCTAACACAGAGAGACATACCTGAGATACCACCTTCCGTATGCCCACTGAGGGCCCTCTGGCAGGGCCACAAGCAGCCTGTGCTAGCATTTCTCTCCTGGGGGCCAATGTGGGGCTCTCCTGGCAGGGTACCCTTAGCAAAGCTTCCCACTGCCCACCAGCTGCAGCTCTTGTGTCCATCACTGGCTATGTGAGGGGAGCACCATTAATCCTCACTCAGGATGCCCTTCTCAGCAGGCTGGCCCTTGGTATAATTCCATGGTCAAGGGCATGCTGCACACAGGATGGCTTAGAAGCCAGGTATGTGTGGCAAGGGCCTGGTGCCATCAAGATCACCCCCTGCCACCTATAACACTCCTGGAACATCCATGTGCCTGGCTTCCTGACCCAGATGTGGGCACCCTGCACCTTCCTGCCCATTGCCAGACTCCTGTCACCAGGCTCCAGCCACCTGCTGGTCACCTGATGAGACATGCTTGCTGCCCACCACACCTGCTGCCAGGCGTCAAGCCCTGGCCCCACCTGCCCAGATGGACTTCCTCATGTTGCCTCCGCCGCCGCCGCCCACCCATGTCCGGCTCTGGCTGAGGCCTCCTCAGTGGGCATACGGAATGTGTCAGCCCATTATGGCTTCTAAGCTTGGCTGCCAGGGAGGAGCTGCCACATCCTGAGCAGCTTGGCCTTGGTTGGGGAGCGCTGGACCCGGGGCTAAGCCTGCTGACCCCCAGAGCAGGGGATGTGCTACCTGCTCAGCAGAGGGAAAGCCTCCTCACTGCCCAGAGGCTCTCCTGGATCCTGTCTCCTGTGTGCAAGGCTGTTTCTTGCCACTGGGGAGTTAGGCCCCTGGGGCCCCTGCAGTCACAATGCAGGCTTCTGGCAGCACAAAGAGCAGGGTATAGGAACCTGGGCACACATTCCTCTTCAGTGGAGCTTGAATTGAAAGGACCGCAGAGTCAGGAAAAGCACGAATCCCCAAGTGTGTGAAATGTCAAGGTCAGTAACTGCCATCAGGGGCAATGGAAGCACAGAGTGGGGTGGGGCATATTAATAGTAGCAGGTAATGCTTGTTTCAGAGACTGTGCCAGTCATTGTACTATGTGCTTCCCTTGCATTATTCATTCAATAAACATTTACAGGAGGCCAGGTAGGCACCAGGGATACAGAATGAACACTGTCAATATGACTCCTCTACTCACTTCTTTCTTCCTCCAATCTCAAAGGCCAGGTTTCGGATCTCTGGGGTATAAATGAAGAAACTGAAGCTCAGGGAGATGAGTGGGCCCAAGGATGCAAAGGGAGAACATGGCAGAGATTTCCACCCCAAGGCCAGACAGTCCTGAGTATGCGTCTACCTCCCAGATCCCAGGGCCTGTCCACTCCTGTCACACCTTCCAAAGTTCCAGGGACCCTCCTCTGGAACTCTCAGGATGTCACGGCCAATTGTGGGCTGTTCCGTGGAGACGTGCATTGCAACAAGACCACAACACAGAGGACCGCCCCCCACCCCCACCAAGCGCACCACCCTTGCAGTATCTGACCTCGACTCCCTGCCCACTTGCTCTTGAAGGCTATGTTACATGTTTTATTTGGGTTTATGGGAGCTGTATTATACTTTTTCTAGGGCATTTGTTCAGGGTGGAAGGCCCATTTTACAGATGAGGGAACTGCAGCCAGGAAGATAATATAATGACCTCAGCATCGCATAAGCAGGCACAGCTGGGGCCAGAACCTGGGTCCCCTGCTCCCAGCCCAGCCTTCGCTTCAGGACACCAGGCAACCAGCCACATGGGTCTGCCTGCCTTCCTCCTCTTGTTCCCACCCCTCCAGAACTCTGCAGGCATCCACTGCTTCCTGCCCTACCCCCAAGGACATGCTCTCACCTCTCTCCATAAAGTGAATAGCCCGGAGTGGGCTATTCCCAGGGTTGGGGCTAAAGTGGATTCCAGGCTCCAACTGTTTAGACCCTCAGATCAACCTCCGATAGGTGCAGAGGTCAGGCTCCAGAACATATCCCCTGAGGGGTGCCTGCTCCCACCTCAGCCTCAGAGAAAGGGCCCCCCCACTTCCTGTTCGCACCACTCAGAAATAAAAGGGAAAGACCCTTCCAACTGGTATCCATTCTGAAAACAGTTCTATTTTCTGCTCTTTTCCTGTAAAGAATAAACAGCATAAAATTTGAACAGAAGGATGGGAGTGATTTCCATGTGGGCCTCTTACTCAGTGAGATAAGAAATAATTAATTGCCTGGATACTGTGAAGGGATTGTCCTGGAGCAGAAATTGCCAGCTTTCTTGCAGAACCATGCCCCCGGAGATGCCCCAAGAGCTCCTGTAGCTATTGTTCGTGTCATGTCACGGGGATTCGGCCCTGCCGTCCTCACTGCCTCAAAGGTCCTAGTTGGGTGAAGTGCCTGCCTGTCTGGGGCTGCAGGCTCCAGGATTTCCATGGCTCTGCTGCTCCTGACCTGCCTGAGAAGTCTCTCCCAAACCCAGGGTCTGGCCTGCCCGTCGGAAACATGATGGTCTCCTGCTGTGCTGGGCCCTGGCCAGGGAGAAGCAGCTCCTCATTCTGGCACCTACTGTCCTGCAAGCGCCTACACTCCACCCACAACCAGAGAGAGATCTTCCTAAAAACACACTATCAAATTCCCTCCCTGCTAAAAGCCCTCAAGATAAAGTTCAGACTCTTTAAACATGGTTTAAGAGGCACTTCATGATCTGGGCCCTGGTTAGCTTCTAACGTCAACTCCTAGCTCTCCACATTTGGCTGTTGATGCCCCAGTGCCTTTGTACAGGCTGTTCCCTCTGCCCTGATTGCCTTTTCACTCCTTATTGTATTCGTCTTCTCCCTGAAGGCTGCCCCTGGGCCTGGCCTGCTCTGGAGAGCTCTCCCAGGAGTGCCTGTGTTGCTTGGGCCCTGGTCAATCCCTGTACCTAACACCCTAGATGGCAGTCATTGGTTTTCACATCGTGTCACCACAACTTCTCACAAGTGTTCTACTTATGACACATGGAAACTTCACAGTAATATTACAAGAGGCCTTTCTGAGACCCACAAGTTTGAGCTTCTTTAAGGAAAAAGAGACGTTTGATGCCACTTTGAGAACCTAGCACCTAACACAGCTCCTAGAATGGAGTAGGTGCTCAGTAAATGTTTGTCAACTGAAAAACAGAGAATGAATGCCTGAAAGTCCTGTGCACCTGAGACATCAGTCCCTTAACCTCTTCCCTTGTCAGAGCTAGATTCACGAGTGGGACAGGTGCCGGTTCCTAAGAAACACTAAGATATCACTGGAATGTAAAGGGGATGGAGAAAAGTATATTCAACAGGACTCTTCTAAAGAATAAAATTGCATGTGGTTAGAAGGAATACTTCAATGAGCTATGTGGGGTGAATCAAGTTGCAAAAGATTGCTGTTCATTTGTCTCCTAAGAAGGCTGAGCCCACACAACTGGAAGGCTTTTCCTTTACCGAGCAAAGTTTACAGGTTCAGACTTAGAGTCAGGGTGTTCAAGATCACAGAGTGGACCCAGGCCCTTTCCTCCCCTCCCCAACAACACCTTCAGATGGTCAGACTAAGACAACCATGTCTTCATCCAGCCTTGCCCCTCACCAACTTCACCAGGCCATCAAGGCCCAACTCCCAGGTTACCTCCTCTGGGAAGCCTTCCCTGCTACCTGGGTGCAAAGGTCCAAGTCTCCCTCCATGAAATCCCGTCTGGGTCTTAGGCCAGGTTGTGGGTGCCCCGGGCCTCTCTGGGCCATGCGCTGCTGATGGCAGCGCTGTCTCCTTCAGCTCTCTGCCTGCTGAGGAACACGGTACAGGTCTGATGCCTGAGGAAGTGGGATTCACCAAGGGAACCACTATACATACCCTCTGCAGAAGACTTAATACATGTTATGTTTATAAAAAGGGTTCCATTGTAAATAAATATGGGAGATACTGGGTCAAGTCAGGCTAAATAGATGCCTTTAAAAGGAGACCTCTCAGAGCAGGCACTGAGCATTTTGGATCCCCAAGAATGGACCAAAAAATGCAGTTCCCCAAACTTATGTGACTATGGCACCCCTGATTCAAGCAACACCTTGTTCCATGGAAACTTTGGAAATAGTAGAGAATACTCTCAGATCTAGATATATTTTAACAGCTCTCTCATTTTATAGAGGAGGAGCCACGCCTCAGAGGTGTACTAACAGAATCAGGCAGAATGCTTCCCATCTCACCTGGACCTCAGAAGCTTTCCCAAGGTGCCATGAGCCTTGAGTTTCAAGCAAGGGGATCAAAGCCCCAGTGTGACCTTGGAAAAGTCTAAGCTCAACTCCTCAAGTCCCGCAGGCAAGGCCAGAGGAATAGTCTGAGTCCTGGACCAGGTGGGTGCCCATTTAGGGGGCTGCAGGGGTTGGCATGGAGCCCTGGGGAGCCTCCTGGTCTTATTCTACAGGATGGTGGCAGAAACATAAACGTTCCTCAGACCATCATCTCAGCCATCACAGAAGAGCTGGAGGGGGCCTTGGCTGTCCTGAAGGTCTCCCCCTCTCCAGGGGCCTTGACAGGCTGCAGGAGGATAGACCGTTGTTTAACAGGTCAGACATGCATCTTTTCACAGCATCCTGACAGCTCCCAGCTTTCTGCTGCATCCCCCACCCCCAGAAAAGCCTCCAAAGCCCATTCTTGGAAGCCACACGAGGCAGGAGGGGAAGGTGTCATGGGCAGTGAGGGCAGCCCAGGTTCCCCCACAGCAGAGCTGGTCCAGTGGCTCTTACATTGATGCCATGGCATCCTAGGTAGCAGGAGGTTGGGGCAGCAGGGGAAAGACGGCCCCGACCCAGGAGCAGGGTGTGTGCTTAGGCACAGGGGTTGTAGCTGACGCTTCCAGGCGGTGTGGCTATGGGCAAATGCTAAACCTTTTGTGCCTCAGTTTCCACATGGGTGCAATGGGGGTGATGAGGGTAGTAAGACCTGCGCCACAGTTGTTAGGAGGATTACATCAATTACTGCCCTAGAACAGCACCTGAGTTGCAGTAAGTGCCACATTGATGAGGACTTATCATTACCAAGAAGCAGCCTGAGGGCCAGGCCAGGTCACAGCCCTGTGTAACCTACCTGCACACCTTAGTCTATCATTTTTGTTTCCTTATTCAATCATTTTTGTTTCCTTTGCTAGAAAATGGGGCTGATAAGGTGCCTGCAGAGCAATTGTTAGGCTTAAGTGAGCTGACTTAAATACGCACCTGGAACTATGCCAGCTATGTAATAAGTACTCAAACATGTTAATTATTATTTTATCAGTGACACAGGGCAATGAGAACATAAAATAATGTGAAGTGAAAAAAATCAGGGTGTAAGCTGGCCTGGCTTTGTTTCCCAAGCCACGTGAGCCAACTTCAGCAGCCTTCGCAGGTCCAAGGGAGGCTGGGCAGGGGGCGGGCTGTGCAGAGTTCCCCCAAAGACCTGGAGCCACTGTCTTCACAAGGCACATGTCCCGGATGCTCGTGTCACAGAGGGTGAGTTCCCTGTCCATCTGTCGCCGCCCCTGGACAGAGGCAAGGCTCCCCCCTTTACAAAATTTCACACCAAAATCCCAGGAGCCTGAACATTGTTCCCAAAACCCATCACCACATCCCCCAGGGGTAATAAGCAGGTCTCTTGGTTTTCTGCCTCAGTGCCTCAGAGTCCCCCGGGAGGATGAGCCCCAAACCAATTAATTCTCAATACTCTAATGTGAATATGCTAATGCTAACCTTCTAGATATGGGCTTCCATAAGGATCAGAAATCAGGTTTGAGTGATATATTAGAGGCTCATATGTATTCATTCTTTTTTCCTGTAAAGTTTTAAAATGAATCATAAACACATACACGTGTGTAATTTTAAGCTCTCTCATTTTCTCCATCTCTAGTTAGATTACAACCTTGTAGAAATCCTGCTCTCCTTGAATGAGGTCTTTAAGGCTTTGACATTTAGCGGAGGTTTTTATGAGCACATTTATTAATCATCCTTCAAAGCAACCACATGAAATGGGTCAGGGGCTTATTCTTTTTTAGCAGACAGAAGAAGGCTTGAGTCACCCACTAGGTGCTGATGTGGTTTAAACGGTGGAGAGATATATATACGCACATATGTATAGATCAGTCAAGCTATACTGATCCCCAATAACAGAGGTGGTCATGGACAGATGATTGGAGTAACAGCCAACTGTTCTGAAAACTTACTGTGTGCCAGAGTCTACTCGAACCATTTTATAAACATATCTCCTGTGACTCTCAAGGCAACCATATAGAGAGAAGGTAGATATTATTACTGATTTTTACCAAATGGGGAAACCAAACCCCAGAAAGGTTAAGGGGCTGACCCAAGGTCACATAGCAGAGCTGGATTTTTCTGGCTCTGAAGACCAGGTATTATCAATTGCATGGTTGCCTTATCCTGAACTGGAATCCATATAAACTCTCTACTCTTTCTTTGAATAAATAACATGACTGTCCTGACTGTGGGCTTGAGGGACAGTGGAGGGTCCTCAGTGACAAGAGCTGACTCATAAGAGTCTCCCATATTTCCCCAGGGAAAGAGACTAGACACTGAAGCCAGGCAAATCGGGATCCAGGCTCCAGTTCTGCCACTTACCAGGTCCCCAAGCTCCCAGGGCCGTTTCCTGGCCTGCATCCCTGGCAGAGCATTTTGATAGTTGGGCTTAGCTTTCAAATCTGCTGGGTGACACAGTGCCCAGATGTGTCCTGCGGTAACTTCTGCCTCCAGCTCCCACCGCACTTCCTCTGTAAAGAGAAGTGATGCTTGTTAGCTTACATGAGCCATGTGGTTGCCAGAGGCAGGTGACTTTGAACTCAGATGGAAATCGTGAAGCAAGGTCACTGAGGTCGACCAAAGTCTAATAGGCCAGAACATCTTTATTTAAACAGACTAACATTCGAGCACAGTGCCCACGTGAGCAGATAGATGCCTGGTGGACACACCAGACAAGAGCCCCCCACTCCTGCCAATCCTCAGTCCCAACACCCACCCACCACCGAGGAAGGAGGTGCCCAGGGGCTGGCACTCAGACCCATCTGAGGTCATACCGAGAGGCTAGGGAGCAGGAGGGAAACAGATTGCTCTCTGCTCTAAGGCCCCTGGTCCCCATGTTCTATATGGAGAACATTCGTTTTGTCCTGTGGAAAGTCCCCAAGTGGATAGGCTAACAATGGAGTCCAGCTGGACCTCTCTGCTAACTCTGGCCACATTTCCCATATTTCCTTTCTCGTGATCCATCCTTTGCCCCTTCCAGATCAGAGCGTGACCTCCTGGGCCTCCTTGGGATGCAACTGTCACTCGGACCTGGGGTTGCTCCTTCCTGGGAAGGAGTCAGCCAGCAGCCCATTGTCAGCTGCCTGCACCCTCCCGCCTCTGCTGGCTTTTCTGTCCTGCTGTGAGGCTCCCTCGGGGCTCATTTAAACTGAGCACAATTGCCTCAGATAAAGAGCCACCAGCCTCCTCCCAATGTGGCTAAAATTAGCAGAAACTGAACAGTGCTGCTGGCCTCAGCCCTCCACCTGCCCTAGTACATTTGACCATCCCTCTGAGCCTATGACAGCCCCACCCTGGGCCCATGTGCCCACCCAGGATGAGGCAGCCTCCTTCTAAAAGAGTGACTGACCTGCCTGCTTTCCTGGCTCCACATAGTGTGTTCATAAAGCAAGGGGATCTGCGTAACCAGGGGTTCTAGCATGTTCCCAGAAGGACGGGAAGCTCAGGCCGCCCCATGGCAGCCACCACTGCCATTGCCAGGGCCGTGGCCACCTTGAGGCTCCTGCCTGGAGACATGTCGTGGGTCTCCTTTCCCCCTACCCTCCTGACTGCCGGCCCACAACCATCTCCATGCCTGCTCCCCCCCCGACTCTCCAAGTTGCCCAGTTCTTGACTTTGGATAGATCCCAGCTCCAGTATTATTCCATTGCATCCAGAATGCTTGGGGGAAGGAATGTCATAGACCCTTTTTTGGTAACCTCCCTGAGCGATGTGCTCAGAGATAGGTTCCCAGCAGGAAGTATTCAAGGAGCGAGCTGGTTGAGAGCCTGAAGGGGCCCCTGTATCTGTTCCTCCCGCAGCGATGGCCAAGGAGAAGCACTAGCACAGACACACACCAAACGGGACCGGACCCTGTGTTGCAGAGCACAAAGCCCCACCCGTCATCCTGCAGAGGCTTCTCAAGGCTCCGGTGAGGTAGGCGGAGCAGGATTAGGCCTGGTTTGCAAAGGGAATGGCCTGAGGCCCAGACTGGAGAGGTGGCTGTCTCCCAGGCCCCTGGCCCCCAGCTGAAGGCTTTTTTGCTCCTGCTCCCTGGGCCCAGGCTGGCCCAGCTCACAGAAGTTGGTCTGTAATGGGAGCTGGGTCAGGGACACAGAGAGCAAAAGCAACAGTCCCCTCACAGGGCCCCCAGGACCTCTCCCTGGAGAGCTCTCCCTGCTTAGGCCCTGCCTTGGCATTCTGTTCACCAGAACAACCATTCCTGGATTGTGTTCCCTCTCAGCTGATGGATGGAAATACCAGGGGCTGTGGTGTCAGGCAGGCCTGGAGTGGAATCCCAGTTTGTCAGGGACAGTTACAGTTTACACCTGCTGTCCTGGCATAGTAACACCTTGGGGCTCCTTACCTCTGCAAGTGCCCTTGTTAGGGCCATACATCATGTGTCACCTTACTAAGCAGAAGGCACGGCACGTGGGTGACCTGGTTCAGCACGCATATAGTTCTGGGATGAGAGCGGGAGCGGGAAACAGAATGACGTGTCCCCTTGAGACGCTGCTGTGGGGGCCTGGCTGCATCTGCATGGAGACTCTGCAGCCCCAGGGGGAAGCTCTGGCTGTGTCCTGAGATGCCTGGCAAAGTAAAAGCACCAGGGAAGGAAAGCAGAGTCCAAAGTCCCTGCACCAGGCCCAGCCTCTGGAGACACAAGGCACCTGGGGACAGGGCCATGACGTTACCCCTCCAGGGAGCGCCACTCACATCATGATCTCAGTAAACGGTGGTGCTCCCCGCACCCCCCAGAACTATACGATACCGAGCCTGCCCCACTGTACAGGGCAGCCTGCCTGAAATGCCCACTGAAAAGCAGGATTTGGTAAGCTGAGGCTACATCATGTCAGAGGGCAAAAGGAGAGAGCAGAGCAACTACAAACCAACATAGGAGTGGTGTGAACCCGCGAGAAGGAGATGCCCCCTTAAATCCATTCAACCCAGTTCACATCATTGAACACTGATTGAGCCATTACTGGGGCCGAGCCCAGGCAGCTGCGGAGAGCTGTTCCACGGGACAGAATGGGAGCAAGGACATGAAGGATGGGACAGGAACAGACGAGCCCCTGGGGCAGAAGTGTCCCGTCAGCTTGCTCCAGCTTTAGAGCAGAGACAGTGTCCTCAGGCCCCTGAGCGACGGGGCTGCAGGTATGTAGGCCATAGGCCATCATCGCAGGTGCAGAGCCAGGCCTGGAAGAGCTGGGTCCTCATCCGAGATCCTCAGAGTCCAGGCAGCAGCTTGGGGCCAGATCAGGAAGAGTCTTGAATTCCAGGCTGAGGAGTTTGGAGGCAGTGAGGAGCCACAGGGTGTTTCTGAATGACTTGATCAGATTCCTTAGCAGCCTGGGAGAGTGGTCTCTGTTTATGGTGTTCCCTGGCACACCCCCACATGGCTAACTGATGCTCCCTTCTTGGCACCCCCAGTAGTAAGGAGAGCTCAAACCAGAAATGGCCTGGGCCACAGACAGCACCAAGACAGGGTAGCTGCCAGGAGGAGAGAGGGCTTGGCCCAGGCTGTGACCCCTCAGTCTGTGGGAATTGCTCTGTCTCTGCAGAGAGTGGCTTCCCAAAGGAGGTGGCTCAAGGCCACTTGGACATGCTAACTAGGGCTGGTGTCAAAAGGGTATAGCTAGCCTGGGAGGACCTCAGAGTCCCTCCAAACTTTCACTGCTGTTTGCTCCAGCAAGTAGGTTTTCTAAGGCCGTTTTATACCAATAAAATGCAGCTCCATTCATTGCATGTTTAAGAGTGTCCTATAGCTGCTGTAACAAAAGCTATACACTGAGCAGTTTAAACAGAAGTTTATTCTCTCATAGTTCTGGGGGCCAGAAGTCCAAAGTCAGTGTGTCAGCAGGGCCACACTCCCTCCAGAGGCCCTTGGGCAGAATTCCTCCCTGCATCCCCTGCTTCTGGTAGCACCAGGCATTCTTCAGCTTGTGGCTGCATTGCTCCAAATGGGTCTTCATCTTCCCAGGGCCTTCTCCTCTCCTTTCTCTTTCTAAGGACACCTGTCTTTGGATTTAGGGCCCACTGGGTAATCCATGATGATCGCATCTCAAGCCTAACATAATTCCAACTGCAAAGACCCTTTTTCTAAATAAGGTCATGTTCACAGGTTCTGGGGTTTAGGACATGCATAGCTTCTTGGGGACCACCACTCAACCTATCACCCACTGTCTCCAGGATTGGTCAGAGCCAAGCTGAAATCCTGTCTTAATTAGTTACTAGCTAAACTGCTCTTAGGCAAGTTTAGTAATCTCCCTGAACCTCATTTCTTTATATTTAAAATAGGAATATCTATTCACAGTGTTAGGAGAACTACACGAGATGACAGCTGCTCAGCATGCAGTGCACAGTAAATGGCATCAATGAATGCAAGGATGATGAGACGATGATGACACGCTCACTCAGAGAAGTGATGGGACTTGCCCAGAGCCACACAGCTGCTGAGGTGGCAGGGCCAGACCTGGAGCTCAGACCTCTCATGCCAGAGGCCACCCTCTTGCAATGCGTCCTGCCCTCTTCTTACCTCTACTATAGTTTCCACCTTGCTCTGTCACCTTGTCCTTCGATGCCATCTCATGCTCGTCTGGTCTACCCCAGAGACTATGGGCCCCTTGGCAGGAGGGGGAACAGCATCCCAAAGTGGAGCGAACAGCCAAGTGTTGGCCCCAAGGAGGTGCGATTAGGATCGGAACTTAGCCTTAATCATTCTACCGGCAGCAGGGGCAATCAGACCCAGCCCCACCCTGTGTGAGATGCAGCTGGTCACCGCATCACTGTCAGGGCCATAGGCAGGGTCTATCCGCATGTGACTCGTCCAGCCTTGCCACGTCCCAGTGGGGTAGAAATAATATTCCATTCAGGGTTTAACTCCCTTGTGATAAGAAAACGAGGCTTTCTCTGCATCTGGGGAAGCAGCCCCTACAAGAAGGGTTGTAGGGTGCCAGCAAAATAAAGGCAGGATTAATTCCTCCCCTCAGATTTCTTTGAAACCTGATCTCCCCACCCCCAGGAAAAGGCAATGCTTTTGATCGTTCAAACCACTGCCACTCAGATTTCCATGCCAGCTGCCTTGTGAGGCACCTGCCAGGCTTCACAGAGGACATTCTTATTAGTTCAGTTGCTACTTACAGTGACTCCATACGCTGCTCGGAGTGGCTTGACTCTACACTCTGGGGGAGAAGGACATGGGCCCGGGCTTCTGTCTTGGGTGGGATAACCCCAAATAGGCCCCCGGCCCTGGTGGAGCCGGGCCCTGGGAAGAAGAGTCGGCCCTGGTGCCCCAGGACAGCCCCTGAGGGGTGGAGGCGGGGACAGGCCTTGACAGGGTCCTGGGCAGGTCCTCAGGAGGCTCATCAGGAAACAAATCCATCATCTAAAAAGGAAACTGGCGGACAGGGCAGGGAGTAGAAGGGACAGGAATGGCCCTCCTAGTGAAACTGGGGAAGGTTCTGGCAGCAAGAAGAAGAGAAGGAAACAAAGGAGCCTGTGTGGAAGTCACAGCAGGAACAGGGGCTGGGAGGGAGGTCAGAAGCGGTGCTGGGCCAAGTGGTGACTCATAGGTACAAGCCCTCCAACCACAGGAGGGGCCAGGGCCGTCTCCGGCGGGTCTCAAAGACCCAGTGTTCAGGCTGAGGAAAAGGGAGCCTGTTCCCGTCCAGGTGATCGGCAAACTCTGACCCGATGCCCTGCCTATAGCCTGCACTGTGCTGGGCCCTGGATGTAGGAACTGACACCAGCCCCAGTCTCTTGACTGACAGACAGTGGCAGTTGTGTGAGTGAAGAGCTAATGTGGGTCCATAGCTCTGGAAACGGAAGGGCTTTCTTCTGGGGCTCTGTAGGCCCTGCAAGGAAAGCTCAAGGTCTAGGAGCACACGGAGGTGAGGCTGGGGGCAGGGGGGCAGTACTAACCCGTGCCCACCCCAGTGTCCAGAGCCAGTTTTCTCCTTCCGTTCTCTTCCTCTGCCTTCTATCATAGCCAAGTCCAAAGTCAACCCAACTCAGTGGCCTAAGAACGGGGCAGCTCATTCTCCCCTGGGGCCTGCTCACATCTGAGACCATCCCTGAGACCCTCTTTGCCCACACAGTGTATTTAGCCATAGCAGTCAACAAGGAGTGTTTAGGCAGGGCTCCTTCTCGGTGGCATCTACTTAGACAGCCCGTCATGCTAGGTCCTGCCAGGGACACAGGCAGGACAGGAACTCTCCCCCCATGGGTGGATTGATGGGTAAGTCATCCTTGCCATCTGGACAGACATAGTCTAGCTCATGATCTGAGAAGCATTTGAAGTCCTTGGAGAAAGGGGACCATTGCAGACATGATCCAGGGCAGACGATTGAAGATTCCTGGTAAAGCATCAATCTCAGAAGCTCATTTCCCCCCTTGAATCATTTCAGGAGTTCTCATGCTTAACGGAACAATGCCTGAACTTAGCGTAAGCTTATAAAACACTGCAGTTTTTTGATTCTGAGACCAGTGTGCCACTTACTGCAGAAGTGAGTGGTACCCTGCCACTCCATAGGTCCCTGTGCCCCAGCAGCTTTGAATTAATTACTGGATCCAAAGTAGATCAAGATGATTGGCTCCAATGCACCTTTGCACCGAACCCTGTCTTTGTTTACTGGAAAACTTCTTTTCATCTTCAAAAACAGCTCAGACTTTAGCTCTTCAGTAATATAGTAGAGGATGCACAATGGATGGGTGGGTAGAATGGAGCGCCCCTCTTGGAGCTGCGTATCTGTCATTCTATGACATTATTAAAGGTAATGAGGGAAATAAATGGACCTAAGTACATTTAATTTTTCACATCCAATGAAGTGCTCCAAATGTGCACACATTCTAGATATACTCCAAAATATATCAGGCTGTTGAAGGGAAGGCATACAGAGCACAGATATTTGAATGTATTCATCCCAAAAAATAATAATAGAGACATTGGAATAAATGACCTCATAAGCCAATGCATAGGCTGTCCACTGAATCAGCCCACATGGGGGTCTGGAGAAGAGACTTGCATGTCTCTCCAGGCTACTCTGAGAAGCTTGCTGACCTCCAGAGTACTTAGCTTGGTGTTTGGCCTTATTGAGTGGGTTGAGGTCCTAGAAGCTTCTGGGCTGGAGTTATTAATGACAGAGACCCCTCCTGAAGAAATCCGTGGGTCCCTCCATCTTCTTTCCCTCCAAAGAGCCCCCTCGGCTCGCCCTGCTATTCTCTCCAGGCCCACGATGAGAGCTACTTGTTGGCTTCCTTCTCTGCTTCCACACAGAGTCAAGAAGGGTGGCTCAGGGCTGCAGCTGAAGGGGACCGAAAGGCTGAGTTCATGAAAGACGGTATTGATTCTGTTTTTTAGAAGGATGAAACCCCACTTCTGAAATGACTCACTGTGGGAACGATTTGAAATGTGACATTTTCTTTTCATCTCTTCTTTTCCTTCCTTTCAAAGTTGAGTCTGGTGATGGAAGTGAGTACAGATTTAACAAAGTAAGTTTATAGAATGTTGCATGTGGTGCAAAGGCACGTGTGGGGTTGCTGAAGCCAGAAGACCAGATTGGGGGCCCAGGTCAACAATAGGGGGCTATAGTCCTGCTGGGGGCCCCTGCAGGGGGGGCCAAGCCCTTCCAGGAGTTTCCAGCCTGTGCCTGCTGCTGATTCTGACCTAGCCAGTGGGCGGGCAGAGAGCAGCAGGGAGGGGCGCCTGGCTGAGCAGGCCGGCCTGGCATGGGCTCATCCCAGGACGGACCTCTGAAAAGCCCATGCAGCTGTTCAGAACATCCCAACCAGCTGGGCTGGGGGCCTGGGAGTAGGGAGTGGCCTCCACCCCAAACTGTATGTGTGGCAGCTGTTTGATATTTCCTTGACTAGACATCAGACTGAAATTTTTGAAAGATCCCTTATGGAAATGCTTCCCTCTAAAATAGAAGATCTGCTTAATATTATTTTCAGCTTTCTAAGAACAAGCCCCAGATCCCACTGTGAACCCTTTGTTCAAGGAAGATGCGGGGGAAGGTTGGAAAAGCTGAGACCCAGAGAGCTTGAGGTTATTTGTCTACTTTCAGAATCACAGCCTCCCAAGTTGGAAGGACCCTCACAGTCATTTCTGACAGCCCTCTGCCTCCAGGCAGGAACATCCTTAGGAAGTGGGAGGGGCCTGTCCCCTATCAAATGCATTCGGTTAGGTTCCCGGGACCCCAGGGCTACAGGGGCCTCTGTGTGCATAATCTACCGGAGAACTCTCCTGCTGCAGTGGGTTGAGCCTCTCTGATTTCACCTGCATCGTGCTCAGATCCTCCCACCTCACCACCGCTGCCTTCTCATTCCTCTGAAGAGACATGCTGGCACTTCCCCAGCCCTCACCAACCCGCAAATGCAGTGCTGCAAAGGTGGTAGGCGCTCAGTCAATACTGCTGCCCTGAATCATCCCAGCACCGACCAGCTGCCCCATTACAAAGCTCACCCTGCACTTACCAGCTGCCTTAGCCCCTTTGGGCACCTGTGGATCCCTAAGGAGGATATGCGTCTTCTCATCTCTCGTCAGGGCCCCAGGCAGAGGAGACCTGGGGACACCTTCCCACACTACCTCTCCA